>NC_060139.1:304209055-304513888 GCF_021461385.2 Schistocerca piceifrons | reverse complement strand
ATTATCACAGACAGGAGCGCCTGCGATGGTGTACTCAACGACGAACCTCGGTGCACGAATGGCTAAACGTCATTTTTTCGGATGAATCCAGGTTCTGTTTGCAGAATCATGATGGTCGCATCCGTGTTAGGCGGCATCGCGGTGAACGCACATTGGAAGCGTGTATTCGTCATCGCCATACTGGCGTATCACCCGGCGTGATGGTATGGGGTGCCATTGGTTACACGTCTCTATCACCTCTTGTTCGCATTGACGGCACTCTGAACAGTGGACGTTACATTTCCGATGTGTTACGACCCGTGGCTCTACTATTCATTCGATCCCTGCGAAACCCTACATTTTAGCAGGATAATGCACTACCGCATGTTGCAGATCCTGTACCGGCCTTTCTGTATGCAGAAAATGTTCGACTGCTGCCCTGGCCAGCACATTCTCCAGATCTCTCACCAACTGAAAACGTCTGGTCAATGGTGGCCGAGCAACTGGCTCGTCACAATACGCCAGTCACTACTCTTGATGAACTGTGGTAGACACCATCCAAGCTCTGTTTGATTCAATGCCCAGGCGTATCAAGGCCGTTATTACGGCCAGAGGTGTTTGTTCTGGGTACTGATTTCTCAGGATCTATGCACCCAAATTGCGTGAAAATGTTATCACATGTCAGTTCTAGTATAATATATTTGTCCAATGAATACCCGTTTTTCATCTGCATTTCTTCTTGGTGTAGCAAATTTTAATGGCCAATAGTGTAAGTAGCTGGCAGACTCTTTGAGTCTCAGTGCTTACTTCGCTTAGCAGCCTACAGCGTTCGATATGAAGGTGTTACCTAGGCGAGTCTTGTTAACAATAAAAAGCAAACAATGTCTTTCGGAAAAAATGTGTGGTACAAGTTCGTTAAAATCTACAACAGGCCGAAGTAGATCTCAATATATAAATAAAACTTTTGTGTCATTTTGCATCACGTAAATATGTTTATGAATGAAGAATTTAGGCAACTGATTTCAAATGTTTAACAATACATAATATGTTATGTCAATCATCGATTGTTTCCAGTGCTTTAAATGCTAATAAAATGCAAATCAGTATAATTATTTTCAATTTAAAGCTGAAGTCAGTTAATTGTCCCCCTCTCCCACACTAAAAAAAAAAAAAAAAAAAATCGTCCACAATGTAGCTGTGAGTCCCCCGAAAACGCGGGGTCCATTGAATATGCGAATAAAGTCCTCCAAAGCGCTCCGGAAACGCTACTAACCACCAACGTAATAAGCTGTTTTTTCATACTACACCAATTCATAAAATAAAATCAAAAATTTCGAGTATTTTTATACATTGCAGTAAAGCCAACGAAGAGCGAGGCACCTCACACGTAGAAAACTTCACGAACAAGTGGCAAACCACACAGACAAACGTACTGGAAAATGGGAATCATTTTCCGAAACGTGTCGTGCAAAATATAAAGACAAAATCGCGACGGGTAGCAGAAAAAGTTTTACAAACAAACACAAAATGTATGTCATTAAATACTTCAGCTTTCATTCAGATTCAGACCTTCTAGGATACAGCTAACCTCATAATTATAGTCATATTTAGTCTAACGAAGAGAGTGAGGATAAACCTACCGATTCTCCCCGTGAAAATACGGGGCACCTGAAAAGTCTGTGATCAACTGATCACTAATTTATGAAATATTGTGTTAACAGAATATTAGAATGACCGAAATATGATACCGAATAAATGCACTCTGCATCAGACCAGTCTTATTAACACTACAAGTGAACTGCACCTAAACATCCTTCATAATACTAGAATTTTGTTTGTATTTTTCACCTGAGTGAATTTGCTTCACATGAGTGAATTGCATGACAATCTATGGTACAAGTCTGAACATGAAATGCTTGGATTACACCTGAGAATCATTGGATTGGAAGTTGTACTATGTAAAACATTTGTTCTATCACGTAACCAATACCGATACATTTTTGAAAACGAATGCTGAATTTTTTGCATTAGACCCAGGGATGCAGAGAGAAAGATCTATAATTTTAGACAGTACTTTAACTTATATGCATTTCTCCTTCAACACTTTAAATATTGTAACTCATTTATTATGCACGTCTTCCTTTAAACCATTCCCGTTACTTAATTTCTCAGCTGCAGTAGTTCCGATAATGCAGTAGTCATCAAACAGCTCTGCACTATTGATTTCCATATTTCTTGCTTTCTGACTCAATGGTATCTTGGTTCTATGTCACTCCATTGTAGCTCCTTTTCTAGAATGGTCGAACAGACTGAATTATAACCTGAAAACTGCTTTCCCCATGTAGTCAAATATTAGAGCGCCGCATTATAGAATGAATGAACATAAAAATAAAAATCTCTGTGAGCAGCTTGATCATCGTTTATGATCCCTTCAACATAGATTTAATATTGAAAACTAACAAAATTGCTTTATTTGCTGTTTATTTACCTTTTTTATGAGTAATTCATAACAAGATATTGTCTCTGCAAGGCAGACATTCTGATTTTCTATTTCTCGAATGTTTATTTCACACACATTGATCTTACTATGAGCATACCACAACTATAACTCCGGTTCCTCATTGTTGAAAGTAATCGCGAAGATGAGGACAACCGGATTCTCAAAGGAAAAATGATTTTAGAGCAGGATATAAATTGAGAATTCTTTCAAGAGCATGAAGGAATGCCAACCATCTTGTATTGTAATTACTTAACAATTGAC
Organism: Schistocerca piceifrons; assembly: GCF_021461385.2. Taxonomy (NCBI): domain Eukaryota; kingdom Metazoa; phylum Arthropoda; class Insecta; order Orthoptera; family Acrididae; genus Schistocerca; species Schistocerca piceifrons. The sequence goes on along the minus strand of NC_060139.1, from coordinate 304,511,148 downwards.
AGTACCTGAGATTTACAAAATGACGGAAGTCTTTGAGTCTTTCCATCCGTACAGTATAAGTAGGAAAATACTGTAAATTCTACAAATGATGTTCTCTCTATCAACTGGCAGCTTTCCAACGGCTGTTTCCACACTGTTGTCCACGATGTGTGCTATGCGACCCACACCTATAAAGCTTACCTGTTTTCTCTGTCACACATACTGTTCGTACTGTCAGCAGATAAACACACAAACTTTTATTACAGGACGTGATCATTCAGAACTGACATCGCGTGTTTAGATATTAGATTAGAAGTTTCATTTTCAGTAGAAAGGAATTCCAATATTTTATGCACCCCACTTTCTGAAATGAAATATTTAACTAATACTGGGAGAAAATTTATAGGTTTATGATTGCTGGTATCAATGGATAAACTTACAAAGTTTACATGGTCAAAATCTTCTTTAAGAAGTTTTTCCACCGATGAGTTGATACGTTATTAATAATAGCTTCTGCTTTGTTTCGGTTACAACTAAACTTAACATCACAGAGCTTTTTAAAGACATTCTTTGCGCAACAAATGGAACTGTAGCTATAATTATGACACTATGCGTGTAAATTCTCCTTCAGCTGCAGCCAATGTAGCCTCTTCATTGCCTGGAATTTCAAAAATTACGATTATACTCGTACCGAGTTCTATCTTGGTACAAAATAAAGCTCATAACTGTAACATGTGTGGTTCTCACTAACAGAGTAGACGTTAATGAAACATCTTAAATCAATTACGGTGGCACACCAGGTCGAAACTCAAATATTATATCTTTCGTTATTTTAATCAATGTAAAAGGTCTGTGATCCTGAATGTCAAGAATTTGATTTCATCATAATCCTTTAATAAAGCATGTTTATGCTGGCAAAGTTTTACATTTTTAAATATAAGGAAGATTTCTTGATTTATCATGCTGTACAATATCCAAATTCCCGTTACGTGCAATCGATAATGCGGCATTGCAAAGTGTTACAGTGAATTCCATAACTAAGCTTCCCTCTTCGAGGACAGGATATCTTCCCTTTAAGGAAAGGTGCATTTGCGTTTAGGAATAATAACTTAGCTCATCACGCTAATCAACGACAAGAAATGACAAAAAAAGTTTTCAAGAAAATACGGAACCTATGAACGTCCCAACAAAAATTCTATGGACGAGGGACGCACAAACAAAAAAGAAAAAGGGAACTGTCCTGTTTTTCACCGGACTAATGGCACACTTAACTGTGTGGCAGTTAATCAGTTATCAGTAGCAGACATTAGCAGCAGAAGATATTGACCAGAAATGGAACAATATAAGGAAAGTAATAACGAAGGCTGCTGATGAAACACTGGCTAAGAAGAGAAAGATAGACAGAAAGAGGGCCGCAAAATCTGGGTATCTGACCATGAAACTCAAACATAAAGCTTATCTCAATTACCCTAACAATCCGAAGAAAATTATCAGATTTAGAAACAGAAGAGGGACGTTGCTAGAAAGGTGGTAAAAGACGTCCACCAAGAATTCTGGGAAGACAAGCACTAGCCCATAAGACAGTGAAAGTGCCTGACAAAACAGACATAGGAACGGAACAGATAAAAAACACAGAACAGCACCATTACGTGGAACACTACGAATCCCTTTGCTACGCAGACAGAAAAAACCGAAATGGAAAATACGGGGTGATTTTTCTAAAAGAGGGCGCATTGCAGAAAACGACCCCTGAGTAGACATGTAGATATAAACAAGGGACAAAAAAGGTCATATGGAGATGTGGCCGGAAATTCGTTCTATGGGAAGTACACCCCTTGTCTGTGAAAATAAAATATTTTTGACAGTGTAAGTCTCAGTGATTGATAGCACACATGAGATGACACTAGGCCTGCGGGAATGCCCTGTGTTTTAGTGGTTTAGCACCACACTCGTGAGGATAGTTAGTTGGTGCTCCATCATGCAGTAACCACGTCACTCTTCGTACCCCAAAGACACCAGTAATCAGTAATCCCAGCCCACACACTGAGACTGAACCGCTGTTGATGATTCACTGCCACCTTACAGTGGGAATTCTCCTCAGTCCACAGATGGCTGTTGTGGAGATTGACGATACAGTCCTCGTAAACGTAGCCTCATGTGGGACTAGCATGGCTGACAGAAATTCGAGCACCGTGGTGGCCTCTGTGACGAACTAGCAACAAAAATCTTCGCCGCGGAGGCAAGTCTGTAGGTAATAAGACCTGCATGGGCTGTAAGTGTTACGAATAGTGGCAGCTGTCGTGTTGAATGTTACATACCGCTGTCTGTCGTACCTCATGCTGATGGACCACCTGCCTGGTACAGATCAGTATTGCCAAATCAGCTTTTTTAGAGCTAACTCTTGCTTCTTTTTAATACCATTTAGCAGGAAAATGATTTAGTCAGCTTCAAATAGTATGGACTTTTCCACAATCATTTGCCTTCTTTTCTACGCTTTTTCTTGACTACAGGAAAGCATTAAAATCAATGTTTATTGGAGGAAAATTATTTACATTGAACTAACACTTCGAAACACACCTCAGTATTCCATAAAATGTGTTATAAGACTGAATTAAAAAGCACAACGAAGCAAACTAAAGCTGTGTTGGCGTGCCTTGCGGGTTCGTCAGCATACACACATCGTTGAAACCATTACTGGAAAAGCTGTTCCAGTGAAGCTGATATCAGCAAAGTACCGCATTTTCACAATAATTTAGGAAGCTGTTCTAAGCAAAGAAGCCTTTGATTTATGCAGCATGAATCAGAAGCTGCACACTTCACAGTTGTTATCAAAGCTGTGCCAGCAACTGAATCGGGGAGAGGAACAGCTTACTTCTACTCAGCGCGGTAGCTTTATAAGTATAAGAGATAATATGAAATTACAGTGCAGATTTTGTGAAGTTCATCCTGTAAGCACCTAACAGGAACATTATCGCAATTTTTATTGTGACAAAAAGAAAGTAATGAAAAAGAAACTGACATGAAGATGGTTAAAAAATGGGATCAAATGGCTCTAAGCACTATCGGACTTAACATCTGAGATCATCAGTCCGTAGACTTAGAACTACTGAAACCTAACTAACCTAAGTACGTCGCACACATCCATGCCCGAGGCAGGATTCGAACCTGAGACAGTAGCAGCAGCGCGGTTCCGGACTGAAGGGCTTAGAACCGCTCGCCCACAGCGGCCGGCTGAAGATGGTTAAATACACTTTTGCCTCAAAATATCGAGTTTTTAAAAATCGGCTGGTATTTTATATGCATGTCATAGAAATGAAATCTCAAATTGTTGTACGGCATTCGAATTACAAGTGCATCAAGAAAGCATTTCTCTAACGAGATGCACAAGACGCGCCTCTAGGTTTTTATCCTTTTGCGCTTTCCGGAAACTTCACATTTTTTGAATGTCCCTGCATTTTCTCTCTGACTATTAAAGCCATTAAAAAGAAACGTCGTACACGCATTTAACATACGATGACGCAAAGTCTTGAGGAACATTTATTTCCTGAAATTTTTGGAAACTTATAAATCGACTTGATACGATTAACTTACTTTTCAAGAACTTGATTCCAAAGAAAAAAATCCGTGAAATTAATATCACCATTGATTACATTTGATTGTTTGTGTATAACATTTGACCCGATTGTTCGTCACAAAACGGGGTTTATCTAACCTTACCTCATTTTCATATGCATCCCCTCTTCTTAAATACATTACGCAATATAACACTGCAAAAATAAAACCGCACAATTACACACCTCGTTTTATTTCAGCTTTTTGGAGAGTTGGCAACGCTGGTGCTGATACGGGAGTTACTGCCAAAGAACTTTTGGCTCCATCTTCGAGTAGGTGTACTTCCCTTGGAACGCATTTCCGGCCACGTGTCAATACTACCTGTTCTGCTCCGTATTTTCTCATGGATCGTTTCCTGCAGTTCGTCCCCAGTTAGCAAAATCACTCTGTGTAGACTCGCGAGATGTGTTCTATTTACCAGAGAAAGAGTGGCGGAAGCTATTGGTGGCGAGAAAGGAAAGCTAATGACATGAACAACATCGATAAATGAACTCCTGTTATATGCACGATTTGCCAGTACAAAGGGCGACTATGGGTCACACTACACAGGATACAGGGCTTTCGCTAGGATCCTGAAGAGCACAAAATGTTTATTAAGTGAAGAACATGAAAAACAAACGGTTGTCTATAGAGGAAGATCGACAACAGATGCAGTATTTGTGAAGAAACAGGTCACTAAAAACATGCATTTAGCATTTGTTAAACTGAAAATAGTCTTTTACAAAGTTTAACAGCGAAAATCTGTGGATCGTAATGAAGTTCATACAGTAATCATTCCATGCAATAAACACCTTAACAAGCTTACAACAGCTACGTCAGATACAAATGGAAAGCTGGCAGCACTTTTCATCGCTAACATGACATCAGTTCTGGGTTACTGGTGTAACACTTCACACACACATTTTAATATACATATTACGTGGCTGGATAACCAAGTTTAACGCAGATATTAGACTGGACGAAAAGACTGTTCTGCATTACCGTATGTTTTATACGCATACAATGGCACAGCTTGAAGACAGAAAGAGAATGGCGTGCAGAAAGGTATTTATTTACCTTCTGTTTAAACAAAATAGCTGAAAACTAGAATATGACCATATCCAAGAAGAAAACTAAAACGATGCCTTGTATATCACGTGACATTATGAGAGTGAAAGTAGAGGTGAACAATTTAGTAGGCGAAAATGTCAGTCGCTTTAATTGTCCGGGATGTAGTAACACATACAAGTAAGACTAAGATATAGAGAAGCAGGTAGCAAAATTTGAAAAAATATATGAAACAATAAAGAGATATTGCAGAAACAAGACACAAAAAATAACACGAATGGAGTTCTGTAAAATAATGGCCATTCCCACATTTCTCTTCGGACGTTGAGTCGTGGGTCATTTACAAACGATACGAAAGGAATATCCAGGCAGTTGAAAAGTAATTTCTTAGGGTTGTGAAAGTATGTATAACAGTATACAATTAAGAAATAGTGACATTAAGAAGGAATTAAAAACGTTTAACGCAAGAACTAAAACTGAAGGTAACAGATGAAAATGGAGCGAACATCTCGACAGAATGAACAGTACCAGACTGCTTTATAAGGTCAGAAATTATAAACTGGTAGGTCGGAAGTCAGAAATTATAACCCGGCAGGCCGAAGATGCCTGGGAAGATTATGTAAGACATGGGCGCTGTAACAGGCAAAGGCCTAATACTCGAAGCGCAGAAGAAGAAAAAGAAGGAGAGTTCCTAACGTGCTGTTAAGGCTCATTCTGACCACACAATTTGCTGAATCATATGTCATAAATAGATACTGCTGCAGATTAATAACGTGCGGTGGTGATGGTGAGGGAGGACGGGATGGCAGGGTCGGGAACAGGCGAACTATGTGTTCTTAACGTGTAGTGTGGTAGTATCCATAATGGTGACCTCGATCAACGATGTTTACCTGACACAACGACCAATTCGTATGAGTAACACGTAGCTGATAGTACGTGGTATCAGCTACGAAAATCTGTGGCTGGCTTCCTAGTTTTGCTTCAGAAAAACTACACTTAGACACAAAAGAGGCTTTATACGATAGGCATATATATATATATATATATATATATATATATATATATATATATATATATATATATATATCGCTTGAGTAACAACTGCATTCATTTCTTAAAGTTTACAAAACTATTTCAGTTATCTACATGCGAATATTGATACGGAGGTCGTGGAGGTTTTCTACATTGCAAGACAACAAGTAACACGTTGTCTGTGTACTAGAGACACATGGTGTAGTAAATACCGGAATTCTGCACACACAGCTATTTATTTTTATCCATAACACTGTGAACTTGAACGTCGTCTTGATTTCTTTTTTGAAAAGAGTAGTATTTACACATGTCTAATTATTTTCACTTCTCGATCTTCCCCTTGAGGATTTTTTTTTGTAGAAAATGGAAAATGTGCCATAACCTCAGCAGTTGATAATTTCATTCTGAAAATCAATTCAGATATCGCTCCTAAAGGATTTAATACCTCTGTCTAAAAAGGAGCCAAACCACTTGCTGAGCTGAGCAGTATGATGAATTTGTATGTTGTATGTCTCTTCACCTTGCAAATTCAAAAAAGAAAGAATGAAAAGAGAATCGTAAGGCACAGACAGACAGTGCGTCGAAAATCTTAACGTATATCCGGGTGCCACTCTTCAGAAGAAAAAGTATTATATTCAACAGCACTTTCCGCGTAGTCTTCCCCGAAGGTTCAGGTTTTTTTACTGCTAAATCACCGGTGCTGCTTCGTTTAGTTCTTCAACTAATTTTATAATGTGGTTTATTACGACGCCAAAGAGAAACGCGTAGCATCGTAAGCCAGTTGTGGTGACATTTGACATTTACTTCTGCAGTACTGGTTTCCTGTTCATTCAGAAGCTGAGTGACAAAGCTTCCACAAGAGCGTCTAATTTAAGCAGTAAGTTTCTAGGAAGTTACGGATCACAAGGAAGTTACGGATCACAATCTTCCCCCTACAGTGTCGCTTCCAAACTTCTATACCCTTTACAAAATTAGAAGAATCGACACCGCTCGCGAAAACCCTCCAGTTAAAAAAATATTAATAAGGAGAGAATGCAAGGATTCGTCTACATCTACATGAAAACTTAAATCTTTCCCTGCGAGCTCCGAGTTCTCTTATTTAATTAGGATGGTCATTTATCTCTATGCAGGTGGAATTCAACAAAATATTTTCACCTTCGGAGGAGAAAGTTACTGTTCGTGAAAAGATCTAGCCGTAACGAAAAATATCTTTTTTTAATGATTTCCATCCCAGTTCTCGTATCATAGGTATATATGCATCTACGTCTATACTCCGCAAGCCACCTTATAGTGTGTGGAGGAGGGTGCAGTACTTTGTTCATCACTGGCAGGTCACACCCTCCCCCCCCCTCCTGTTTCAGTAGCCAACGATTGTTGACAAACCTCGGTGTCAGCTCGAATCTCTCTCGGCTTTTTCGTGATAATACCCTATCGATAGAATTGCTGTTATTCGAAATTTTTCGATTTCTTCCGTCAACCATATGTGATGAGGATCCTGTATCATGCAGAAATACTACAGAAGAGACCGGAAAAAAGCAAAGTAGACAGTTTCTTCAGTAGATTTGTTGCATCTTCTAAGTGATCTGCCAAAGAACGCAGTTGTTGGTTTGACCCTCCCACAACGTTTTCTAGGTGAGGAAGCCACAGCATTAAAGACAGAGCATTTGCTGAATTGAACAAGAACTTTGGAGGAGAATTGACGGTGCTCATCGTTAGCCACTTGTGAACGAGGGAAACTAAGGAAAATCTATCTCATAATGGCCACACCCAGTTCCAAATAGTCTCCACATATTAGCGAACGCAACCCGCTGTAGCGTTAGCTTATTCTGTGAAACTACTGGGCCGGGAATCCGCTTTAGCCAAGGCTTATACTACGACTTCGCTATCAGCATTACACATTTAATTTAGTAATCACATTTTAGACCAGGAGAGGTGGCTCAGTGAATGAAGAACTGGACTCGTGTCCAGAAAAAGTGAGATTCAAACGGTTGTTGAGTCATCCAGATAAAATTTATCGCGGTTCTCCAAATACTTTGAGACCAATTCAAAGAGTTTCCTTTGAAAAACAGTCTTCTCCTCTGTTCTTGTCGTTTGTGAGCTTGAGTTCCGTCTGTGATGACATGGTCGTCGATGTTCCATTACATTTCAGTCCTAATCTTCTTAAATCCTAGATTCGTAGTATAAGATAACTCCCTTTTATACTGATTGAGCACAATTTGTAAGGTAATTACGTAATTATAGATGTACACGGGAGTGGAACACCAGTTACATAATTATGAGAACGTGATTTGTTGCGTAAGTTGCTAGTAATGAGAATGAACATATACCAACACGTATTTTACTGTCCCGTTGATTGTATTTATATGGAGCTATGGCTAAACAAATGTTTACTTTTTTTAAAGTCACCTTTTCTTAACGGACACAGCATATAAGGGTACACAGTGATGCATTGTGCTTTTATTTGCTTACTTGCTTACTGAGAATCGACACTATCTCTACTACTGGGTGAGGCCCATAACTTGTAAGCATTAACAGTTCTTCTTTTGGCCCCGAAATCATATCATCGAAATGAATCAACCATTAATCTGCGCAACAGAATCTCCCTGTGTACGTATCCCGCACCTGGCAGACGCAGGCAGCGATAAACTTATCTCTTATGCTGAAAGATGGACCATTTATGTGACAGGTAAGTACAATGTCATCGATAAAAGTTGTCTGTGCCCTTGCATGAACAACAACAAACATTAACCACACTAACATTCGTTACTCTTAAAATACTTTATCAGCATTCAGCAGATGAAGTACCTGCTGAACCAAAGACACAGTGTCAGAATTGCTGAAACAGGAAACTCTTTGTGCACCACAAACACGTTTGTATTTGTTAGGCTGGTCAGAGTGTAGGTAATGAGTACTTCCGATGGCTGGGTAACACAGGTTCAAATTTGGGGTAAACAGACACTTTCTGTCTAACGCTGAGACCGAGAGGACTCTTCTTGACGAGCCGCCCTGAAAGCTGTAGGTAACGTGGTCTCCCTTTTTCTTACAAAGGGTTCCTATTACTTTACGTACCAGTTAATTTTGAAGACACATTGTACACATATGTCTGCATCACTAATCTGTAAATCACATTTACGTGTATGGCAGAGGGTTCTTCGAACCACCTACATGCTATTTCTGTACCGTTCCACTCTTTAACAGCACGTAAGAAAGTTGTACACTTACATCTATTACGATGATAGTAAAATATTTTCACATCCAAAGGAGAAAGTGGTGATTGAAATTACGTGAAAATATCTCACCACAACGGAAAGCGCCTTTATTTTAACGATTGACACCCCAACTCGCTTATCATTTTGATGACACACTCCCCCCTGCATAAAACAGGCTGCCCTGTTCTGGAATTTTTCAGTGTCCTCCATCAACCCTGTCTGCTAAAGATCCCATACCTCACAGTAATACTCTAGCAGAAGACGAAAAAGTTTAATGTAGGGACTCTCTTTAGTAGACTTGTTGCATCTTCTAAGTGTTCCGCCATTGAAACGCAATCTTTGGTCTGCCTTCCCCACAATATTAGGTATGTGATCGTTGCAGTTTAAGCTGTTCGTAATTGAATTTCCTTGGTATTTTATCGTGTAACCAAAATTTAACAGACTTCTTTTCGTACTGATGTGGATGACGTCACACTTTTCCGTATTCAAAGACGGTTGCCACTTTTCGCACCATACATATGTACTGTGTAAGATATCTTGAAATTGATTTTGCTCTTCGGATGGCTTTACTAAATGGTAATTGATAACATTTTTTGCAAACAATTTCAAGGACAATTTGAGCACACCTGTCGATAGCACTCATCACGTCGTGCTAATAAAGAGGTAGTTGTGTTTCACAAGAGCGATATATCCTGATTGCGTGCTGGTTCTGTATTAATAGACTGTTACCTTCGAGGTAATTAATACACGAACACAGTATATATTCCAAAATCCTACTGAAAGTCTACGACAGTGATATGGGTGTGTAATTCAGCGGATTACACGGACATTCTTGTTTCTGCTGTACTTCTTCACATTTTCACATACCCATTCTCAATATTATAATCATTGTAGGAGGTCGCAAGACTTTCATCTTAGTAACTCATCGTCACGCGTTTCCTGCCTTTCAGTTTTCAGCCATTTGTCTACTTACCCTGCGACTGGACCCCTATTCCTTTTATATTCGTCTCAATACAGATTAATCTGAAAGCGTAGTTACAGATTACGCACACCCACTTCATAATCTCGCAATCCTATGACTACCTCTTCTCAAGGTCACGATTTCGTCTTCTGTTATAGATTCCATTACTGCTTTGTACTCGTACCAGTGCATATACCTGGTACACAAATAATCTTTTTTTCAGCATAAGAGGCAAATTTCTCGTTGCATAAGTCTCCGATATGCGGTACATGTCTACAGAGACATTCCGTTACACAAATTAACTGTTGCTTCATTTCGGGGTTATAAGAAGAACAGTTAATGCATGTAAGTTATGGGCCTCAACCAGTAGCAGAGGTAGTGTCGGTACTCAATACGCAAGTAAAAGTATGACAGTTGCATTCAATTACCAGTAAGAAATCAAGAAAACAAGTAAAAGCGCAAAACTTTTAACAGCATTCTAGAACGGCAAAAGAAAAATGACATTGTATTTAAAAAGAATCAGCATTTGGTAAAACTGCTCAAATCCCTAGAGCTTCTCACAGTCGGTTCGATTAGTACATCTGTTTGCAATGCTTTTGGTCTGATTTCAGAAATGGCACACTAACGTATTAGCGTCTAATAACCGTGTTTGGCTCTTGTGAGTATTCAGCCGTGGCAGAGACGCTGTGGCCATAAACCGAAATTTATTGTAATAAACTTACATGTAGAGAAAGAAAACATATGTCTAAGAACTAAACAAAAAGATAGAGAAGACCATAGAATTCCTCGCCAACCGAGCGCAAGTGTTCATTAGAATTCCCACAATGACATCTCTATCTTAGTATCGTCCAGAAAACAATGTCGAGTTTTTGGCTATAGCAAACCAAATTTGCGTTTTAATTCCCTCAATCCAGGTATTTGTTATAAATATCGTTGCAATAATTGACTGCATTAGTGATCATACAGTATAGCATTAAGTATATGCTCATCATTGTGTGCAGCCCTTTCCTAATCGTTATTCCCACATATGTTGTCAAAACGGGTCCTGCGTTGCTGGCTGACGTGTCTCAAGAAACCGGACTACCTTACTACTGCAGCGTGAGAATGAGTAGCAAAATTGCTATTACCGTGGGATAAGTATAAAGGGAGAAGCAGACACTGCTCGGGTTATAAGAAGTAGACCACATACAAGGAATAATGCAACGATGCAGTCGGATATCAGAAATTAAAGGTGAGCGAGAGGGACCTCGTCTAGTGCTGGTACATAGCAGTAGAATCGACGATCAACCTAGTGGCGGCATACAGGCGTATACGGTCGGGATATAGTCGCAACTGCAGGTTACCATCGTAATTCCCATGTCTCAGTTATCGTGACTTGCGAAAAACGAGACTGTCAACGGTTTTACTAGATCAAATAGGCAGCTCCCCCATAGCTTCTAAGGTAACACTCCGGTAAAATACTGCAACATGGCCCATGTGCTGCAGGTCCATGTGAGCGGGAGACTGCCTGCGCAAACCATACAAGACGCCTGTTGCCTGTAGAACAACATCCTCCAAACTGTCAGCGAGTGGCTGCTATAGAAAACCTCAGTACTCAAAACAAAACAGTCGACTGTTCAGAGGGGCACTATTTCATTTACAGCTAACCTGATTTCACATCAGAGCTCTTTGGAAGGCTACGCTGGCCCATTAGGTTGCAGACACTGACGCCTTCTCAGTGGCGATGGTGCCTCATATATCCGTGTGGGAGGCAGCGTTCACGTTGCGACGAAGGGTTTCATTTTAACAGAAAATTACTAATTTTCTAATGAAAGTGAACAATAATTTGCAAAACAGATAGTAAAGTCTCTCTGCACCTACGCATCATTAGAAGCTTTTTAGTATCTCTCATTTGCCCTCGCACCACACACAAAATTAGCAATAAAAGTTAAATTTTCAATAACAAATTCAATTTTACACGTAATTTCTGGTCATAAGACTTTAGATGTTCTAATTACCCTAATTAATCAATATTTAATACCACCTCCTCTAGAGAGTGTGTCACTTTTATAGCACCACGAGACGCTATTCCATAATTGGCCAGCGTAGTGTGCTAAAGATACAACTTAACACATTTTCCTCGTCAGAGTCGGACCAAACTATTTCCAATTGGTAATTCAACACTCAGGATAATAGAGTTTTACAATATTGCTCTGTACAAAGGTCAGATTTTTCTGACTCGCCAGGTTTCTTCTGACTTTACAGATGTTATTCCTTCCCCATATCATGAGTTAACCACTCTACGTATGTCTTGCTATTCGGTGAGGTAAATTTGGAGGTCCAGTAAGTTGCCCTAGCACTTTCGTCATGATAGAACACTGTAGGAAAGCGACCAGAAGATCCAACGCGTCTGATGTTCCTGCCAGATTGCCAGGTTTGAACGGTTTGTCAAAAGTACGTAAAGATGCCAACCAATCAGACCACTGCTCAGTGACACTGGTTCTCCTGCCTATAGTATGACGAAATACCGAACTACTGACGACGACTACAATCGGCCTGTGTGTGACTAAAATAGGCTTTTTCGTAACTCTAAGATATTCGCTGACATGTAAAATAGCATACAGTTAGCTTTGAAGACGTGATTTCTTTATTTACTAACAAGGGGGTTTCTTGAGCTCTACTTTACTTTCATCGAATATATGGTATCTGGAAGTCAGTGTCTCAATATCTCAAAAACATTCAAAAAAATCGACTTCGAATATTTCTGAGCTCTGTTAAGTATAAAAGTACAATACATTACGGAAATCTGAAGAGTGCTGTCTGTTGCTCAGAGCATGGCATACTAGCCCAGTGATCACAAAGTCGCTGGTTCGTATTTCTTAGTCTTGTTTGAATTCCATATTTATTACAAAATTGTTAAGGCTTTCGTGGCCACTTGTTGACAAACTTCCTATTGGCTTCTGTCTCGGGTTCTTCGACCGACGTTCATCTTACGATTTTTCTGACGTTTCGCCAGCACGAGTGGCTGGCATTGTCAAAGCCTCAATCCTCCATTGCCGGTGGTGAACTGGAGCCCAGCTCGCGGCGGCAGACTTTATGTACCTGGCGCGCCAACGTCCGAGGCTTCTCGGCGGTCATTTCCGGTGCGGTTCTCTTCTTGCTACCTACGACGGTCGTTCGCTGCAGTACGGGAAGCCAGGATCCGTTTACCTTAAGACTTTCCTCTTCCTTGTTGAAACTGTTCGTGTGTTTTTGTATTCATACAGCTTCTCTGAACAAGCGCGTGTGATAGTGCTTCTCTACAGCCAGAACTTCCGTGTCGGCAAATTTTATTGCGTGGTCGGTCTCATTCAGTGCGTGCTCTGCCACAGCCGATTTCAACACCTGACCCAACCTGCAATGTCGCTTATGCTCTTTAATCCTGGTGTTAATTGATCGTCCAATCATTCCGACATAAACTTTTCCGCATGTGCTTGGTATACGGTATACGACATAGGAGACAATCTGAGTAGCTGTCTTAGATTGTTTGCAGATGATGATGTCATTTACCGTCTTGTAAAGTCAGCATATGATCAAAACGACTTGCACAATGATTTAGATAAGATATCTGTATGGTGCGAAAAATGGCAATTGACCCTGAATAAAGAAGAATGTGAAGTTATTCACATGAGTACTAAAAGAAAGCCGGCCGGAGTGGCCGTGCGGTTCTAGGCGCTACAGTCTGGAACCGCGTGACCGCTAGGGTCGCAGGTTCGAATCCTGCCTCGGGCATGGATGTGTGTGATGTCCTTAGGTTGGTTAGGTTTAAGTTGTTCTAAGTTCTAGGGGACTAATGACCACTGCAGTTAAGTCCCATAGTGCTCAGAGTCATTTGAACCAAACTAAAAGAAATCAACTAAATTTAGATTACGCGATAAGTCATACAAATCTGAAGGCTGTAAATTCAGCTAAATACTTAGGGATTACAGTTACATATAACCTAAATTGGAACGTTCGATTTAGTGGCAGAATACTTAGAAGGTGCAACAGGTCTACTAAAGAGACTGCTTACACCTCGCTTGTCCGCCCTATTCTGGAGTATTGCTATGCGATGTGAGATCCGCATCAGATGGGACTGACGGATGACATCGAAAAAGATCAAAGAAGGGCAGCTCGTTTTCTATTATTGCGAAATATGGGAGATAGTGTCACAGACAAGTTACGTGAGTTGGAGTGGCAATCATTAAAACATAGGCGTTTTTCGTTGCGATGGGATCTTCTCATGAAATTTCGACCATCAGTTTTCGCCTCCAATTGCGAAAACATTCTGTTGGCACCCACCTGCATAGGGAAAAATGATCATCACGATAAAATAAGAGAAATCAGGGCACGCACAGAAAAATTTAAGTGTTCGTTTTTCCCGCGTCCCGTTTGAGAGTGGAACGGTAGCGAGACAACTTGAAGGTGGTCGTTGAACCCTCTGCCAAGCACGTTATTGTGAATAGCAGGCTAATCACGTAGATGTAAAAAAATGGTTCAAATGGTTCTGAGCACTATGGGACTTAACATCTATGGTCATCAGTCCCCTAGAACTTAGAACTACTTAAACCGAACTAACCTAAGGACAGCACACAATACCCAGACATCACGAGGCAGAGAAAGTAACTGACCCCGCCAGGAATCGAACCCGGGAACCCGGGCGTGGGAAGCGAGAACGCTACCGCACGACCACGAGATGCGGGCCCACGTAGATGTAGATGTAGATGTAGATGCAGTGTACAAACATGAAGCTCACAGGGAATTGTCTGAACTTCAACGGAAAAACCGCACGCACATCAGCCGGTAACACTTCATTCTGCAAAAGTGACTGTTGTGCGGGCTGACGATATCGTTTATCGTATGGCTGTAATTTTTCTATGAGATCAGTCCTGCGGGTCCTATTACCTGTTAAGTCTCTGGTAAAACTTATAAGAATCCCTGCGGGTCCTATTACCTGTTAAGTCTCTGGTAAAACTTATAAGAATCTCTTTGCTCACCAACGTCTTTCCAAGTCATCAGCAGCGTGGATGTGTGGGTACGATCATTGTTATGCATAACGTTGCTCATCCGCACGTTGCACAGTCAATGAAGCGGCTGCTGCAGAGGCATTTCGGAAATGCTAGAATTCTCAACAGTCATTTCCCTACAGCCCGGCCGTCCAGATCACCTGTTCTTAATCTCGCGGTATCGGTCGCCATACATTCGGCCGCACTTTGCAATACACGCGCCGCCAGTCACGCCGCCAGTCACGCTGCCGCGTTTCCTTCAGCCGCCACAGCGACATTAGGGCGCTGCCACGAACGCTTAGGCCGCTGTCAATTATATGCAGGCATCTCCCCTCTCCAGAGCTCCAGCGGTTCTACTTACACTATGTGATCAAAAGTATACGGACACCTGACGGAAAATGACTTACAATTTCGTATCGCCCTCCATCGGTAATGCTGGAATTCAATGTGGTGTTGACCCACCCATAGCCTTAATGACAGCTTCCACTCTCGCAGGCATACGTTCAATCAGGTGCTGGAAGGTTTCTTGGGGAATGGCAGCCCATTCTTCGTGGAGTGCTGCATTGAGGAGTGGTATCAATGTCTGTCGGTGAGGCCTAGCACGGAGTCAGCGTTCCAAACCAACCCAAAGGTGCTCTATGCGATTCAGGTCGGGACTCTGTGCAGGCCAGTCGATTATAGGGATGTTATTGTCGTGTAACCGCTCCACCACAGGCCGTGCATAATGAATAGGTGTCCGATCGTGTTGAAAGATGCAATCGCCATCTCCGAATTGCTCTTCAGTGGGAAGCAAGAAGGTGCTTAAAACATCAGTGAAGGTCTGTGCTGTGTTAGTGTCTCGCAAAACAGCAAGGGCTGCAAGCCGCCTCCATGAAAAACACGACTTCACCATAACACTACCGCCTTCGAATTTTACTGTTGGCACTACACATGTTGGCAGATGACATTAACCGGGCATTCGCCATACCCACACCCTTCCATCAGATCGCCACACTGTGTACCTTGATTCTTCACTCCACACAACGTTTTTCCACTGTTCAATTGTCCAATGTTCACACTTCTTACACCAAGCGAGGCGTCGTTTGCTATTTGCCGGTGTGATGTGTGGTTTATGAGAAGCCGCTCGACCAAGAAATCCAAGTTTTCTCACCTCCCGCCTAACCGTCGTAGTACTTGCAGTGGATCCTGATGCAGTTTGTAATTTATGGGTGATGGTCTGGATAGATATCTGTATATTACATATTACGACCGTCTTCAACTGTCGGCAGTCTCTCTCAATCAACAGACGGGGTCGGCCTGTACTCTTTTGTGCTGTACGGGTCCCTTCACGTATCCACTTCACTATCACATCGGAAACAGTCGCTCTACGGATGTTCAGGAGTGTGGAAATGTCGCGTGCAGACTTTTGACACAAGTGACACCCAATCACCTGACCACGTTCGAAGTCCGTGAGTTCCGCGGAGCGCCCCATTCTGCTCTCTCACGATGTCTAATGATTACTGAGGTCGCTGATATGGAGTACTTGGCAGTAGGTGTCAGTACAAAGCACTGAACATGACTTTTTTCAGACAACCCCACAGGCAGAAGTATCACGGATTTGTTGCAAATTCGTTTGCACACTTCGTGGTTCTTTAGTGGTTACAGGAGCGAGCAACATATGCGGTTCCTGAGCTGAGAATTCAGTTATTATTTTGTCCAACAACCGATAGCAAATAGTAAAAGTAATACATAACTTTGTTTTCCGTAGCTGCAGCGGCAGCTGCTAACAGTAGATTTGAATATTAAAATATATACAGATGCAAAGTACTGCAATTCAGTCTTCAATACAATGACTATTTCGCAGGTTAGGGACCCTGACCGCTATGAAAGTCTGTAAATGTTATGAAATGCTAACCACACAAAAATGGGCTCGGTGCATCGACACAACAGTATATCAGGAGGAAGGTGGGAGCCGCGTAGGACTAGCCGAGCGGTCTGGGGCGCTGCAGTTATGGACTGTGCGGCTGGTTCCGGCGGAGGTTCGAGTCCTCCCTCTGGCATGGGTGTGTGTGTCTGTCCTTAGGATAATTTAGGCTAAGTAGTGTGTAAGCTTAGGGACTGATGACCGTAGCAGTTAAATCCCATAACATTTCACACACATTTGAACATTTGGTCAGTTTAGAGACACGTCATTCCTTGAGAACTAAAATGAACACATGGCAAAAAAACTTATTATATCACAAAGGATTGACGGTTATTCACTCAATGAATGAATAAAACTTCTGTATTCCTGATGCGAAAGAGGGAACCTGTGGGTATACCGTTGTTACACCATTACAAATGAAACTCTGAGACGTCATTAAAAACGCTCAGTTTTTTAGTAATTACTGTGTTGTTTAAGCCATGCTTCTTTCATGTTTTAGTGACCTCAGACGCCATACTTCCGCTCCATAGATATCGAAAAAAGACGATGTAAGTTGTCAGTGCTAAGTTAAACTTCGACCTGTATGAAGTATGAGATGCAGAGAAAGCTGGATGAAGAATTTTGTCCCCCCTTTGAGAAGGAACGTAATAACGGGAATGCTATCTGTGTGCTACACAATGATGTTACTTCAGGCGACTACTCGTAGATAATCAGCAGCTTTGATATATATTACATACACATATTAACAACTTTATGTGAAAGAATGTGAAAGAGTTGTTCGTGTTCAAACACAATCTTTATGACATTTCTCTTTCAGTTGACACACACATCGCAAGTCCTGTTATGAAGTACCGCAACTCCGATCTTGCTGTAAGTGCGACGAAGGGTTGTAAATCTTCCACAGACTCTATTCGTCGTTTAACCCTCATATAAGGAAACACATATTGATGCCTGGTCAGTGATCCTATAGCACAGCCACCGCATGTTGTTACGCCATTGGTAATAAGTCCAGCATATGTACCACGAAATTTCTCCAGGGGGTGCACGAGACTTTAAAATTCCAATTTGTTGACATAAATGAGTCGGTCACGTTAGAGAAATGTCATTCCTTAAGAACTGAAATGAAGAGATGGCAGCAGTCATAAACATAAGACAGTTTAAACAAAGTGTACAGTCACGTACCGATAAAAAGTGGGGAGTGGAAGCTCAACGTTGCATCTATAATTTACAGACATCGCGCTACTATTCGCTAGAGCTAAACTTTGTAATCTAACAGCTATTGTTAGTGTTCAACAAGCAAAATATAATTCCATATTCATAACAACTGCGCTGTCCAGTTAGATAAATATGACCACCTGTCGAAAGCCGGAATAACCACTTTTTGCAGCTCGGACCGCCGCTAGGCGAGAGGGAAGAGAATCAGTGAGGCTGAGGACGGATGTGGAGCCACGCCGACTCCTGTGGCTGCCCAGCTGCGCTAGGTTTCACGGTTGAGGATACAGGGCGCTAACATCCCGATCGAGGTGATCCCACAGATTCGCGACTGGGTTTAAATCCAGGGACTCTGAGGGCCAGGGCAGTACGGTAAACTCATCTTGGTACTCTTCCAACCACGCACGTAAACTCTGAGCTGTGTGACATGTTGCATTGTCCTGCTGGTGGAAGCCATCGGGCTAAGGAAAAAAAGAATCTGTATCTAGGGGCGGACGTGGTCCCCAAGGAGAGATGCGTACTTATGTTGATACATTGTGCCTTCCAGAATGAAGAGGTTAGTCAAGGAATGCCACGAAAATATTCCCCAGACCCTAACACTCCCTCCTCCAAACCTGGACCCTTCCGACGATTGTTCTAGGGAGTTTGCTTTCAGACGTTTCACAGCACAAAACCTCATTCATTTGAAAATGCCACCTGTCACCACTCAGCGGACGTCTAGTTACTGCAGTAAAATTCCACCCTTCGTCGCCAATGAACGCAATCAGCATGGGTTCCTGAACCGGGTGTCTGTTGCGGAGGACCATACGGAGTAACGTCCGCTGAACGGTCGTTGATGAGACACTGATAGCAGCCCCCTTGCTTCATCTCGGTGGTCAGCTGCTCAACAGCCGCACGTCTACGAGGTGGAGTCCAAACTTTTCGGGGCTGATGCTGCCATCTGGGAAGAAGAAGTAGTAGATCTTTTTAGCGCTAGGTGGCCAGTGCTGCATATCTGATGACTCAATGTGGCGAGTGGCACTCAGCTGGGAGGACGTGTTGCGTGTCCACAGTGATTTCTGCAATACTCTGTGTTTGGAATGTGGCAATTTTACGATGGATCCGCGAACAGAACAGTGTGTGTGTATCAAATTCTGTGCGAATCTTGGGAAAAGTGCTATGGAGACCTTGCAATGATTCACCAAGTGTTTGGGGGACAGAGCATGAGCTGTATGCGTGTGTTTGAGTGGCATGCTAGGTTCAGGGCCGACCGTACAGACGTCGAAGATGATGCTCACACTGGAAGGCCCGTTAGCCGCACAACGCCAGACACTGGTGCCAAACTTTAACAATTGGTTCGTGCAGATCGACGTTGCACATATGCTGCAGCAATATCATAGAAAAGAAACTGTTTCATCGCTCGTTGTATATTTATTGTTGTTTACATTAGTTGTTGGCTTTTTCCCAACAACTAATGTTGAAACGTCCCCTTTAATCAATTATACTAGACTGTGCTTAAACTGACACACAATATTTTTAGCGCAACGCAGTCTGACTTTCAAAAATCCCTACAAAAGAATGGCCCTGACTAACATTAATCTATACCTTTCACAAATCACTTACCTCACAAAACTCTTCGTTACTCGAACTACTGCAATACAGCGAGCGCCACTACTGCCAGCTAAATAAAAGATTCAAACTACGGAAGGCACTAACTACTGATAGGCATAGTTAGCAAATGAAAGATTTTGATAGAGAACAAACAATGTATTTACCTTAATAGTGTTGAAAAATCATAATATACATAGCAGTTCATGACATCCAGTCTTAGAAATTTCAAAACTCCGCCATTTCTCTCCCCACATCCACCACTGCTGGCGGCTCACCTCCAACTGCGCAACGCTACGCGCTGTTAACAGCCAACTGCCCAACACTACAATGGCAAATTCCAACAATGCCACCTAGCCACAGACTGCACACAGCACAGCCAGTGATTTTCATACAGAGCGCTACGTGGCGTTACCATTAAAAAAACCTAAACAGCCTACTTACACAGTGGAAGGGGTTAAGAAACGTAGTGACATTGGTTTATTTCCTCTTGTTCCCTAATTTGGTACACTTTGACATAAAATTCGTGACTGCCCTATTGAAACTACGCTGAACAAAATTTCAAGCTTTGTACGTAATTAAGAAAACGGGTTTTGGTCAATATCGTACTTATATAAATACTCATAGTTCATAAAGTACAGTAACCGATTGCGAGCACGTATCTCCACTAAGACAACACGTCTTGACCAATACGTGGAAAACATGCATGCAGCAGAACTGCGCAAAATGAAGTATAAATACACTTACCTTGTTCAGCAAGTTGTGTTGAAAAAATGAGAACGAAGCTTAGGACGCCATAGTTCCTACAAAACATGGATTAATTTGTAATATATCTGACTAGCTTATACCACGCTGCGTCGCTCTCGCGGACTGTATGGCATGCAGAGATTGTTTTGTTTTCATTTCATCGAATTTTTATGTTGTTCACGCACTGTGGCGCCTTCTAAGCTTTCCACGCTAATTAAAGCCAAATAAGCACGGCCTTTTCCAAGTGTACTTCTGATCAAAAAGTGATTCTGGTAGCTGGAATCCAAACTTTTTATTAATCATGCCTTCTGCATTCTTTTGCAGATATTTCCACAGCATCTTTCCTCCTCTAACAAATATTTTGTTACATCTAACCGAGAAGTGAAGTAGCAATTTTCGTAAATTTAACTTCAAATGTTCTTAATCCAGCGAAATATTTTCTTAAAAGTTTTCATCCCCTATGGCCCTCCCTAAAGGGTTGAATTTTCAGAAATATGTATATATATATATATATATATATATATATATTAATTTCCAACCAAGACGTCAAGTACCCAACTGTCGTAGCTATAGCCTTAAAAATCCTTTCTTCAAAAAAAATTTTACCCCCTCAGTGATTGAATTTTCAAAAATGCTACCACACGGAGACTGAGAAACTAAATACCAGCTTTCGTAGTTCTAGCTTCAAAATTCCCTTAATAGTGACATACTATCAAAAAGCCTTTCATCCCTTATTTCGCTACCCATAGAGTGGAATTTCGGACAATCTCTTCTTAAACGATGCCTACAGTATAAGACCCACACCCACTCAAAACTTCGAGTTTCTTTTCTTAGTGGTTTGGGCTGGGTGATAATGAGTCATCCTGACCCTATTCCCCCCTCCTCCTTAGGGATAGAATTTCCAAAAACAGTCAAACACGTATTTTTTCATCTCTAACCGAGAACCCAAACACGAATTTTCAAAGCAGTCACATGCGCTTATGTTTCATTTCTAACAGAGAAGCCAAATACAAATGTTCGTACATTTAGCATAAAAAATGCTTGCACGATGAAATATTTCTCTAGAAACTTTCATCCCCCATTTTATCCTTAAAGGAGTTGAATTTCCAAAAACAATTAAACACGTTTTTTTTATATCTAACTGAGAACTCAAATTTAAATTTTCGTAGATTTAGCTTTAAAAATGCTTTCATAACAAAATTTTTCAAAAAAAATATAATCACTTTTCTCACCCCCATAGTATTGGAATTTCGAAAAATCCCTTTTTAAAAGACGCCTACGTATAAGATCCATACGTTCTACAAAATTAATCTTTCTATTCTTAACGGTTTGCTCTGGGCGATGATGAGTCACCAGTCAGACATTCAGGACATAGGGCGTTTTATAGCGCCTAAACTGTCCAGTTGTCGATTGTGTGTGTGTGTGTGTGTGTGTGTGTGTGTGTGTGTTTCCATCTTCCATGTCTGAGTGCGTAATCTCAATGCCAGTATCAGTTGATAGTACACCTTTAATAACTTTTCTTGACCACACTTTTTATTATTTACAAAATCACTTAATAAATAATAAAAAGTGTGGTCAAGAGATCAGAAAAGCTGTTAAAGTGCATACAAATCGACGCTTCGTCCCCCAGCATTTTCATACAAATTTCACCTGAAGGCACACCGATTTATTTCCATGTGTGTCAATATTTTTCTAATGAAGTTAGCATTTAATGTGTGTTGATGTTACTAAATCGATGTTTAAACGCTAAAAAGTTCTTGATAGCTCCCGCTTTTATTTTTGTGAGTTTCTTTCTCTTCTGTATGTCTGTTTGGCAATACTCATGAGTATTACGGTATTTGTCTATATAGCCTCAACGCGAAGAAATTCTCCTCCATTTTAACTGGGGAGTTCACTGACTGATTATTAATATAATATCACTTTTCAGAAGAACCAATAATTTTAACGGAGTGGAAGCTAACCAGCCTTACTGCTAGTAGATAGAGATTCGCTTACCCCATCGTGCTCATGTAATACAATTTTACGCTCACACTGCGCGGCTTTTGACGTTACAACGAACTGTTTGCATATCTACTTCCTCTCCCCCTTCATTTGACTTTTGCCATATTCGGAACGAAGGTTATGGTGTGATTCAGAATGCCCGTTGCCTACGGACCATTGCTAAGTAAATAGTATCGTCTAGCTTTTCCTACAATTATCCAAGCAAGCGAACAATATATGACACTCGCAATCACTAGAGGACACGCTAAAGCGGGTAAACGAAGAAACAAGTTTTAGGTATAGCTAAAAGCGTCAGTCACTTGTGTTATTAAACTGACTTTCACAGTTTACTTATCTGGTTACTTGCAATGGTTGTTCTGCATGGATTCACCGACAACTTTCACACATTACTCAGACTTCAGGTAACTGACGCTTTCTCAGTTTAACGTAAGCTGTAGTTCCACAATTCCTATTGTTCACAATCATTCTGTGCTCCTTTGTTTCTATCACAGACACTAATATTTCTATTATTCATTATATAACTGGATGCAGTTCCCCGTTATTTACATTCATATCGTCCAACGAACTTCAAGCACATGTTTTTTTTAAGGTAGATAAGCAGTTTCACACTACTTTCTTTTGGCACGAGATTCACCAAAGGTAGTATAAAAATTCACGGAGTTCCCAAATAAAGTCATTTGTGCATTTACCGCCACAGGATGACAGGGAGTACTAGCTGGTTCCAAAATGAGATTTTCGCTCTGCAGCGGAGTGTGCGCTGATATGAAACTTCCTGACAAATTAAAACTGTGCGCCGGACCGAGACTCAAACTCGGGCCCTTTGCCTTGGGTGGGCAAGTGCTCTACCATCTTTTTTTTTCTATTGGCAGACGCTCTGTCCATCCTTTTTTTTTACGCTCTGTCGCGCCGACCACCTTTTTTTTTTAAATTAATAACTGAATATATCTTTATAATTTCGCACCCGTTACACTGTTTGTTGATATTCTTTCAAATAAAATTGAAAAATTTGTTCGATTTTGAAGAAAAAAATACGCGAGCAGGACTCGAACACGGTACCTCCATCGCGGTAGCTGTAAACCATTTTTTTGACGGCGGTCATCCTCTGCCCGGTACTCCCCAATTGTGAGGGGGTTATCGAAGACACTACGCAAATAGTTCGGAAATAGTTGTCGGTATCGGGGTGTACACTCAAGTGTGCTATGACTGTTCTGGAGAAATTGCCAGTAATCAGGTACCACCTTCTCGTCATCCCGAAAGAGGTAGTATATGGACATGCCTTTATACCATGTGAGAGCGATAGTCTTCGCAGGTGGGAAATAAGTATCCTCTGGACAAAGGAGGAGCCGTGGCTCAATTGTGCGAGGCGCCATACGTAGGTAGCAGGCGAGGATCTTATGCACTAGCAGCCATACCTCTAACGCCGATCCACATGTTAAACGGTGTTCGTCAGTATCCACGAGGTGGCAACGTGGGCAAAGGGGGGATTCCGTCATCCCAATAGCGTGCAGCCTTTGTCGTGTTACCTGCGTGGGGAGGAACAGCTTCTGGACCGCTCTCTACACTGCAGGCCATAGGGTCGTAGGGCTCTTTCTCTCAACCACATTGCGAGGGATGGACCTTAGCAGCAGCCTGTAAACGTCTCTCGCCTTGGGAGTGCGAGTGTTGGGGAGGTCTGGGTGCACGTAACTATACTCAAGAATAAATGCTGAGAGGTGCGAGAGTGAGGGTGTAATGTGCGTAATCGTGACAGGTGGCAGAAGAGACGCCGGCAGCAATTCCTCTAACAGACGTCCCGTAAGGGAAGCATCTTTGTGGGTCCACAATTTCATCATTGTGCACAAGTATAACGGTGTAGCTCTCGCTGGTACATTTATAAGTCCCAGTCCGCCATCACGCGGAGGGAGGGTGAGTGTTTCGTAGCGGACTTTGATTAGGTGTCCGGCGGTAAAGTAATGTCCAGACGCTGCTTGCAGTCTGTGTGCCATCGCTGTCGATGTCGGTAGGATCTGAGCCATGTGGATCATCTTAGTCGCCACGTGAAGGTTGAGGTGTTCCACACGCTGTAGGAGGTCCATCCGTCGAAGTAGGTTCCGGCGAACTTCGGTGCGTTTTGCCTGTAGTAATCGTGCATAGTTCATGGCAGCCGTGCGGCGCATATCCTGTGAAAAAGTTATGCCCAAGAACCGGATCTTGTTGACTAGTGGGAGTGGGGCTAAAGCGTCCTCCTGTAGACCTCTCCCAATGGGCATCGCTGCCGACTTGGCCACATTCATGAGGCTGCCCGCTGCCAATCCATAGCGATTGATCCATTGTATCACCGAACGTACCTCGTCACCAGATCGGACAAGTAATAGAAGGTCATCAGCGTACATCATGCAGTGAAAGGTGTGATCCCTCAATGACATGCCCGAGAGCCTGTTTTTCAACCCTCCGACAAGTGGTTCGAGTGCGATCGCGTAAAGGATCATGGAGAGTGGGCATCCTTGGCGAACTGACCGTCGGATCGGAAAGGGACCCGCTATCCGTCCATTCACCAGTACACGGGATGCAGCTCCACGGAAAAGGCGCTGAAAGATGTCGAGAAAGTCAGGCGGGAAGCCCATGCGGGCCATAACGGACAGAAAGAACTTGCGGTGATCTCTGTCGAAGGCTTGGTCGAAATCAGTGGAGATCAGAGCAGCTCGAAGGCGACAGGATGTGGCGATGGCTATTAAATCTGTGCATTCGCTATTTGCAGTTTGCATGTTGGTCAATCCGCGCTGTGTCGTTTGCTCCATGGAGAGGAGTAGGGGCAGAACCTTCTTTATGCGGCTGGCGAGTAGTCGGGCGAAGATTTTATAGTCCGGGTTGAGCATTGTAATTGGCCTGTATTCCTCGAGCGTCCGACCTCTGGAAGGCTTGTGTATCGGTATGAGGAGAACTTCCACGAATGCAGGTGGCACGTGGGAACCGGGGGTCATCAGTTCTTGGTACATGATGATCCATCGGGGCATCATTAGATCGCGGAAAGTCCGATAAAACTCGAGCGGCAGTCCGTCTGGCCCGGGAAATTTGGTGAGTGCTCCCTTGTTAAGCGCGTCCTCGATGTCGTCCCATGTAAGTCCATCTAACAGCGTCACCGCTGCTGCATTGTCGAGGATGGGCGACACGTGCTGCAGTATGTCGTGCTTGTCTGCTCCCTCTGTATTCACCTCGTCGTAAAACCGGCGATAGTGATCAACAAAGGCTTCTGTAACGGCCGCCTGATTCATTACGACCCTACCACCTGGCAATATCAGGTCCGTGATCAGCTGCTGTCGGCGTCGGCGGCTGTCGAGCACGATGTGATGCATAGACGGGTTTTCTCCTTCCGCTCGGTCTTGACGTCGCGATCGCACGACGACCCACTCCAGACGTTTCCCCGTAAGAGACAATATTTTACCTTTAATTCGGCGGCTTTCCATTTGTCGGTTTGGAGATGGTGGTTGGCTGGCGAGTTCGCGGAGCATCGTGTAATAAAAGTCCAATGTGTGGCGATGCCACGCTGCGATATCTTTTCCGAATTGTGTTAGTACACGCCGAAACCCTGGTTTTGCACATTCCACCCACCATGCTAGAGTCGAAGGGTATCGGGGAAGACGACGTTCGCAATCCATCCATGCGTTGGCGATAATCTGACGGCATTCCGGGGCTTGAAGATATGCCACATTCAGCTACCAGGGTCCTCGGCTGCGCCATAACCGCTGCTGCTGTAGAGTGAGTGTGCATATGAAAGCGCTATGATCGGAGAAGGCAAGCCCATCTGAGCTACCCAAGCACTAGTCACGCCCCGACCTCAAAGCTTTAGTTCTGTCAGTACCTCGTTGGTAGAGCACTTGCCTGCGAAAGGCAAAGGTCCCGAGTCTGAGTCTCGGTACGGCACACAGTTTTAATCTGCCCGGAAGTTTCAAACTAGCTGGTTGTTGTATGGACACCATTAGTTATAGTTTGTAGGGATAGGTTTCTATTT
Source organism: Schistocerca piceifrons (assembly GCF_021461385.2). NCBI lineage: Eukaryota > Metazoa > Arthropoda > Insecta > Orthoptera > Acrididae > Schistocerca > Schistocerca piceifrons. The sequence goes on along the minus strand of NC_060139.1, from coordinate 304,484,867 downwards.
ACGTTTTTGGAAAACGTAGAATGACACTGAGGTGCAAGTGTCGAAGTTTGGCGGAAAAGGTGCTAAGGTTTGATGGGGATTGTGTATGGATCTTTTTTTTTTTTGCGTGGTTAGAGAGGTAGATGTGTTTTTCAAATCCTCTGTTGATTTATCTTGCTTATCCGTCATTGTTGGGAATGCTGTACATGTGAAAATACTTTCGAAATATATTGAGCCAGCTAAGGAATGTGAAAGAACTGTTTCGAAAAAATTTGCTCAATAACTACGGAAAATTCAGCCACAATTGTTCAACACCTTGTAAGTAGGCTGTTTATGTTTTCTTATTGGCAACGTTACTTAGCGCTCTGTATGAAAATCGCTGGCTGTGCTGTGTGCAGTCTGTGGCTAGTTTGCATTGTTGTCTGCCATTGTAGTGTTGGGCAGCTGGATGTTAACAGTGCATAGCGTTGCGCAGTTGGAGGTGAGCCGCCAGCAGTGGTGGATGTGGGGAGACAAATGGCGGAGTTTTGAAATTTATAAGACTGGATGTCATGAACTGCTATGTATATTATGATTTTTCAACACTATTAAGGTAAATACACTCCTGGAAATTGAAATAAGAACACCGTGAATTCATTGTCCCAGGAAGGGGAAACTTTATTGACACATTCCTGGGGTCAGATACATCACATGATCACACTGACAGAACCACAGGCACATAGACACAGGCAACAGAGCATGCACAATGTCGGCACTAGTACAGTGTATATCCACCTTTCGCAGCAATGCAGGCTGCTATTCTCCCATGGAGACGATCGTAGAGATGCTGGATGTAGTCCTGTGGAACGGCTTGCCATGCCATTTCCACCTGGCGCCTCAGTTGGACCAGCGTTCGTGCTGGACGTGCAGACCGCGTGAGACGACGCTTCATCCAGTCCCAAACATGCTCAATGGGGGACAGATCCGGAGATCTTGCTGGCCAGGGTAGTTGACTTACACCTTCTAGAGCACGTTGGGTGGCACGGGATACATGCGGACGTGCATTGTCCTGTTGGAACAGCAAGTTTCCTTGCCGGTCTAGGAATGGTAGAACGATGGGTTCGATGACGGTTTGGATGTACCGTGCACTATTCAGTGTCCCCTCGACGATCACCAGTGGTGTACGGCCAGTGTAGGAGATCGCTCCCCACACCATGATGCCAGGTGTTGGCCCTGTGTGCCTCGGTCGTATGCAGTCCTGATTGTGGCGCTCACCTGCACGGCGCCAAACACGCATACGACCATCATTGGCACCAAGGCAGAAGCGACTCTCATCGCTGAAGACGACACGTCTCCATTCGTCCCTCCATTCACGCCTGTCGCGACACCACTGGAGGCGGGCTGCACGATGTTGGGGCGTGAGCGGAAGACGGCCTAACGGTGTGCGGGACCGTAGCCCAGCTTCATGGAGACGGTTGCGAATGGTCCTCGCCGATACCCCAGGAGCAACAGTGTCCCTAATTTGCTGGGAAGTGGCGGTGCGGTCCCCTACGGCACTGCGTAGGATACTATGGTCTGGGCGTGCATCCGTGCGTCGCTGCGGTCCGGTCCCAGGTCGACGGGCACGTGCACCTTCCGCTGACCACTGGCGACAACATCGATGTACTGTGGAGACCTCACGCCCCACGTGTTGAGCAATTCGGCGGTACGTCCACCCGGCCTCCCGCATGCCCACTATACGCCCTCGCTCAAAGTCCGTCAACTGCACATACGGTTCACGTCCACGCTGTCGCGGCATGCTACCAGTGTTAAAGACTGCGATGGAGCTCCGTATGCCACGGCAAACTGGCTGACACTGACGGCGGCAGTGCACAAATGCTGCGCAGCTAGCGCCATTCGACGGCCAACACCGCGGTTCCTGGTGTGTCCGCTGTGCCGTGCGTGTGATCATTGCTTGTACAGCCCTCTAGCAATGTCCGGAGCAAGTATGGTGGGTCTGACACACCGGTGTCAATGTGTTCTTTTTTCCATTTCCAGGAGTGTACATTGTTTGTTCTCTATTAAAATCTTTCATTTGCTAACTATGCCTATCAGTAGTTAGTGCCTTCTGTAGTTTGAATCTTTTATTTAGCTGGCAGTAGTGGCGCTCGCTGTATTGCAGTAGTTCGAGTAACGAAGATTTTTGTGAGGTAAGTGATTTGTGAAAGGTATAGGTTAATGTTAGTCAGGGCCATTTTTTTGTAGGGATTTTTGAAAGTCACATTGCGTTGCGCTAAAAACATTGTGTGTCAGTTTAAGCCCAGTCACGTATATAATTTTTCAAAAGGGGACGTTTCATATGGCGACCCTGCAAGGATACCTCACTGGAATCTTCTGATTTTTTCTTGTAGTTTGTGTAATTAGTGTAGCTTTTGTTTATTGCTAGCACACAATTATAGAGAGAATTTCCTTTGTAGTTGTAGTTTTTCATTGTTGTACAGTAAAACAGCTGTGGCATGCATGTGGATTTGCACCAAGTATTTCGCAGCTGCGCTTGCAATTAACTAGATAATATTTTCAGTGCTACGTTAATGTGTTCTCTTATTTTTGCTCTTCAAATTGTGTTTTTCTGTGTTGTCATGTGAAATATTGTGGCAATAATGGCGTGTGAAAAACGTAATACTAGGCTCCAAAGTAAACTGAGAAATGACAGTGAAGACGAAAGCAGTGTGTTAGCGCCACTGTGTAATGAATTAACTGATGTTCAACATAGTAATTTGGTAATTGTGCATAGGGAAATGGAGCAGGTGGCAAACAATGGCGTAGGCAGTGAAACAATTAGTGAACAGGGAAGCATTATCGATCGATCGGTCGGCAATAGCTCGCCTCAGAAATCCGAAATGACAGGACACAATTTTGCAAATACTGTAGATTCAGGTTTTGCGTCCTCACCGTTGTCTCAAATAAGTCAAGACACATTTTCTGCTTGTCAAAATGTGAATGTTGCCGGTGTAAATGCACTGCCGAAAAGCGTAGAGGAACAGATTCCAGACACTAATGCATTGTTATTACAGCTAATGCAACAAATGGAACAAAATCAGAGACAAACACAGCAAAAGCTTCAAAAGTTAGACACAATGGAAGAACACCAGAGGCAAACACAGCAAAAGCTTCAAAAGTTAGACACAATGGAACAAAATCTTCAAAAGTTAGACACAATGGAACAACACCAGAGACAAACACAGCAACAGTTAGACGCAATTGAACAAAATCGTCACACCATGCTTCAACAAACAGGTGAAGATTTAACTACTGAGTTACATAAAATCGAATCGAAACGTCAAAAAGTCTGTAACGACCTAAAAACACAAATTTGTGAGCATTTTCAACCTATTTTTTCGCGGCATGAAAATGCATTACAGAATCACGAAGCAGCCATAAAATAACTGCAAGTTATTGTTCATGAAAATCATGAGACCTTGCAAGCTAAAATTGACTCAGTTGCATCTACCGATTCGGTTACGCAACTTGCAAAAACTCAGGAAAACTTAAAGGACACAGTAGAAAGACACATGGAGGAAATTAGTTCATTATCAGAGAAAGTAGTTGACCTTTCGGATCAGCTAAATAATTTATCTACGAAGGTAGATGATAATCTGAATGACACAAAACCGGTAGTCTTTAATGACACAGAAGAGTGTGAACAAATTAGGAAATTCAAACAAAATCAGAATCAAATTAATACGCAACACCAAAGAGAAATCCGGGAAGTACAAGATCAGCTGACACAAGTAATACAAAAATTACATATTTCAGAGGACACTCGCGCTCCAACACGGGAAGAGGGACTTAGAAATATGGAACAACCACAAAATAATAACACAGGACACTTCGAAAATTATGAAAGAAATTGGCAAGGCACACCGAATTTTGAGATGGAACCGCCGAAACGACGTAACAATGACCGACATGTGACTCGCCGACATGATGATTTTGACTATAAGCTGTTCATTACTATACATAAATTCAAAACATTTAGGAATTCTGGCAACGACATTCATCCACAAGCATGGCTCCATCAATTCCCTCATTGTTTTCCTCCCAACTGGTCATTAGAGCACAGATTAGAATTTATGTGTGGCTACTTAGAGAATGAACCAGCTGTAAGAATGCGATCGGTCATTCACAATTGTCACAGTGAAGGAGAATTTTACCATGCCTTCCTCTCAGCATATTGGTCTCAAGCCACACAAGGCTGAGTAAAACATAGCATCATAATGATGAAACATTTCGAACAATCTGAATTTTCCAGTCTTGTGGAATATTTTGAAGACATGTTGCACAAGAATCAGTACCTGTCAAGCCCATTCAGCCCCTCAGAACTCATCCGCATTTGCTTAATCAAATTACCTGTACATTTACGACATATTATTTTGGCAGGACGTTGCAAAGACGACATAGAAGCTTTTCAGGGACTCTTACAAGAATTATAAATTGAGCCTGATAATCGTAGAACGCGAAAACAGGAACACAACAACTACAGGTCACATCTGTCGCAATTCCGCGATGAAAGAAATAATAACTGGACACGACAAGGCTATTCTCACAACACAAATCGTGACCAAAACAGACACCACCCATATGACAACCGTTGGCAGAGTAGTAATAACTACAGGGAAAGATCACCTCTCCGCGGTAATGACTATCACAGAGACAATCAGAGAAACAGACAATACGGGAACCAAAATAATTATTATCAAGGGAGACAGAATAACTTTAGACGCAACGGACCAGCGTGCAGTGATAATTCAGGGAGAAATTCTCCACCACTTAACTGACAAGAAAGAAATTACAGGAACTACCGACATGACGACAGACGATATAATCGTAACGACAGACTTGAATTGCATCAGAACTGGCGAGATTCAAACAGAGCAGGGCACTCAAGACAAGGTGAATTTGTAGAAGTTAGGTCTCCTAATCCCAGTAACGACGCGTGCCAACAAAGAAACAGACAATGACTCGCACTGCAGGCAGCCACGTGCGCCCACTGGCTCAGGGTAAAATTACATAGACGCTAACCTTGAGAAAAATTTTAGCATTCTTTACCGATGTACCATATACCATATACCATATACCACATGATAATTCCACTGAAGCTGAAACTCTGTGTACTAGGAAGAGTAAAGGTTTACACCACATTTCACATGTAAAACCGTTTATTGAAAGATAATCTGCTTTTTAACTTTGTCTTTGCCATGAAACTTTTCACTTCACATTTCTAGTATGCATTGTCACACTTAGAATCTGTTAACATGCAACAATGTTTGAAGTTAAATATCCAGTCAAGAACTAAGAGAACTTATTGAAACAGAAATTACGAATGCATTGTTATAGTGAACAGACATCACAGTGTTATTGTGTGTGTACATTCTTGCTTGTTAGTTGCACAATTACGTAACGACTATAAGGCTTACATACTTAGAACATATACTGGTACTGCGAATGAGATTTTAATGCAACATTTTGGTTTACTTGAAAATACATTCTGGATTTAAAGTACTTTCTGTAAGATACCAGGTGACACAGTGGTTAGTTTATGTGACAGCTACACGATTTTATCACGATGCTACTAATGAGTGACAATTTACAATGTTGCTTTTGCGGTGTATCTGTTTTATATCTGCACAGTTTTTCTGAATTCTTCTGTAAAGTAAAACATGTTTTACTTTTGTGGTATAGCTACAAGGAGATAGCCTTTTCCATAGCACAACAATACATTACAGTACAGTACTTTCTTCATCATGGCAATAAGCATAATAACTATATGCAAAGCATTTCACTTTTGTTTATGATGAGGTGAGTACACCGGCTTCAGCAGAACTTTGCTTACAGAGGACGATAACTACGACACTTCCACAGAATTATCTTACAGCAAGACACACATTTAGCGCTACAGGACACGCATTTGAGTGATTAATTTTGTACTTAAAACATTTATTTTTAAAGATTTTTGAATTACAAAGAAGGTTTCCGTGATACATTTAATTCCATTGCTGTAATCTGTAACACCTGAGGGTAGAATTACATTAATCCTCAAGGGGGTACACGCCTACTTTGTGTACCATGTGTTTGGCAAGCACAAGGAATCCTAGTTAATTTGATGTTTGCTTATACTACTTTACACATCGGTACCATATTTCTCAAACACAGAATTACACAGCTATCTGATTATTTAACAGAGAAACAAAATTTTTTTATGTCAGTGACACATGTTTACGCAATTACACAGTTGGATAATTTCACACTTATGAAATTGTATTTTATCTGTACTTTGTGAACTGTTCATATTTTTTTGGAACCATTGTGATACTATGAGAGCTTTGAATGATGTATTTGGTATGAGATCATGATTTTAAAGTACGTTTGAGGTAGATGACACTATTGAAATGAGCAGAGAATTTTTTTTAGGTTTTGAAATTATTGGAGGATGCTATGACGATTTTGAGAGTTGACTGAGGTGTTATGATGTTATTATTACAATGACTATGTGTATTATGCTGTTGTGGTATGTTTATGATCAATAAGCTGATGCTATATGAGTTATTTGAGTATGCTACATATCTGTTATGATGAAATATTGAAGAATTGTCGATGAATAAGGTAAGGAATAATGAATAGTGGTTAGGGACTCTGGTTTGTGAAAAAGGTTGTTGGAAACCAAGAATCGTACTTTAAGAGTTATGAAATGTATGTAATTGCGTGAATGTATTACAATGCTGACGAAAATTTTTTTGGACTCTGTTATATCAATAGGATTTTGTTTCTACTGATTTGTAACGCAAATTCTTGACCTGTGAAATATTTTTATATGAGACTGTCACCGTAGCGGAAACCGCTGTTGTAAATATTTCCGTAAGAAAGTTAAGTGACCACCTGCACGTAATGCGTCGTGGGCACCCAGCTGTATAAGATGCCTGGAGAAAAAGCCATTAGTGTGTGCCTTTTCAGAGGCGTAGGTAGAAAAAAAGGGGAGGCCATGTTCCTCGCTATTGACATTCCTTTGTAGAAAGCATCCTAAATACGACACACTCAAACTTGAAAATATATGATTACACTTTGGAGCTCTTAATTTATGATATTTACTACAATCCCTAATGAAACGATGAGAAACATTTCACGGCTATTGTCTTGCTAGTTGAGAGAAATGCCATATGGCTTGCTTTATGTATTTATTTACTCATTTTGTTTAATATCTAGTTTCTAGCTGCACTGCAGCATTGGTTAAAATAAAATTTAATATATGTACAATGTAAATATTTTATGCCTACAGATCCAGTAAATAATTTTATGATCTATTCAAAAAAACGAAGGAGCATAAAAAGACATTTCCCTTCACAGGAATTGCATATGGAATTTTCTTTTCAACTACTTGGCAATTTTTTTGTAGAATAACTTCTTGTGGTGCACCACTTTAATTACATAGACATTAAGATGTGAATATACATTGTCTTTAGTGTAATATTTTTTCTGCTTGAGCTATGTCATGTTTAGGTATAAGTTATTGCATTTGCTGCTGCTGTGTGCCAGGCATAGTGTTACTGAATTTGACTTTGTATTATTCTGTTAAGCCAGTTTTACTAATGATTTATTTTTATTATTTGCTGCACATTGCCTTATATTAGTTGTAATATTGCAATTGCTCTGCTAATTTATTTTAGTGCTGCTTGCTTTACCAATTTGTATTTTTTATCATTGCTGTTCGTGTTAATTGTTTTGTGCTGCTGCATTGCCTCGTCCCTTAGTTTAGCATCTGAGCTCAGTAGATTTAAGTTAGCTTAAGAGGGGGTTGACTATATAAGAGGATGAGTCGCGATGAATTGGAAGAAATGCATTGAGAAGTCATACAAAAAAAGTACAGAAAGCAGGTATAGATAGGACTTTTTGGAAATAATGAAGAATGAAGGGAGATCTCCAAGAAGTAAAGAAAGTTTTGTTTGCAAAATACCGCAGTAAAAGAAACCCTGTCCTTTCCTTGTGTTATTCCACTATGTGTTTGTGTTCCCTTGTGTATTTGTGTTTTTCCTGTCTTTATGTGTTTAGCTGATGTTGTTATGTTGTAGAATTTTTCTAATACTATGAAGAATGAAGGGAGATCTCCGAGAAGTAAAGAAAGTTTTGTTTGCAAAATACCGCAGTAAAAGAAACCCTGTCCTTTCCTTGTGCTATCCCACTATGTGTTTGTGTTCCCTTGTGTATTTGTGTTTTTCCTGTCTTTATGTGTTTAGCTGATGTTGTTATGTTGTAGAATTTTTCTAATACTATGTTATTTACTTTGTAAAGATGTTTAAACATTATTTGTTCTGTTTTGTTTTAATGCTCATGTGTGAAGTTGGTGTTTCGAAAGTTATTCTGATCTTTTATGTATGTACTCATATCATGATTCCTGTAACACTGATGAATATGTTATTTAGATTCTTTTGTAAAGCCTGTACTACAAATGTTATCTGTATTGTTATGTTCTTTAATGGAGTATTTTGTACCTTTGTAACTGTATTCTTATGTTATAAAATTGTAATTGACACCAGTTCATCAAATTAAGTAACTTGTAAGTTCCATTCACTGCACACGTTTCTGTTGGTCATAGTATACGGACAATATGTGAGAAGTAGGGACTGATAGTGTTTGCACGTGTGTTAATAATTCAGCAAGGGACTAGTTAACAGCATTGCTGATTCTAAGGACATTTCAAAAAAAATTTTTGTGAGTGCACAAGTGGTGGTTCATGGACTTGCTATATTCTCTGCAAGACTCTTCGATGGTGATTGTGCACCTGCACAGTCGCAACAGATGGCTGCTGACCGTCTCTACAAGGACTGAAGTGGGTCTGAACCTTCCATGGCCCACCAATACCATTATTTCTACAAGGACTGCAGTGGGTCTGCACCTCTGGTGGCCCACCAATATCATAATCTCTACCAGGACTACAGTGGGTCTGCTCTGTGATGACCTACCTACCAATAGTCTTCAAAACTTCAAATGACTCTGTTGTGGGTTTGCTCTGTTGTAGCCCATTACCTGTCTACATATCAAGAGTCAGCACTGTCTTTTCGTTGGAAGGACAACACTACTTCTTCAAGACTGCATGGAAATCCACTACTTCCGTGTGCATTTTCTTCTACTGCTCAGACTTTGAGAAAAACATTACTATTTTACTGTGATGAACGATCAGGACTGTCTTTATGGACTGTGAGAAAATTTTAGCTTTTGACCAACATTGTATCAATAAGTGGGGTGCATTTGATATCTTTGTTATTGTAATTATGAAAAATTTTATCAAATCATTGTTGGCCACTGCCCAAAACAATTTGTAATTTTTTTTTTGTGGGGAGCATGGGGGCTATGTAAGTAGGATGTTTATGTTTTCTTATTGGCAACGTTACGTAGCGCTCTGTATGAAAATCGCTGGCTGTGCTGTGTGCAGTCTGTGGCTAGTTTGCATTGTTGTCTGCCATTGTAGTGTTGGGCAGCTGGATGTTAACAGTGCATAGCGTTGCCTAGTTGGAGGTGAGCCGCCAGCAGTGGTGAATGTGGGGAGACAAATGGCGGAGTTTTGAAATTTCTAAGACTGGATGTCATGAACTGCTATGTATATTATGATTTTTCAACACTATTAAGGTAAATACATTGTTTGTTCTCTATTAAAATCTTTCGTTTGCTAAATATGCCTATCAGTAGTTAGTGCCTTCCGTAGTTTGAATCTTTTATTTAGCTGGCAGTAGTGGCGCTCGCTGTATTGCAGTAGTTCGAGTAACGAAGATTTTTGTGAGGTAAGTGATTTGTGAAAGGTATAGGTTAATGTTAGTCAGGGTCATTTTTTTTTAGGAATTTTTGAAATTCAGATTGCGTTGCGCTAAAAACATTGTGTGTCAGTTTAAGCCCAGTCACGTATATAATTTTTCAAAAGGGGACGTTTCAACCTGATCCAGTTCTTAGGCTTCAAGTCAGTCAGCCTCAAAGTTACAGGGAGTCAGCAAGTGAGACGCCCGTGAAGACGGAATTTTCTGCGACATGTTTATATTGGGAATATATTTTACAGTTTCGAAGAAAACAGCTTTTGGTTGAATTACTTTTGGAACCGAATGGGGAGTAATGTTTTTCAGGAGAGGTATGTTTGGGAATAGTCGATGACAGCTGAAAAGTGGAAACGGAAGATGTTGTAAGTGTCCAGTCTGACATTTGCCTGGAGACGCTGTATTTCTCTTTGAACATAATCGATTTGTATCCAAAAAACTGAGAAGTTATTCTGATATCACAGAATTGTGCATCTCACCGCATCTACACAAATTAAAAAATACTCGATTAAAAACGTCCTAAATGCCATTACCAGGAAACGGACTGGTTGTAAGTGCCAATAAGCAATCTTTTACAAATTGATTCTTACAGAGAAGAAAACAGCACCAACCGTTGTTAAAAATGTTCTTTATTTACACAAATAGCGCTGTTATCGGTTTCAATACTACAAGTTCATCAGCAGATGGGTGTTCACTTTTATGTTATATTTGTCGTTGTTTACATTTGTTGTTGGGAAAAGGCCAACAACGAATGTAAACAACGATAAATATACAACGAGCGATCAAAAAATTTTTATGGCATTGCTGCAGCATATGTACAATGTTGAGAGACTCCTGTGCGGGTATATAAACACCGACATGTAGGCAAGGAACTAGTGGGACATTCGTGTCCTTCTTACTTGCGTGTGGTAAATGCGAAAATGAGCTACGGCGACGTTATTACCAAATATGTCCAAACAAGACCAACGTGCTGTTATTTTTTTCTTGGTTACTGAAGAACAAATACATGTAGACATCAATCGGAGCATGAAGAACGTGTTTGCAGCAGCATGTCTGTCGAAACCCACCGTTGTGGAATGGACTGCCAAGTTCCGTGCTGGTCGCGTCGATCGATGTGGGAGGCCAGCCTCATCCATTACGGAGGAGTACGAGACCCCCGAGCACCCGCTCGACTGTTAGGTGTTTGAGATCAGCTGAAGAGTGGAAGCGAAACACTTTCTGAGTGCCATTTTTTCACGGCCTTCGAACTGAAATATTTTGAAGGCCCAACTACAATATAAACGCGAGCAGCCATCTCAAGATGAATCTGTCGGGTCGAAATCGGTAACGGCGCTCTTTGTGTAAATAAACAGCATTATTAACACTGCCTAGATGCTGTTTTCTTTTTTGCAGAAATCAGCTTTACGTACACAGCCATGGTCACAGAGATGTCAGTTTTCGACAAAATAGCAGGAAGAAATTTTTGTTCCAGGTACCATTAATGCTGAGACACTACGTTTTATTTGTGATAATACGGGCAGTGAAATACAGCGTTAGGTTTTTAACTAGTTGAACTGTAGTCAATAAAACCACTTCTGGTATTTTTTAGATTTTGGAACTGCATAGAGAAGCACAGCTTCGCAGAAAGACCATGCGCCATCTACTATTGAATGTTAGAAAGACTTTCGTCATAGTTTGCCACTTGTATCAAGACGAGGGTCATGACGCAGAGTTCCGAGAACACAACACTGAAAATGTGTTTCGTGAAAATATAGCACTTAGAAAGTGTTTCACTTCCGTCCTCCAGTTGATGGCAAACAACGTTGAGGACAAGCGCAAAGCGTAGGGGAGAGTTCCGATTAAGGGACACTTTATAACGATGGTGTGCCGATGGCGATGGCAAGGCGGTGTACGGTCTGCGACACGATCACTCGATAGTAAATTTACGAAGTTATAAAGGTAATTATGGTTATATGATACTCTTTCGGTTTTTTTCCTAATTTATTTCTTAAATGAGAGCAGGCTGCTCAGAAAGTAACCAGTTATAGAGCTGATTACCTCTTCTTTAGCCATCAATAAGGAGATAACATGTTAAGAAAATACAGGAAGGAGTTATAACAATTTCAATCACGAATCCTCTACGACAGTGAACAACTTGTAACAAAACTTGCAGTGAAATAAATTGTCAGAATAGCACAATATCAGAAGTGCACTAACCCATAACAACTATTATTAGATAACAAACTCTGCAGTGAGATTCGTACATTAGGATTAAGATATGTCCATACAAATTTAAAACGCTAGGTACCATAGTGGCAGCGGCTAAATTTTATGAACAGCACTAACTAACTGCGAGAATTGAAAGGTTCCATTTTGTGGTGTCACAGCTATAACGATAATAAGTGAAATATTGACTCCTCCTTGGCTGTTAAATGCTCGTTTATTCCACTGAATGTGACGTGTTTCGGTCGCAATACCCATTTACAAGAACATTTGCCTGAACAGTATGTAACGTACGGTAACGATATTGTTTAATTTCCATTGTTGTCGATTTGACTGTACCTTTCGTCAGGAATACAGAGTCACAGGCAGCTGGCTGTGCTCATTTTAGTCAATAATATACTACAAACACCTTTACACAAACGCTTTGAAATACTAACTCTACGGCACTATATTGTATCGTAACTGACTCACTGTATACGGATAAGTGGATAAGTGCCCTAGGTAAATCGAGAACAGTATATTTATTGATAACTGACATTACGTAACCGGATCTGACCATCATGTATCACACGTCCTTCTTTTCCGGCAAATGTGCTTGAAAATGGGTGTGACGCTCGAAATGTACCGCGCCTGACGGAATATTAGAGGATCAGCCATTTCTTGTATAACCACCACAACCCTTCTGAGACAATCCAATGCTACATCGGTTAAATTCATCGACCGAGAGAATACCTAAGACCTGTGATACAGTGGTGAGGGGCAGCTCTTATTAGTTTCATGGAACGAAGAGGGGGTGACCTACTACTTAGAGAACATAGTTTGGCTGAGATTTGTACATATTATTTTGCTTTCAGCCAGCTCAGATGAGTGCGAATATTTTATATGTATACACTTTGCGAGGATTTATTTTTACATTTTCTGCTACCACAAGAAAAACATCGCAAATTATCCTGCGCATGTTTGTAATAACATGAAGATCGTTCGTTAAAAGTTGCCTTTTAAGTTATTGATTTTTGCACAAATTGCAAAGATATTCTCTACCTGAGTTATTGGTTGCAAAGCCTACTACAGACTTCGGCTGTTAAAGTGAAGGTATATCTGTAGTCGATATTTTGTAAATGCAGCTAGCTGGCCAAAGAAATGGGCAGATGCCGGGGTTAGGTCGTAGTATGCCCCAATGAGCGCGGGACATTCTGTTTCAGGCATTCTTCTACGAGTTTCTGTATTCGGTACTCCTCCTGCTCTGGATCTACACGCACGCCGGAGCGAGCTTGTGGGCGGTGTGCAGGGAGGTGAGATTACGTTCCGATGACCATTCCCGTGCTGGAAACCACAACGATGTCATGGCGATGTCCGCACAGCTTGGAGCAACATGTTTCATGTCCATAGACCTACTTTCAGCCGTGTCCAGATTGAACTTCTGCTGTTCAGACAGAGAGATCTTGTGATTCATCGCCTTCTCCCCGCCTAATTCATGTCGAAATTCGAGATGAACGGCCGGATGTCAGTGTCCAACGGGCACAGTCTTTCGGCAAGCGACCACGTTCCAATAATCTGCGGCACTATTGAAGTAGAGGCCAACGTACACCATGATGGCAACGTGATCGCTCGTCGAGATATTGTGTCCGTAGGACACTGACATCCGGACATTCACTTGTGAACTGTTTCGTCAGAGATTCTTGTTCCATGCCCGCGGCACAGCAACAGTATGCCAAACAGATCTATGAATCCAGCGTACTGTATTCCTTAAAATCCCACTGACTCAACATTGCTCCGAGGATTCTAGAGTATGCGAGTATGAAATTTTCTTTTGTTTTGATTCTCATGCATCGCGGAATTGTACACCTGTTGGTCCATCATAGGACAGATGTAAATTTGTTGTTTTCCACTGCTTATAGAATTTCTTATTAATAATCAGGAGTTTCATTAAGATAGTTTCGATTCATGTCTCCCAGTTATTTATAGAGTATATGCGATTTTTGAACTGTTATATCGTTCTCTTATATTCATACGTCCGCCCCTATAGCTGAATAGTCAAAGCTGCGGTCTGTCACACCAAGTGGCCCGGGTTCGATTCCCGGCTGGGTCGGAGATTTTCTCCGCTCAGTGACTGGGTGTTGTGTTGTCCTCATTATCATCAGTGGAAGGCAACGGGAAACCACCACTGGCATCATTTCCCTAGACGCTCAATCGGTGGACCTCTCTGACGGGGCTTCCCCCATGACAAGACGTGCCGTAAGGCAGAAAACAAAGTAAGTTTTATATTCATACTTGAGGCACTACTCGCCCTGTGAGCAAATTATTCAATGAATTCTGCCTTCGGCGAAATTACCCAAATAAAAAGCAACTGTTGTTTTGAAATCTTTGCAAGCTATTGTAGCACGTAAGGCAAGTCAGTGTTAGCGACAATTCGAGGCTTCACGCTGCCCCAGACCGAGTTCGACGTGAGTTCTGTATTTCATGATCTTTTGTGGATAATCAAAAGGCTTTCAAAGTGGGATGAAACATCCTCATTGCACGTGGTCAGCCTGTAAGGGAGGTCAAGTTTGTGATTATGAATCAGACCAGAATAATAAATGAAAAGCACCAGTTTGCTTTTGTTCTATAATATTACTTTTATTGCTAACCGGTTTTCATGATCTTTTGTGGATAATCAAAAGGCTTTCAAAGTGGGATGAAACATCCTCATTGCACGTGGTCAGCCATCTTTAGACATGAAGATGGCCTTGTAAGCCGAAAACCGGTTAGCAATAAAAGTAATATTGTAGAACAAAAGCAAACTGGTGCTTTTCATTTATTATTATGATGTTGTTCTACCAAGAACCGACGGAAGATTCTGTTAATATGAATCAGACTAGAAAATTACAAAGCGTAAACATCAACTTGGTTTCGTTCAAATATTCATTCGAGCCCCCTTTTCTTTTGCGTTGCCCAATGAAAGCATCTTCTACTCTTGATTATTTAAATAAACTTTGTTTAAATAGCGTGAGTATAATCATTGGTGGATCAAAATGTAGTACGAAAGGGGAAAATTTGCAGGGGTCTTTACAGACGTCATATATCTTATGCAGTCGGTTTAGTTGAAGAAGTAGAGGAGGCTTACAAAGACAATATGAAACTTTACCTCATTATCTCACTAAAACTTGGTGCCTGTTGCGCATTCAACCGGGCGGCTAATCCTCAAGGCATACGCGTTCTCTTATATTTCGAATTGACGTGTTCAAGCGTTATGATTACATGATGGTGAGACAGAAATCCGAAATCTGACGCTGGACTGTAAGAGGTACTCAGGAGCATATACAGGTAGACCCCAAAAAACAGCGACAAACTTTAAGGACCAGTTTCTTATTCTAAAACAAGAAAACAATATCAAGTAAACAAAGGCTCTACTCCACGTACCTTAAGAAATATGGGCACTTGTTCATCTTCGATACTGTGAGACATATCTCTTTTACTGCAAGCTCTTTCCTTTTCATGCATTGGGAGGAGGTAGTGTGGACCAAAAGAAGAAAAAAGTCCAGTAAACACGGGCTCTGAAGAGCATACCTTACGAACTACGACGACTTCTTCAGTCGAAGAGATGTGTTTCAGACTAACAACGATGAACAAATGCTAATAGCTCTTCAAGTATGCATTTTAGACCTCTTGTTTACTATTCTTTATTTGATCAATATTTTCTTCTCCCAAAATATGCAAAGCAGAGACCTTGCGACAGAAGAGATCTTTTTCATAGTATCGAGGATGAACAAGTACTCATACCTCATAAAGTAGGCGTTTTACAGTCCATGTTTATCACAATTTTTTTACGTATTTCTCTATAAGAAATGTGTCCCTAAAGTGTGTCGATTATTTTTTTTGAGGCACACAGTATACACGCAGATCATAATTTAGCAGTGATGAAGAGTTGCCTGCAGTTCGATGAAAATGTCAAGAGGAATCAACCACAAGAAAGAGGAATACTGCAATAATAAGTAATGATAAATGATTCGAACTACTCGCAGGTTGTAGATACTGCTACACTTAATATGACAGTAGGCAGTTTGGCTGAAGAGGAATGGAAATTTCTGAACATGGTAATCATATAAGCTCCACAGACAAATATAGGTGTAAGAATGGTCACTACGAAGATACCTTGTGCACTAGAATAAATATTTCAGTTGATGACGAAGAAGAAAATACTCAAATATTTAGGAAAAGAAAGCAGTACAGGAATGACATACTTTATTTTTGGTACAGCTTTCTGCTCCACAGTCAATTTATTTTCTCATAGTGATTGGAAAGTTACAGCACATGTGGATAAAAATCCTATGTTAAAATCGCATATTTTCTTTACTGATTACCATTTTCGGTTCATTACCGAGTCATCTTCAGATCAATCTAAATTGATGTTCAGTGTGTGACACTCATTACACATTGACGTGTTTTTTATAGCTAAGTCGCCCTAGTTAAAGAAACATATCCTAAAGTTAAGAACTTAGTTGGTTATGTAAATTTTCATTATTAACGTGGAATGTTGTTACAGTGTCCACATTACTGATTAACGTTGTTAGTTTACATAACCAAGACTTTCACTTCAAGATTTTTTGTTGAAGTAGTGTGACTTAGCTCTAAAAAGTACGACGGTGTGCAATGAGTGTCACATACAGAACTACATTTTACATTGATCTGAAGATGATTCGGTAATGAACCGAAACCGTTTATCAGCAAAAAAATTTGCAATCTTGACGTAGGATTTTTATCTGCACATGTTTCAAGTCAACAGACCGCATCTCTCCCACCATTGCCTATGTCAAAGAATAAAAGAATGTTACACTATGAGCTCGTCCTGGCGTTTTGCTGTTATCAAACGTACCCGTGCAGGTGACACGATAGGTATAATATTGTTCTTTGCGTCTATGTTAGTTACTATGTCTACATACGGTATATTACGCTTACGTCTTAGCTGGTATAACGTGATCCATATCGCAAAAAATGGCTCTGAGCACTATGGGACTCAACTGCTGAGGTCATTAGTCCCCTAGAACTTAGAACTAGTTAAACCTAACTAACCTAAGGACATCACAAACATCCATGCTCGAGGCAGGATTCGAACCTTCGACTGTAGCGGTCTTGCGGTTCCAGACTGTAGCGCCTTTAACCGCACGGCCACTTCGGCCGGCCGGTCCATATCGCATCTTGGAGCGTAAGTATCGATCGTCTTTCTTTTATTGTATGATTGCGTTATTTCTCCATACTTTTTGTTTGCGTTGTCTCGATAAAACTATTTTCGATAGCCCCGGCTCCAGCCATGCTGTATGCTTACAATGGAAATTATATTTCGCGGACAGTCAGTGAGTAATAGACGCATCACTAATGAGTACACTTAATTTTCAGATATAGTATTTTTTGTTTTTACGTTACTAATGCTCTGTTGTTTATAGCGAAAATTTATCTTTTTTCTTTTATAATGTCAATAAAACTTTGCAGGTAAGTTTTATGTTTAAAATCTGTTTCGAGTCTAAATTTCTATTTTATCCAAAATGTTCATTGTATGTCCTTTAGATACTTAGTGCATAATTTCTTGGGGCATTTTCTATATTTTCGCCCTTAGGTTTCCCGCTTTTAAATCGAAGTAAAATATGGATTAGTTGCAGTCGCAGTTCAGTGTATGTTCGTTATATGTAATTTCGAAATTCCTATCTGTTTGTCTGTTATAAAATTTATTGCAGTTGTCACAACAAAGTAATTGACGCCTGGATTTGGAAATGTTGAAATGTTACCTTTTGGTGATCGTGCTTTGGTCTTCAAGTACGAAATGCTAATATTATTTTTTGTTTTCTTTCCAGTTCTTCATCTTATTCGATATATGACCTATTGTAGGTGCTGTGACATAGGTAGGCCTTTTTTTGTGATTTTTCTTCTGTTTTTAATGTTATTTTTTTAAGTATGTTGTCTCTTTGGGGTTTTGTATGCTGTTCATATGCCTTGAGTACTGTTTTAGAGCTCAAGTTACTTTGTTGTGCTGCGTACGTATGTAATTTCGTATCACGTCGCTATCGAGCGGTAACTTTAAAATTCCTTTAATCATTGATTATGCGTATTTATGCGAATTTGGCTCACAAGACCTTTTATTTATCATAATGTCAATGGTAGTTTTTGTATATTTCTAATTGTTGGTGGCTGTTTTTGTTGCACATTTTTAAGTCTGAAATGTTTACGAATTAGTTTTTTTCTATACCATTTGTAAATTTTATGTTAGGGAGCACGGTACATAGTTGACGATGAATCATTTGTATGTCTTTGTCGTCTGCATCTACTAACAGTAGTCTGTCACCCACACATCTGTGGTAGTAGATAATTTTATTTAAAACTGGACAGTTTGAACTGAAGAATTTTTCTTCTAGCATATTGACAAATATGTTTGCTATGGTGCCTGCGACACAATTTCCCATTGCTGTTCTACCTGATTGTGTGTAAATTTTATTTTTCAGTGCGGAATAGTTCTGAGGTGAAGTAAGCTGTAATAGATTTATTATTTCGTAAGTTTTCTTTCTGGTCTCTGTTTTTTGCTGAGACTAGAGTATTTGTATATAAATTGGTTATGTCAAATGAAATGAATTTTCCAGACTGGGAAAGTTGTATGTCTTTTTTATTCTGCGGTAATGTTCTGCAGTTTTTTGTATTGTGTGTTTTTGTTATATGTGTAAAGTGTATTTATCAATTTTTGCTTAAGAGATATGTTGGACTCTCTACACAATTCATTATTGGACGAATTGGAATCAGTTCTTTACATATTTTTGGTGGCGCACAAAAATACTAGATTTGGATATGAAGTCAACACAAAGTGCAAGGAAGCTAATGTGAAGTGACTGCTGGCAAAAGAAACGATCATAAGACCGGATTCAGCATATATGAAGTCAAAATAAGTTTCGAAAAACTTTAAAGAAGATATGTCACCATTAAGAGTGTAAACGAAATTCCACTGTAAAGTGCAGAGGGGAGTGCAGATAGGTTGGAAGAGTACACTGAGGACCTCTGTCAACTGTTGAAACTCCATAGTAATACGATTGGAGATTAGACGGCGGTCAGTTTGAAAACCTAGGGCATGCAGTGTTAGATTAGAAGTTTGTGAGAGCTTTGGAAGACTTGCGATCAAACAACCCAACGCAAATATTAGGTTATTAGTCTGTTACTAAGTACTCCCGTTTCGATACGGTAGAAGCGGTACAGTCAGCGTCTTCAAAACAGAGTCATTTTTGTGCGATGTGCAAGAATAAATATACATTTATTTGTATATTGTAGATACAGTTATGCTCTCCTTCTGTGGGTGGAATAATTCCAAAAAACCAAGATTTTTTGTCAAATTATTACTAATCATTAAATAACTGTCAATGGTAACTGGGTAAGTCATCAGGTAGTGATATTTATCTCAATCACATTTCCGGTTTTAAAGATTGTGTAGATAGCCGGAAAAGCTGTAACGATGATCACTACTTTAAAATGCCACGTAATTTCCAGAAAGCGACAGCGAAATTCGGTGTCGGGCTAACATGTTACACTTGAATCGAGTTTGATAGCCTGGTCAAATACCGCTTTTTTGAGCGTCGGTTGTTTTACACAAATGCTGTCTGTGAATCAGCTGTCCTATTTCGTCTGCACAAAGAAGCGAGGTCTCAGCACTTTAATATTTCTCACAAAGAGAGACAACGATTTCTTTATGAATGCTAGTAAACACATAAGGTGAAGAATGCTGCCTAATAAACTGTTTTATTAATTCACTTAAATGACGTACAATGGGGAAAAAGTATAAAGTGATCACCGAAGAAAGTTTTGGAGACTTAAAGTGAAAATATGTGAATGAGTCAGTGCACATTCATATTACAGGCCGCTGCGCACAAAATTAATGATTGTTTTTACACTAGCCACTGATTCTGAATCAGCGTCTTTACCACTAATGGAGACATTGAATATAGCAGACTAAAACTTACTCAGCTCTGCAGAATATAAATTGTTGCCAAGCGTTTCGATATTTCAAATGTAGAAAATATATAATCGTTTATGTATCTCTTTCCACCTAATAAACAACATTTTTAAAAGTAAGTAGGAATCGGACAACTTCCGTACGTTTAAAAACATTAAGAGAATTCCATAGCTGGAATCGTATTTTCTGGATACATACTGGAAAGTGTCTACATCACGAAAAGCAGGTATGTTGGGGAATCGGTTTGTGAGCCTCATGTAAATACAGTGGATGGAAACAGAATCGGTGGATCAAACCTGACAGTAAATAAGAACGAACAGCTTGCGACCGAATCTCTGTCAATATTCATGTGACATAGATCAAAAGACTTAACACGATACTTCATATTGACCTGAAAATAACACCTTTTCCAGACAGTGACTGAGTAACGAAAGCAATCAAATTGATAAATCATCATACCCAATCGATGTCCAACGAGGATGTTGCTTAATTAAAGACATGTGCTTTCACGTGTAAAGCATTACAATGGCTTATTTGTACTCGTTTCTGCTTTATGCATCATAATTCACTTCTTGCATGTGTGTCCAACACAAAGCTCATTGCGTTAAATCGAGGTCATTATATATGCATTAATATTTATGACAGATTATAACACTGGATATGTTTCAGTGAAACGGTTTCCTCTTTCTGATTACAGGCGTGGACGCTGTATTTCTCTGCTACTGCTGTGAGAACATCGCCCAGCTATGCAAATCAGCGTGACAAGTAATGAGTTGGAAATGTGCAGTTAAGATCTTTGATGCTAGTTTTTTCCACCTGTGTATTTAGTCTCCGTTTCACCTCTCGCCCCTTTTTCTAAATAAAGAGTTTGCGAACTCAGGATACCCCTCATTACAGTTCATTGATCCTAGTAAACTTCCCGCTAAGGGTCATGAATAGTAGAGAGTAAAGGACTTTTTGTTAGAACATAATATTCACTTGAAATAAATATATTCAGTGGGCTTGAATTATCATCACGATTTGCTATACTGGTCGGTCAACTATGGTATTTAAGTACCATCTAAAGGATAATCTCTCCTAATCACCGAGGATCTGACTCTCACTAATTCAAGATTATGATGATAGGAATATGTCGGTTACCTTTGCTGCAGGGTTCTCGCAATTTGGTGCGACAATTACACCAGTCTAATTTGAGCGGATCGGTTTTGATTTAGATATAAGCAAAGATAATCGGTATTTGCATATCAGATGACATCGGTGTTCAGAAAAAAACCAAATAAGATGGAGCCGGGGCATCTGTAGATCAAGAAGATGTCCTCCGCAATTTATAGCGAAGTGAAAATAATATATGTGGTAGTCCATGAAGAGCTTGTATAGTCCAAGAAGATCTTGTAGAGAGCTTGAAACATGAATAACTGCAGCACAGTACATGTACCCATTAATGTCTTTTATCGTTGTCAACATTTCTTTTTAAAAATAATAAAAATCGTGAACAAAATCCTAGGACTAAAAGCTCTCAGCGAAGACGCATAGAATGAGCATTTAGATGTACACAACGAATCTTGTCCAACATACGACTACTCCAAAAATCACGTAATTATGGTGCAGCATACGAGTAAGGTTTGCCTGCAAGAGGCCTTCAGAAACTAATTACAGTTACTGTAATTACATAGCCGGTACATGCAAAACTCGCTCAAAATTATCATGTACTCTGTACATGCGTTTCATAGGCATCTTAATAATTTGTTTTCCACATCTGAAATGAACTTAACTTAAAGCTTTTAAGAGATACAACCATATTTCTCTTTATTTGTGACAAGTACCACAGCTCAGAAGTTGCTATTTTTTATTATTGGAAAAGAAGGGATGTCTACTGTTATCTTTAAGTTTTGTACATCGCTTTATCCTATTGGTGCATATCTATTTTCATAAATTATGTTGCAGTGGCATTGCGAAATGACTTCCTAGTACGCCAGACTGCAAGTGTCACGATAAACACCAGATTGGGAGCTATGGTATGCAGCAAATTATTGCAGTCTTACTTTCTAAATGGTTGACCACGAGAGACAGTAAATTTTCAGTTGTCCACCATACTAAGATGTAAATCTACTCCCTGTACTCTCTAATAGGACTCACGTAGTACGTTATTCAGCTCCGTATGGAACATTGGCGTGTGAAGAGCGTTGAAGAAATCCGATACGCAATGTAGTGTTGAATAAATCATTATATTCGTGCTCCAGGTGGAATGACAATATCCAGACGGATAAAACAAAGGCGTAGAACGCGTTCCGTAATCAATATTAAGCACAAGGGACCTGAACTCAGAGCTGGAACGCTAGAAAATACGGGTGAGTTATTGCGGATCTGCAGCGGAGCCCACGACGAATTATCTGTTGCCATTCCAGAACATTACAAAACTCTTGCGCGTCTTTTCAGAAGATTGTGAAACGGAATTTATAGATTCATCTTCGGAAATTGCAAGTGGCGCAACAGTGACTGCCGAGAGACAAAACGAGCAGGCGTTAATTTCTGCACGACTTCACCGGATGGAAATGACCAAGATGACGCATTTATGAGAAATCTTGCGAAATCTAATGATGCAAACTATCAACCGAATGGGTTTTCTAATAAACAAAACTTTCTGTATTATTCGGACGAAAGCCCGCAGATCATTCTTGAAAAGGCCCACCACGGCCCTCATTTTTTGAAGACAACAGCGAGTGAGGGTCAGTGAGTGTCCAAGCGGTATGCGACCATGATTAGGAATTTCTTCGTTCCACAACTTGAGGGACATTGCAGTCTAAACGTGATATGGTTTCAGCAAGATGGAGTTACAGCCCATTCAGTAATGGTTACACTGAGGCGCCAGTTGCCACATCGATTACTTTCGCGGTTCGGTGATGTCCCATAGCCGGCGAGATCTGATCTTTCACATCGTGATTTTTTCTATGTGATCATCTCAAGAACAAAGTTTTTTCACGGTGATTCCACAACACCGACGGCTGAAAGTCGCCATCCGGAAAGAGACAGAGGCCACTTCTCAAGGAATGACTGCGAACCAATGAGAGTCGCCAATGATGGAAGCCATTTGTGTGATGTAGTTTTTAAGAAATAAACTTGTGTTTGGCTTTTTAGTAATGGCAATGTGTGCAGAATAGTTATCCGTAAATTACATTTACGCCAAAATGTGATAAACTTCATAAAAACCAAATGAAAATTTTCTCTTCCCGTGTATACCCTGTCTATACTTGCATATGTTTATTCTTACTTCATTCTTAGACAAACTAAAATATTAATTGCAGATAGTCATTATCCATCTCATAGATACTAGTACTACACTTCCCAATTGTATATTCCCTACTCGAAAATAAGCGTGATGGTTTGGAGAGCTGTATAATCCGGAGGTAGTGATTCAAACTGTCACACATAAATTTTATCTCTAGAGAAAGTTGCTCTAAACATGTATACATTCAGTATAATAACTGGTAGTAGCCACGCGGGATTATCCGAGCGGTCTCGGGCGCTGCAGTTATGGACTGTGGGGCTGGTCCCGGTGGAGGTTCGAGTCCTCCCTCGGGCATAGGTGTGTGTGTTTGTCCTTACGATAATTTAGGTTAAGTAGTGTGTAAGCTTAGGGACTGATGACCTTATCAGTTAAGTCCCATAAGATTTCACACACATTTGAACATATTTGAACTGGTAGTAGGCCTACACTCTGGCCAGCCGGCCGGAATGGCCGAGAGGTTCTAGGCGCTACAGTTTGGAACCACGCGACCGCTACGCTCGCAGGTTCGAATCCTGCCTCGGGCATGGATGTGTGTGATGTCCTTAGGTTAGTTAGGTTTAAGTAGTTCTAAGTTCTAGAGGACCGATGACCTCAGCAGTTAAGTCCCCTAGTGCTCAGAGACATTTGAATCTACACTCTGAAACAACAGAATTTACCTAGAAACTGCCTCGTAAGTTCAGGCATATGGCTATGAAGTCACATATGTCAGCTCTACGGTTTTATGCATTTTCGATATTAATCAACTCTGATTAGTATGGTAAGTAAAATTACGCCTGTGTGGTACCTAAATATTAAAAGTAGCTTTTCCTCCTTTGATTAACTGCGTCTTTAACAGCAAGAATTCAGCACCATTATTGTTATTAATAAATAAATATATGAAAACCGTGTAAATACGCGGCAGATTAAAGTTTACGTCTTAGTTCTAAATATAAATAATACTGTCATACCAGTACACTGACCACACGCACAGTCCTCTATGCTCAGTCCATAGATATCCGTACTCTACGCAGAGACGTCAAAGATTTAACATTCGTAAGAGAAGGTGTAGTGAAAATGGGTTCACATGTACACTGATCACCATAAAAAGAATTGCACCCTGTAGGACAAGGCAGATGGCGATTATTGTTGGAATGTACCTCTCATACGAAATGATATCACGTTCAGTATTGGGGGATCGAAAACTGCTCTGAGGGCAAAGGAAAACCAAAATACGCTATTATTTCATACTACGGCCAAATTTGTGATGTACTTTGTTCATTGAATAAACATGATGTAGACATTACACCACGAATGCTTCTGCGTTTGATGAACTCCTACTGCATTTCGTTTCACTTGCAGCGGAAGCCAAGCCGTTTCGAGTACATCCACGTACGATAATGACACTTTTGCGTTATGCGCGCATCGACTGAGCGATAATACAGTAGAACAGCTTTACCGGAGCATTTAAATGGGACAGTACTGGCCTGTCAGCTGTTCCAACTACCTTGCAATGATGTGAACAATTGCAGTTACGACATAAAAAGGGACAAGCAGGGAAACAATATAGCTTCGACTGTCATTTAATTGTTACAAAGAATGAAATAATATTCGGAAAAACTCCAAAAATACCACACGCTTCTTAGAGAATCAGACGGAAAGCATAAGATACTCTCGCTCTTAGCTACTGTAATTAAAAATAAACGTAATGAAAATTTCTAACTTAATCACAGTGTAATTTTTCTGAGCGAGATACGTTTGACGCAAAAGCGTATTGCAGGGATTTCACCGTATAGTTAAATATTGAAGCCATTGAAGGTATTACAGTCAATCGTCTGATAATCTCCCACTTTCTTCCATATTTGAATCCGAAACATACATTTCAGTACAGGAACTGTCATCTACTACATTGGTAACAAGTCGATCAACAACAGAACCCACGAAGCCAACCAACCGCCACATTTTCTGCTCTTCCATGATGACGTGCCGTTCTGTATCCAGCCAGCGATCGGCAGTGACGTGTGACATAACTTCGTGCATCAGCTCTAGTACGTCTTGTAGCTTTTCACGTTACAGTAGTACGGCGGCCACCATAAAAATGCAGCATTTGAATGGTGTTCTCAGCACTGTGAAAGTTATTGTCCATGTTTCCACGGGGCTTATCATTCTGGCTCTTTATTTCAACGATACCACAGATGTGAGACTATGTAGTCCAAACAAAGAGTACTTGTTTTTTCATTTTTGTCCTAACAATTTAATTTATGTTTTCTTAATTTAAACAACCTTTATTAACAAGTTTTTTTATAAAATATCGATAATTAAGAATTTATATTTGCAATGAAAACTAATTTTGCGTGTACATGTAATTAGAAGCAAAAAGACATGTGTTTTTAATCAAAATGCTAACTAGATATTAGTTAATTAGCATACATTTGATGATTTTTACATTGAAAGATGTAGGTATTCAAACTGAACGAAAAAAAGAACAACCGTCGCCAGATTTGAGCCTTGATCAAACGATTACCATACTACACCACCACCGATTCAGCTATGCAATCCGTATTTGAAAGAACTACTAACACGAGATCTGAGCCCTCAATCAATGGATTATCGTATTTCAACACTACCGATTCAGCTATGCGTCCCGTATTCTAACTTCAGTAAAAACAATTCTTCGGAAAATTTCAACGCTGAAATAAATTAGAAAAACCGGTTTCACGCAACTTTTTAATGGTATTCCACGCTCCTGTTTCACTATGGAGCAGAATGTAGCGCCATATATTTTCACACTAAGTGACAACAACCAGAACATAACAGTACATCCCGGGACTGTACATGATTTTTTAAATAAAAATTGCGTAGCTAAAATACGATTAAGAAAAATGTTGATGGCCGTTAATACATCAGAGTATCTTAAAGTTTAATTTACAGTAACACAGTGACATGATATCCAATACACTGTGGCTTCAGCTGCCAGGAACTGCAGTCACGTGTATCATTTGTGCGAGTGTCTCTCTCTCTCTCTCTCTCTCTCTCTCTCTGTGTGTGTGTGTGTGTGTGTGTGTGTGTGTGTGTGTGTGTCGCCTATTTTTAGAATAGGCTTTGTTGAACGAAAGCTTATTTTGTGACAGTCTTTTTGTTGTGCGTATCTGTGACTCAACATCTCCGCTATATGGCGAGTAGCAACTATCCTTTTCATAATTTAATTACATTCCATTCTGGATTTTCTACTGTATATTAATTAATGTATACAATTTCAATGAAACTGTGAAAATTTTAAATAAATTGTCAAAAGTGTTCGACATGCACGAGCTATTTACCATGCTACTTCAGCCAGTATTTCGGGCACCAGTGTGACGCAAATTTTCGCTGTGGAAAATGAACTGATACGTTTAGCAGCGGTGGCAGTAGAGCTGCAGAAAACGGGAGATTTCATCTGTTAACCTTGGAACGATTTGTTTGTGTAGTGTTGAGATACATTATAAATACACTAACTTTTACATTAGCACAAAGTGTGTTGTAAACACCTTTCCAGTCTGTATTTCACAAATACATCTTAATGTACTCCATTTCGTTTGCAGTTTAACTACAAGTATTTGAACAATAACTCTCGATGTGTCTCCAAAGTTGTTATTGAGACCAATGAAGCAATTTCTCACAATTTGTTGTAAATTGTGTAAGGGACACACAGATTATAAGAAATGGTAAGGGCCTGAGGTATAACAGGTAACCACTCAAAACATTTGAATTAAAATCTTCGCTTAACAGCACCTCATTGTGGGGGAAGTTATAAATTTCAGTAAAGAATTAACTTGTTTCGTATATACTAAAACCTAGGCGTCCTGTATATTCAGATTATTTCTATTAACTTCCTATGAATGTCTTCCTCTAAATCTCCATGAACTACGGTTCTTGCTGAGGCAGGGGTGGCTTGCATGCGTCAACTTATCTGCGGAGAGGCCAGGTTAACTTATGGGTTCGTTTGTTGCAGGGGTGACTGATTTACTTGACCTAGTAGTCTCAGTCAGTATGGATATGTTGTGCTGATACTGTTTACGGCTGAAAGCAAGTGGAAACTACAGCCGTTATTTTTCCCCACACACACCAAAAAAAGTTTTGCGTCACCCCAGTTCCCAGAACTCCTGAAGACAGACGTTGACTGTGGATATTGTATCACAGACACAGTCCCTACGACTTCTCAGAGATGTCACTAAATCCGCCTAAAGATGTAAACAACCATGCATGAACAGCGCCTATTAGACGGAGAGGGTCCGACAGTCGTCAGTTCCAGCCATTCCACCAGGAAGCAGGTTCACGGCTCGTGTTGCCTGTAGTTCAGCCAAGCCTAGACGGTCAATCCCGCTGTTCTATCGCGTGCGCATTGTTACTTTATGCCAGGAAGCGCTCTCAACAAGGGAAGTGTCCAGGCGTTTCAGAGTGAATAAAAGATACGGAGAGACAGGAACTATCAATGGCATGCCTCGCTCAGGCTGCCCATAGACTACTACTGCAGTGGATGACCGCTACCTACGGATTATGGTTCGGAGGAACCCTGACAGCAACGCCACCATGTCGAATAATGCATTTCGTGCAGCCACAGGACGTCGTGTTACGACTCCAACTGTGCGCAGTAGGCTGCATGATGCGCAACTTCACTCCCGACGTCCATTGCGACGTCCATCTTTGCAACCACGACACAATGCAGCGCGGTACAGATGGACCCAACAACATACCGAATGGACTGCTCAGGACTGGCATCACATTCTCTTCACCGATGAGTGTCGCATGTTCGTTTATCGAGACACTCGTGGGGCACGAGTTTGGGGGCAAGTCGGTCAGGCTGAACGCCTTAGACATACTGTCCAGCGAGTGAAGCAAGGTGGAGGTTCCCCCCTGTTTTTGGGTGGTATTATGTGGGGCTGATGTTCGCCGCTGATGGTCATGGAAGGCGCCGTAACGGCTGTACGATACGTGAATGCCATCCTCCGACCGATAGTGCAACCACATCGGCAGCATATTGACGACACTTTCGTCTTGCTGGACGATAATTCGCGCCCCCATCGTGCACATCTTGTGAATGACTTCTTTCAGGATAACGACATCGCTGGACTAGAGTGGCCAGCATGTTCGCCAGACATGAACTCTATCGAACATGCCTGGGATAGATTGTAAAGAACTGTTTATGGACTACGTGAGCCACCAACCACTCTACGCCGAATCGCCGTTTAGGAGGAGTGGGACAATCTGGACCAACAGTACCTTGATGAACTTTTGGATAATATTGTACGACGAATATAGGCATGCATCAATGCAAGAGGACGTGCTACTGGGTATTAGAGGTGCCGGTGTGTACAGCAGTCTGGGCCACCACCTCGGAAGGTCTCGCTGTATGGGGTTACAACATGCAATTTGTGGTTTTCATGAGCAATAAAAAGGGCAGAAATGGTGTTTATGTTGATCTCTGTAACAATTTTTTGTACAGGTTCCGAAACTCTCGGAACCGAGGTGATGCAAAACTTTTCTTGATGTGTGTATTACTATATGATAGTGGAATCTGGAGCGAAATATTCTGTTGGTAAAATAGTAATACCGTCGAATGTTAGTTCTCTTACTGCGTAAACTGACTAGAGAATTTAAAAAGGGAAATGAATAGATTGAAGTTAGATATAGTTGCGATGAGTGAAGTTCCTTGGGAAGATGCATAGGACTTTTCGTCAAGAGAGTCAGAGCTAGAAGATCAAAATCAGATAGCGCTAATGCAGGATTAGTAAGGGATACGCGAATTTAATATGAACAGTATAACGAAGACATTTTCGTAACCACGATAGACACGTACTCAACGTCCACTACAGTAGCATAAGTTTACAGGCGAATGAGTTACGCAGATGACGAAGGAATTGAAACAATTTGTGACGAAATAAAGGAAATTATTCAGATAGTTAAGGGAGATGAAAAGTTAGTTGTGAAGGCAGACTGGAACTCATTAGTAGGGAAATAAAGATAATGAAGAAGTAACTGAACAATATGGAGTAAGGGAAAGGAAAGAACGAGGAAATCGCTTTATTTTACTCAGAATATTTTTAAACATCGCCAATACTTGATTTAAGAATCATGAAAGAAGATGCTGTATGTGAAAGAGATCCGAAGGTAATGGAAGGTTTCAAATGGATTACGTAATAGTAAGACATATATCGAAATCAGACCTCGCTGAAAATTAGTTTGAGTTCCCGAGAAATGTAGGAACACTCGAGTCCTCTGCGACATACACTATCTAATCAAAGTATCTGGAGACCTATAAAGTGGACATAATGGGGGGGGGGGGGGGGGGGTGAGAACAACTGTCTTTCTCCTCTACAACGACTTTAACTATGAGGTGTTTGTACGTCTGGAGGGTACTCTTCAAGAGTCGAAAACAGAGTAGTTAGTGACGTTGGATGCTGGGATCTGGAGCGAAACCGAGGCTGTAATTCATCCCATAGGTGTTTCATTGGTTTTAGGTCGGAACTCTGGACAGGTCAGTCCATTTCAGGAATGCTATTGTCCACAGTCCATTGTCTCAGGGATAGTTTTATGACAGGGTACACTGACATTTTGGTACACGTATCATCCTTGAACTGTCTGTCTACTGTCTGCAGTACCCAATGCAGGGAAATGTGTCCACGTTCTTCCGAATTTAGCGTTTTCTTAAGCGCAATAAGGGGACTCCACGATAACCACGAAAAATGTCTCCATACCGTAGCATAGCCTCCTCCGTACGTCCTTGTTGGAACTACTCATGTCGGTAGCTAACATCCTCCACGCATCCGCGAAACCCAAACCCAAACCCTTACATTGCATAACCACAGGGTACAGTGTGATTCATCTCCCCAAATCACTCGTTTACAGTCATTCACTGTCCAGTGGCGTCCCTGTTTAGTCCACTTCAAGCGTCATTTAGCACTGACTAGATAGAGTCTTGTGACCAACTATCCTCCGCAGTGCTCGGTGATCCCTGTTTGTCAGTACATGAGCTCTGACTGGTCTTGATTTAGCTGTGCTTCTTCCTTCGCGTTTCCACATCACAATCACATTACTAACAGCCGAGTCGGGCACCTTTACAAGGGTAGAAATGCCCCTGATGGATTTGCTACTCAAGTGATGTCCAGTAACTCGTTCACATTGTCACTGGTTTCTCGAGTCCGACCTGTTCTGCTGTCACTGCTTCTCTCCTAACAACACAGTACACCCCGCCTCCATTCATACCGGCGGGCCCTACTCTCGTGACGTCTAGTCGTCATTTCCGCATCTCATAGGGGTGTCCGGATTTTTTTGATGGATAATGTATCTTAGAAAGCAGGAGAAAGAAAGGCAAACCTACGTTTATAGTACACTACTGGCCATTAAAATTGCTACACCACGAAGATGTGCTACAGACGCGAAATGTAACGGATACGAAGAAGATGCTGAGATATGCAAATGATTAGCTTTTATGAGCATTCATACAAGGTTGGAGCCGCTGGTGACACCTACAACATGCTGACATGAGGAAAGTTACCAACCGATTTCTCATACACAAACAGCAGTTGACCGGCGTTGCCTCGTGAAACGTTGTTGTGATGCCTCGTGTAAGCAGAAGAAATGTGTACCATCACGTTTCCGATTTTGATAACGGTCGGATTGCAGCCTATCGCGATTACGGTTTATCGTATCGCGACATTGCTGCTCGCGTTGGTCGAGTTCCAATGACTGTTAGCAGAATATGGAATCGGTAGGTTCAGGAGGGCAATATGGAACGCCGTGCTCCATCCCAACGGCCTCGTATCACTAGGCTGTAACGGATCGTGCAGCCACGTCTCGATCACTGAGTCAACAGATGGGGACGTTTGCAAGATAACAACCATCTGCACAAACAGTTCTACGACGTTTGCAGCAGCATGGACTATCAGCTCGGAGACCGTGGCTGCGGTTACCCTTGACGCTGCATCACAGACATGAGCGCCTGTAATGGTGTACTCAACGACGAACCTGGTGCACGAATGGCAAAACGTCATTTTTTCGGATGAATCCAGGTTCTGTTTACAGCATCATGATGGTCGCATCCGTGTTTTGCGACATCGTGGTGAACGCACACTTGAAGCGTGTATTCGTCATCGCCATACTGGCGTATCACGCAGCGTGATGGTATGGGGTGCCATTGGTTACACGTCTCGGTCACCTCTTGTTCGCATTGACGGCCCTTTGAACAGTGGACGTTACATTTCAGATGTGCTACGACCCGTGGCTCTACCCTTCATTCAATACCTGCTAAACCCTACATTTCAGCAGGATAATGCACGAGCGCATGTTGCAGGTCCTGTACGGGCCTTTCTGGATACAGAAAATGTTCGACTGCTGCCCTGGCCAGCACATTCTCCAGATCTCTCACCAATTGAAAACGTCTGGGCAATGGTGGCCGAGCAACTGGCTCTTCACAATACGCCAGTCACTACTCTTGATGAACTGTGGTATCGTGTTGAAGCTGTATGGGCAGCTGTACCTGTACACGCCATCCAAGCTCTGTTTGACTCAATGCCCAGTCGTATCAAGGCCGTTATTATAGCCTGAGGTGGTTGTCCTGGGTACTGATTTTTCATGATCTATGCACCCAAATTGTGTGAAAATGTAATCACATATCAGTTCTAGTATAATATATTTGTCCAATGAATACCCGTTTATTATCTGCATTTCTTCTTGGTGTAGCAATTTTAATGGCCAGTAGTGTATTTACAGATTTGAGAAAAACTTGCACTACGTTGACTGGAATAGGCTGTTTCATATTCGGAAGGTAGTAGGCATAAAATACGGGGAGCGGATTATTATTTAAAATTGGTACGGAGGTCAGACTACATTTATAAGAGCTAATGATATGAAATGGAAGCAGTACTTGAAAAAGGGAGTGAGACAGATTTGTTACCTATCACCTTTTATTCAATCTTGCCGATGACAATGCGTCAGACAGCCAACGACAGGGAATAGCAATTGACCGGAATGGATAGTGTCTTGAAGTTATAAGATAAGCGTCAACCAAAATAAAGTAAAGACAATGGAATGTAGTCGAAATAAATGCGGCGATGCTAAAGAAATTAGGTTACGAAACGAGACATTAAAGGTTATAGATGAGTATTGCTGTTTGGCCAGCAAAATAACTTACTACGGCCGAAGTGTAGCGCATATAAAATGCAGTCTGGCTATAAGTGGCAATGGATTTCTGAAAAAGAAGAATTTGTTAACATCTAATGCAACTTAAAGTCCAAGGATTTCTTCTCTGGAGATATTTCTCTAGAAGATATTCTCGTACGGAATTGAAACATGGACAACAATTAATCCAGACGAGAAGAAAGTAGTAGCTGTTGAAACTTGGTGCTACAGAAGAAAGCTGAAGATTAAATGAGTTGTTCTAATAACTAATGAGAAGATACTGAGTCGAATTAGTGAAAAAAAATTTAATCTGCAGTTCATAAGCTATAGTTTATGGTCAGAGTACACATCTGCTCCTGGAAATGTCTTACAGTATAAAATGTGGTTTCGAAATCTCCCTCTTATTATTATACACCGACAAAAAAAAAAAAATACTTGCAACACCAAGTGAAAGTGAAAGTTGGTAGGCGTGTTTCTACACCTGAAAGATGATATGATATCTATTCAAATTTCGCTCCAGTCGCGTAAGATTGGCTCTAGTAGCGCCACTATGAGGATGCAAATCAGGTATGCTTTAAATACATACTCTAACGGTCATGAGCATTAGTTACCTTTGAGACTAGACGCTGTGACCTGATGTTAGCCAAGAATGCCTTTAAGGTGACAAAGACGTCATAATAAACACCTTACTGAGTGTGAACGAGGTCATGTAATTAGGCTATACGAAGCTGGATGTTCCTTCTGCGATATTGCAGAAAGACTCGACGAGAATGTAGCAACTGTATATGATTGCTTGCAGAGGTAGTCACGAGAATGTACGGTCACAAGAAGACCGGGCTCCTGATGGCCATATATCACTACCAAGAGAGAAGACCATCGTGTTCGACATATGAGTCCGTCGCATTGTAGTGCATCTGTAGCAGCAATATGAGCAGCAGTTAGCACTGTAGTTACACAACGAACTGTTACAAGCCATTTACCTCAAGGAAAGCTCCAAGCCAGAATCCCTATAGCGTTCATTCCAATGACCCTATAGCACCGTCAACTGCTGTTTCAGTGGTGTCGAGCGATAGGTCATTGGAGGACAGGGTGGAGGTCTACTGTGTTTTCTGATGAAAGCTGGTTTTGTCTCGGTGCCAGTGATGGCCGTGTGTTGGTTAGGAGGAGGCCAGCTGAGGGCTTGCAACCATCCTGTCTGCGTTCTAGACACATTGATCCTATACCTGGAGACTGGGTTCAAATGGCTCTGATCACTATGGGACTTAACTTCTAAGGTCATAAGTCCCCTAGAACTTAGAACTACTTAAACCTAACTAACCTAAGGACATCACACACATCCATGGCCGAGGCAGGATTCGAACCTGCGACCGTAGCGGTCGCGCGGTTCCAGACTGTAGCGCCTTTAACCGCTTGGCCACCCCGGCCGGCTTGGAGACTGGGGTGCGATTTCGTATGACAACAGGAGCATCCTCATGGGATTCCGTCCACCCTAACTGGAAAATTCTACGACAGTCTGGTGATTCGAACTATTGTATTGCCATTTATAAACAACATTCTGGGGGTCTTTTACAACAGGGTAACGATCGCCCACAAACCGCTGTTGTAACTCAAGATGCTCTACAGAGTGCTGACAGCGTTGGCCGGCTCGACAACACTCCGACGCGAGGACGACACCTCCTGCGTCATCTGCAAACAGCATTAACCTTGCGTGATTGACCGACCAAGCGTAACACGGAGCTCTGTTCTACCAGGCGACTTTATCTAACATTCCTTCCCCCTCCCCCTCCTGCCCAATCGTTCTTCCTCTCCTATTTTTCCTTCTCTTCCATCTCCTGCCGTAGAATCACTGTCAAAGATCACAATTAAATTTTCCTGTCCCTTAACTACCTGAATAATTTGTTTTATCTCATCACGTATTCTTTCAGTCTCTTTGTCACCTGCCGAACTAGCTGCCATATAAACCTGAGTTGTTGTGGATATTGGCTTCGTGTCTATGTTGGCTACGATCATGCGCGCACTATGCTCTTTTCATAGCAGCTCGCCCATATTTTCTTATTCATTTGTTGACGTACTCCTGCACTACGACTGTCTGATTTTGTGTTGGTAACCCCTCACTCATCTGACAAAAAGTCCTGTTATTTCTGCCCCCGCACTTCACTAATGCTCACTGTATCTAAGTTCAACCTATTCACTTCCCTTTTTACATTCCCTGAACTACCTACTCGATTAAGGAACTGACATTCCACGATCCGACCCGTAGAATGACACTTTGATTTTGCTGATGACCATGTACTCGTGAGTAGTCTACGCCCGGAGATACGAATGGGAGACTACTCATCAATTAACAATACAGTAGAGCTTCATTCCGCGAGCAAAAAATTAACGATGGTAGTTTCCCCTTGCGTTGGTAGTACCAACACAGCAAGATCCTATTGGCTAATGTTACAAGGCCCGATCAGTCAGCCGTCCAGGCTATTGCCCTGCAACAACTGAAACAGTTCTGCCTCATTTCAGGAAGGAAGAGGTTGTCTGGCCTCTCCGCAGCTACCCGTCCGGTGTGGTTGCACCTACGGTACAGCTACCTGTCTCGTTGATGCACACTAACAATCCCATCTCGGCAAGATTCATGGTTCACGCGGCACGAGCCGCTGCTTGGGGCATCAAGCTGAGAGGGGCGTCAAAGGCGCCACAACTGTAAATATTTCTATACAGGACGTGTCGCAAATAGCACAGAAAACTAACATTGGTGAAAGTGTACTAGGGAAAAGTGGGTGAGGCCGGGGGGGGGGGGGGCTTGGGTGGGGAGGGGGGATACCAAGTGATAAGTCACTCTTATCGAAAAGTGTTCTTGAACCGACCATGGCTTCACGGGGATTTTTGGCATAACCTGACTAAAAGAATGGATCGACTGCCATAACAAATCCTGAGACACCGAGGAATCATCAGTCTGGTAATTCAGGGAAGTATGAGGGCAAAATATCTAGAGGGACACCTAGGAATGAATATGGTAAGCAGGTTGAAATGGGTTAAGTTGCAGTAGATATTCGCGAGATGAAGATTCTTGCACAATATAGAGTAGCGTGGAGAGTTGCACCTATATCTACATCTACCATCTACATCCATAGTCCGCAAGCCACCTGACGGTGTGTGGCAGAGGGTACCTTGAGTACCTCTGTCGGTTCTCCCTTCTATTCCAGTCTCGTATTGTTTGTGGAAAGAAAGATTGTCGGTATGCCTCTGTGTGGGCTCTAATCTCTCTGATTTTATCCTCATGGTCTCTTCGCGAGATATACGTAGGAGGGAGAAATATACTGCTTGACTCCTCGGTGAAGGTATGTTCTCGAAACATCAACAAAAGTCCGTACCGAGCTACTGAGCGTCTCTCTTGCAGAGTCTTCCACTGGAGTTTATCTATCATCTCCGTAACGCTTTCGCGATTACTAACTGATCCTGTAACGACGCAAGCTCCTCTCCGTCGGATCTTCTCTATTTCTTCCACCAACCCTATCTGGTACGGATCCCACACTGCTGAGCAGTATTCAAGCAGTGGGCGAACAAGTTTACTGTAACCTACATCCTTTGTTTCCAGACTGCATTTCCTTAGGATTCTTCCAATGAATCTCAGTCTGGCATCTGCTTTACCGCCGATTAATTTTGTATGGTCATTCCATTTTAAATCACTCCTAATGCTCACTTCCAGTTGCTGTCCTGCTATATTGTAGCTGAATGGTAAATGATCTTTCTTTCTATGTATTCGCAGCACATTAAACTTGTCTACATTGAGATTCAATTGCCATTCCCTGCACCATGCGTCAATTCGTTGCAGATCCTCCTGCATTTCAGTACAATTTTCCATTGTTACAAACTCTCGATGTACTACAGCATCATCCGCAAAAAGCCTCAGTGAGCTTCCGATGTTATCCACAAGGTCATTTATATATATTATGAATAGCAACGGTCCTACGACACTCCCCTGCGGCACACCTGAAATCACTCTTACTTCGGAAGACTTCTCTCCATAGAGAATGACATGCTGCGTTCTGTTATCTAGGAACTCTTCAAAAAAATGGCTCTGAGCACTATGGGACTTAACATCTGTGGTCATCAGTCCCCTAGAACTTAGAACTACTTAAACCTAACTAACCTAAGGATATCACACACGTCCATGCCCGAGGCAGTATTCGAACCCGCGACCGTACCCGTCATGCGGTTCCAGACTCTTAAATCCAATCACAGAATTGGTCTGATAGTCCATATGCTCTTACTTTGTTCATTAAACGACTATGCGAAACTGTATCAAACGCCATGCGAAAGTCAAGAAACACGGAATCTACCTGGGAATCCGTTTCTATGGCCCTCTGAGTCTCGTGTTTCACACGATCGTCTTTTTCGAAACCCATGCTGATTCCTACAGAGTAGATTTCTAGTCTCCAGAAAAGTCATTATACTCGAACACAATACGTGTTTCAAAATTCTACAACTGATCGACGTTAGAGATATAGGTCTATAGTTCTGCACATCTGTCCGACGTCCCTTCTTGAATGCGGGGATGACCTGTGCCCTTTTCCAATCTTCTGGAATGCTACGCTCTTCTAGAGACCTACGGTACACCGCTGCAAGAAGGGGGACAAGTTCGTTAAGGTACTCTGTGTAAAGTCGAACTGGTATCCCATCAGGTGCAGCGGCCTTTCCTCTTTTGAGCGATTTTAATTGTTTTTCTATCCTTCTGTCAGCTATTTCGATATCTACGATTTTGTCATCTGTGCCACAATCTAGAGAAGGAACTACAGTGCAGTCTTGCTCTGTGAAACAGCTTTGGAAAAAGACATTTAGCATTGCGGCCTTTAGTCTGTCATCCTCTATTTCAGTACAATTTTGGTCACACAGCGTCTGGACATTTTGTTTTGATCCACCTACCGCTTTGACATATGATCAAAATTTTTAAGGATTTTCTGCCAAGTCAGTACATAGAACTTTACTTTCGAATTGGTTGAACGCCTCTCGCATAGCCTTCCTCACACTACATTTCGCTTCGTGTAATGTTTGTCTGCAAGGCTTTGACTATGTTTATATTTGCTATCAACTTCCCTTTGCTTCAGTAGAAATTTTCTAACTCCGTTGTTGTCCCACAGTGGTTCTTTTACATCTCTTACGATCTTGCTTGGCACATACTCATCTAACGCATATTGTACGATGGTTTTGAGCTTTGTCCACTGATCCTCAACACTATCTGTACTTGAGATAAAACTTTTGTGTTGAGCCGTCAAGTACTCTGAAATATGCTTTTTGTCACTTCTGCTAAAGAGATAAAATCTTCCTACCTTTTTTGATATTTCTATTTACGGCTGAAATAACCGATGCTGTAATCACTTTAAGATCGCTGATTCCTTGTTCTGCGTTAACTGTTTCAAATAGTTCGGGTCTGTTTGTCACCAGAAGGTCTAATATGTTATCGCCACGAGTCGGTTCTCTGTTTAACTGCTCAAGGTAGTTTTCAGATAATGCACTTAAAAAAATTTCACTGGATTCTTTGTCCCTGCCACCCGTTATAAACGTTTGCGTCTCCCAGTTTGTATCTGGTAAATTTAAATCTCCACCCAAAACTATAAGATGGTCTGGAAATGTACTACAAATATTTTTCCAATTTTCAAAATGGTTCAAATGGCCCTGTGTACTATGGGACATAACTTCTGAGGTCATCAGTCCCCTAGAACTTAGAACTACTTAAACCTAACTAACCTAAGGATATCATACACATCTATGCCCTAGGCAGGATGCGAACCTGCGACCGTAGCTGTCGCACGGTTCGAGACTGTAGTGCCTAGAACCGCTCGGCCACACCGGCCGGCTCCAAATTTTCCTTAGGGTGTTCTGCCACAGCATCTGCTGAGCCAGAGGGCTTATAGAGACATCCAATTACCATGTTTGAGCCTTCTTTAACCGTGACCTTCACCCAAATTATTTCACATTACGGATCTCCGTCCATTTCCTTCGATACTATTGCACTTTTTATCGCTATAAACACGCCTCCCCCTTCACTGTCCAGCCTGTCTATGCGGTATATATTCCAATCTGAGTTTAGAATTTCGTTACTGTTCACATCTGGTTTCAGCCAACTGTCCGTCCCTAGTACTATGTGGGCATTATGACCGTTTATTAAGGAGAGCAGTTCTGCGACCTTTCTATAGACGCTCCTGCAGTTTGCTGTTACCACATTAATATTGTCATTCCCTGTTGCGTTTTACCTACTGCTACCTTGTCGCGCATCAGGAGGCGTCTTGTCGGGCCTAGGGAGGGAATTCTCTAACCTAAAAAACCGACATGTGCACTCCACACGTACTCCGCTACCCTTGTAGCCGCTTCCTGCGTGTAGTGCACGCCTGACCTATTCAGGGGGATCCTACATTTCTCCACCCGATAGTCTTCGAACTGGAGATCACAACAGCTGCGGTACAAGCTTCAATATTACCGATTATTGCAAAATCTGGGAGTAACAACTTTTTTATATTTGTGTTCGTCTTCTGTATAAGGAGGAACTTCTACTTTGACTTCGCTTTAAAGAATAGTCCGTGCTCCGTGACCAGCTGTAAAATCTAACATGACTACTTCCTCCACGTCGTCACAGAAAATCGAAACAAAACGATAAAACCGCGTTTGACAACTTGACAAACATGTAACAGTCAGACAGCCTTAACATCACTCGTACATCGTACATCGCCGGCGATTCATCGGACTACTGGCGAATTCATCAGAGGCAAAGGTATCATCAGGAGGGCTCCACGGAAGTGAGATAGAGAAGTGTTATAGAGCCGCTATTATTTTCTGTATACATAAATGGTCTGGCGGATAGCGTTGGTAGCGATTTGCGGCTTGTGGTGTACGGGCAGGCGTCAAAGTTGAGTGACTGTAGGATGATCCATGATGACTTACACAAAATTTCTAGTTGATGTGATGAATGGCAGCTACTTATAAATGTAGAAAAATTTAAGTTAATGCGGATGAGTAGGAGAAAGAAACCTATAACGTTCGAATACACCGTTAACAGTGCCTGCTTGATGCAATCACGTCGTTTAAATATCTGGGCGTAACGGTGCAAAGAGAGATGAAATGCAGCGAGCATGTTAGGACCGTGATAGGGAAGGCAAAGGGTCGGCTTCGGTTTATTGGGAGAATTTTTGGTAAGTGTGATTCACATGTAAAGGGGACTTTGTAAATGAGGCTTGTTCGACCTATGCTTGAGTACTGCTCGAGTGCTTGGGATCCGCACCAGATCGGATTAAAGGAAGGCATAGAAGCAATTCAGAGGCGGCTTGTTCGATTTGTTACCGGCCAGTTCGAATAACGCAGTTATTACGGAGATGCTTCGGGAACTCAAATGGAAATCCTTGGTGGGAAGGAGTCTTTCTTTTCGAGGTACACAATTGAGAAAATTTAGAAAACCAGCAGTTGAAGCTGATTGTAGAACGGTTCTGCTGCCACAAACATGCATTTCGCGTAAGGATCGCGAAGATAAGATACGAGAAATCAAGGCTCATACGGAGGCATATAGATAGTTGTTTTTCCCTCGCTCTGTTTGCGAGTGGAGCGGGAAAGAAAATGAATAATTATGGTACAGGGTAGCCTCTGCCACGCACGGTATGGTGGCTTGTGCAGTATATATATGTGGATGCAGATGTCAAATTATGAGCGATCACGGATTTGGGCGCACAAGTGCGATTCTTGCAGATCGCGCGACCTGGCGACCAATAGCTTTGAGATGTCGCTAATTTGAGAGACCCTGTAGTTTCCATAAAGCAGAAAAAAACTTAAATCAGATGGTCCGAATAACTCATTTCGTTGTGGGAAAATACAAATGTCAATTCCAGACATAACTCTGTTGTTTTTATCAACAAAATATTTAGTCCGTCAGTATCAGAAGAAGTGCAGGTTTGCAGACCTTTCCCATAAAATTTCTATGTGGTCTTTGTTTAGTCTACTGTAGCACTTGTAATACCACAGTTTAATAATGTAAATAATTTGTATTGATTTTTTATGAGTAATGTAAAGCATATATTCTTTAATATGTAATGTCTTTGATCTACTTTTAAAAAAATGTAAAGGTTTTGTGACATGATTACTCTTTGCAAGACAAGTTCTTTATATTATTTGGAGGAATGTAGCATTCAATTATGTTTATTTGTGTTCTTAATATGCTTAAATGATGAGATTTTTAAAAATATGTTTGTTGGTAACTACACGGTAACTGGTTCATACACAGGGCATTTGCATTATATGAAGAAAAACTCAATGTAGTTCCCGTCTGCAACGGAAGCGAGTTGGCGCGCTAGGAAAAGGTGGATGTGGCGCTCGTCTAGGCACCAAACAAGAGAGCACAGTAAGCAGTCGACAGCAAGTAACGGAGGAACGGACAGCGCAGGTGCCGAGTGAGGCTTATAGTATTACGAGTGGAATGCAATGGCCTCGGATTTAATATGCGGCTGTAGAATGGTGCTCTCAATTTGGGAAAAGCTCTAAAATTATTATTAACAACCCCAAGAAGACGTAAACGGAGCTTATTATTGCCAATTGGAAGACCACCTAACCGCCACATACTCGCCACCCCGATTGTGCAACCACTTCGTCACACTCACGAAAGGTCAGAAATATATTAATGTGTGAACCAGTAATATTGTGTTTGGTTCTATGGAAATATAATACTAATGTTCAAAAATGTGTTTGAATAAAGTGTCCATCCTATGAACTTTTCCAGGTAGGATGCTCTCCGTTAAGTAATGAAATCCGAGAACGTCCTTCTGCATAAAAGCATTAACAATTCTATGGTGAATTTTTTAATGTGTGACAAAGTTTTATGCCAGTACACATGAAACGTCCCCTTAGAAAAATTGTACATGACTATGCTTAAACTGACACACAATATTTTTGGTGCAACTCAATCTGACTTTCAAAAATCCCTACAAAAGAATGGCCCTGACTAACATTAACCTAAACCTTTCACAAATCACTTACCTCACAAAAATCTTCGTTACTCGAACTACTGCAATACAGCGAGCGCCACTACTGCCAGTCAAATAAAAGATTCAAACTACTGAAGGCACTAACTACTGATAGGCATAGTTAGCAAATGAAAGATTTTGATAGAGAACAAACAATGTATCTACCTTAAAAGTGTTCAAAAGTCATTATATATATATATATATATATATATATATATATATATATATATATATATATATATAAGTTCATGATATCCAGTCTTACAAATGTACTGTTTCTGATGGACACACGTCCACATCATCCGCTCTCAAAATTCCGCCATTTCTCTCCCACATCCACCACTGCTGGCGGCTCACCTCCAACTGCGCAACGCTATGCGCTGTTCACATCCAGTTGCCCAACACTACAATGGCAGACAACAATGCAAACTAGCCACAGACTGCACACAGCACAGCCAGTGATTTTCATACAGAGCACTACATGGCGTTACCAATAACAGCCTACTTACATGGCCCCCATGCTCCCCACAAAAAATTTTACAAATTGTTTTGGGCACTGGCCAATACATATTTGTTAAAAATGTTTCACAATTACAATAACAAAGAAATCAAATGCACACATTTATTGATACAATGTTGGTCAAAAGCTAAAATTTTCTCACAGTCCATAAAGACAGTCCTGATCGTTCATCACAGTAAAACAGCAGTGTTTTTCTCAGTCTGAGCAGTAAAAGAAAATGCACACGGAAGTAGTGGTTTTCCATGCAGTCTTGAAGAAGTAGTGCTGTCCTTCCAACGGAAAGACAGTGCTGACTCTCGACATGCAGACAGGTAATGGGCCACAACAGAGCAAACCCACCGCAGAGTCAGTTGAAGTTTTGAAGAATATTGGTAGGTAGGTCATCACAGAGTAGACCCACTGTAGTCCTGGTAGAGATTACGGTACTGGTGGGCCACCAGAGGTGCAGACCCAGTGCAGTCCTTGTAGAAATAATAGTATTGTTGGGCCATCAAACATGCATAACCACTGTAGTCCTTGTAGAGATAATGGCATTGGTGGGCCATCAAAGATGCAGACCCACTATAGTCCTTGTAGACACGGCCAGCAGCCATCTATTGCGACTGTGCTGGTGCACAATCACCATCGAGGAGTCTTGCGGAGAATATAGCAAGTCCATAAACCACCACTTGTGCACACACAAAGTTTTTGGAATTGTCCTTAGAAGTCTTGCAGACAATATAGCAAGTCCATAAACACCACTTGTGCACTCACAAAGTTTTTGGAATTGTCCTTAGAACCAGCAGTGCTGTTAACCAGTCCCTTGCTGAATTATCAACACATGTGCAAACACTAACAGTCCCCACTTCTCACATATTGTCCGTATACTATGACCAACAGAAACGTGTGCAGTGAAATGTAACTTACAACTTACTTAATTTGATGAACCGGTGTCAATTACAATGTTATAACATAAGAATACAATAACAAAGGTACAAAACACATCATTAAAGAACATAACAATACAGATAACAATTGTAGTAAAACAGGCTTTACAAAAGAATAGAAATAAACATGCACATCAGTGTTACAAGAATTATGACATAAGTACATACATAAAGATCAGAATAACTTTTTAAACATCAACGTCACATATGAGCAACAAAACAGAACAGATAAATAATATCTAAACATCTTTACAAAGTAAATAACATAGTATTAGAAAAATTCTACAACATAACTCTCATCAGCTAAACACATAAAGACAGGAAAAACACAAATACACAAGGGTACACAAACACATAGCAAAATATCACAAGAGGAAAGGGCAGGGGTTGTTTTCAGTGTAACATTTGGTACTGCAGTCCAACCCAAAACTTCATTCCATAGATCTTTCGTCTTATTTCAACATTTGTCTCCACCAAAAAAATCCTATCAAAGCTTGCTTTCCGTATTTATATGTTTACATATTTCTTACCTCATTATTTATTTTCCATTATCTTACCTCATCATTTATTTCCAAGAAAATCCTAGCTAAACCTGTTGTCCCTAAACCCTACTTTTTTGTTCATATCCTCTTTCAAAATTCTTTTTTGGCCAAACCATCTTCTTATAGCTTCTCAATGTATTTCTTCAATTCATCACAACTCGTACTCTCATATAGCCTACCCAATCTTAAGCTAACTTAAATCTACTGAGCTCATATATATACTATATATATATATATATATATATATATATATATATATATATATATATATATATATATATATATACCAAGAGACGAGGCAATGCAGCAGCACATAACAAATTTACACAAACAGCAAGACCAAAATAATGGAAATTGGCAAAGCAAGCAGCAGTATATATAAATTAGCAAAGCAATTGCAATATTACAACTAATATGAGCCAATGTGCAGTAACAAGA
This sequence comes from Schistocerca piceifrons, assembly GCF_021461385.2. Taxonomy (NCBI): domain Eukaryota; kingdom Metazoa; phylum Arthropoda; class Insecta; order Orthoptera; family Acrididae; genus Schistocerca; species Schistocerca piceifrons. The sequence continues at coordinate 304,441,077 of NC_060139.1, read as the reverse complement.
AAAATAAAGCAGTAGTAAAACTGGCTTAACAGAGTAATACAAAGTGAAATTCAGTAGCACTATGCCTGGCAAACAGCAGCAGCAAATGCTATAACTTATACCTAAACATGACAAAGCTCAAGCAGAAAAAAGATTACAGTAAAATGGCCATGTTTAATAACTATGTCACATCTTAATACTAGAGTGATGCATCACAACTTATTCTACAAAAGAAATTACCAAGTACTTGAAAACTAAATTATGTATACAGTTACTGTTATTAATCCCTTCTTATTGTTCTTTCCAAGTGCTCCTTTTTCGAAGACTGTGGATCATAAAATTATTATTTAATAGATCTGTTGACAGAAAGTGTTCACATTAGCAAATGCATTTAATTTTATTTTATAAAACCAATGCTGCAACACACCTAGAAAACAGATATCAAATAAAATAAGCAACTATGTACAAAGTAAAGCATAAGAATATCATTCAGTAGTCATGAGGCATTTCATAAGTTAGTAGAAATTCTCTCAATTCTCGTAGAAAGACATTTGTCATAATCAGGTGTGCAGATGTATGAATATTTCCAATCAGTTCTTAAGCATTTCAGCAAGTAGCACAAAGTACGTGCTCCACAGTATAAACTTATGTTTCCAAGTAATAGTGTGTCATATTTGCGATGCTTTCCACAAAGGAATATTAATAGCGAGGTTAATGGCCTCTTTTTTCTCCACCTGTGTCTCTGAAAGGCGCACACTAATGGCTTTTTTTCAGGCGACTGTCGCACAGCTGGATGCTTACAGTGCATTACGTCAAGGTGACATACCTTCCTTACCGAAATATTTACAACATCAGATTCCGCTACAGTGACAGTTTGATACAAAGAAAATTTCACAGGTCGAAATATTCGCGTTACGAATCTGTAGAAACAAAATCCTATAAGTATAACAGTGTCCAAAAAATTTTCGGCGGCGTTATGATATATTTACGCATGTTCACACATTTCATAACCCTTAAAGTACGATTCTTGGTTTCCAACTTCCTTTTTCACATATCAGAGTCCCTAACCACTATTCATTACTCCTTACCTTATTACACATATACATACTCGTCGACACGTCAATCTTTTGTCGACACTTCAATATTTCATCATAATAAATACATAGCATAATCAAATTCCTCATATAGCATTAGCTTATTGATCATAAACATACCTCAACAGCATAATACACATTGTCATCGTAATAATAACATCATAAAAACTCAGCCATATCTCAAAAACGTCGTAGCTTTCTGCAATAATTTCAAAACCTAAAAAATATTCTCTGTTCATTTCAATCGTGTCATCTACCTCAAACGTACTTTAAAATCATGATCTCATGCCAAATACATCATTCAAAGCTCTCATAGTATCACAATGGTTCTGAAAAAATATGAACAGTTCACAAAGTACAGACAAAATAAAATTTCATAAGTATGAAGTTATCCAACTGTGTAATTGCGTAAACATGTGTCACTGATGTAGTAAAAATAATGTTTGTCTTTCTCAGTTAAATGATCAGATAGCTGTGTAATTTATGTGTTAGAGAAATATGGTACCGATGTGTAAAGTTGTATAAGCAAACACCATATTAGCTAGGGCTCCTTGTGCTTGCCAAACACATGGTACACAAAGTAGGCGTGTACCCCCCTGAGGATTAATGTAATTATACCCTCAGGTGTTACAGATTACAGCAATGGAATGAAATGTATCACGGAAATCCTTTGTATCATTGTAATTCAAAAATCTTTAAAAGTAAATGTTTTAAGTACAAAATTAATCACTCAAATGCGTGTCCTGTAGCGCTAAATGTGTGTCTTGCTGTAAGATAATTCTGTGGAAGTGTCGTAGTTATCGTCCTCTGTAAGCAAAGTTCTGCTGAAGCCAGTGTACTCACCTCATCATAAACAAAAGTGAAATGCTTTGCGTATAGATATCGTAGTTATTATGCTTATTGCCGTGATGAAGAAAGTACTGTACTGTAACGTATTGTTGTGCTACAGAAAAGGCTGTCTCATTGTAGCTATACCCCAAATGTTACTACTAAAACATGTTTTACTTTCCAGAATAATACAGAAAAACTGTGCAGATATAAAACAGAAACACCGCAAAAGCAACATTGTAAATTGTCACTCATTAGTAGCGTCGTGATAAAATCTTATAACTGTCACATAAACTAACCACTGTGTCATCTGGTATCTCACAGAAAGTACTTTAAATCCAGAATGTATTTTCAAGTAAACCAAAATGCTGCATTAAAATCTCATTAGCAGTACCAGTATATGTTCTAAGTATGTAAGCCTTATAGTCGTTACGTAATCGTGCAACTAACAAGCAGGAATTTACACACCCAATAACACTGTGACGTCTGTTCACTATAACAATGCATTCGTAATTTCTGTTTAAATAAGTTCTCTTGGTTCTTGACTGGATATTTAACTTCAAACATTGTTGCATGTTAACAGATTCTAAGTCTGAGAAAGCATACTAGTAATGTAAAGTGAAAAGTTTTATGGCAGAGACAAAGTTAAAAAGCAGATTATCTTTCAATAAACGATTTTACATGTGAAATGTGGTGTAAAGCTTTACTCTTCCTTGTACGCAGAGTTTCAACTTCAACGCAATTATCATGTGGTATACATCGGATTCTGTAAGGCCCATTGTAAACTAGGAAGAATTTGTGACTCAAGTGTTTCTTCTTATGTGACAATGAATGAACTTTAATGAGAACTTTCTGACCAATATATAATTTCTTTGCATTTCCTTTACCGTGTAGTTTTCTCCTTTTGTCTGCTGCAGATTTTATACTTTTAATAGCCAAATCAATTATGTCTTTGTGTCAAAGTTTATGTGTATTCGGGAAAGGTACAAGCTCTCTGATTCTGTTCGGTGGTTCTTCATTCTTCAGTACAAGAGTAGGTGGTAAAGCGGTGGAGTCATGAGGCATTTCATTCAGCACATTTTGAAGTAAGTGTAAATATCTGTCCCAATGCTGATGCTTTCTGTGACAATAAAGTCTGCAAAGCTCATTGATTTCTTTCAGAATCCGGTCAGGCGCAATACAATGTGGTGAGTACAATGAAATTAAAACAGGTTTGATTTTATGATTCCGAAGCATGCGTGGCCAAACAGCAGATCTGAATTGCGGTCCGTTATCTGAAATGACTTTAGCAACGTGACCAACTTTACGTAAGAAATTTTTAACAAAGGCGTTGGATACAGACCGTCCAGTGGCTTTACGTAACGGAGTGAAAGAAACCAATTTTGAAGTAAGTTCAACAGCGACTAGAACATACGAAAATCCATTCGATGTTCTGACAAGGGGTCCCAAGACATCAAAAGCAGCAAATTCTTTTAATTTAGAAGGAATGATAGGAAACAACGGAGCACGATGTGAGATAGTAGATGGTTTCGCCTTTTGACAAAGTTTACAAATAGACAAGACTCTTCGAATTCTCTTTTCCATATTGTTAAAATAACAAGTCGTTCGAAGAATATGATAACATTTTCGTGGACCAAAATGTGCGTAGCTAAAATGTACCAAATGAGCTTATTAACAAAATCATCTGGAATGCAAACTACTCATAGCTTGTCATCAACAGTGCAGCGTTTGAAGAGTATGTCGTTACTAACCAGATAATAATGCCGAATCTGAGTGTGTGTCTTTTCATGCCATTTACTTTTGATGTCTTTCCAAATCGGATCTTTATCTTCTTCATGATCAATGTCCTTTAAAGATGTGGTGATGAAGTTTTCAAAGTCGACTTTCTGAATGTAAAGAATACTGAAATTTTTCTCGAGGTTCCCTTCTGTGTTACTTTTCTTAAGTCCAGCTGGTGCGTCCGCAACAATGTTCTCCTTGCCGGGAATGTAGACTATTGTGAAGTGGAATTCTTGCAGAAACAATGCCCACCGTTTTAACTTGTCATGATTTAATTTTGAAGACATAAGAAATTGTAATGCACGATGGTGCGCCGTTCGTGGTCTCGCGGTAGCGTTCTTGCTTCCCGAGCACAGGGTCCCGGGTTCGATTCCCGGCGGGGTCAGGGATTTTTCCTGCCTCGAGATGACTGGGTGTTGTTGTGTTGTCGTCGTCATCATCATCATTCATACCCATTACGGTCGGAGGAAGGCAACGGCAAACCACCTCCATTGGGACCTTGCCTAGTACGGCGGTGCGGGTCTGCCGCATCGTTCCCCTCTGCTCCGTCACGGAGTATGGGACTTCATCATCATCATCAATGCACGATGATCACCGTATACTTTTACGTGCTTACCAGAAAGAAAGAAAAGGAATTTGTTAAATGCCCAAACGATAGCTAAAGCTTCTAATTCAGTAACGGAATAATTTTTTTCAGATTTTGTTAGCACTCGGCTAGCAAAAGTAATGGTTTTCTGAACAGTAGTGTCATTTTCTGTGGCTTCTTGAAGTAAATGGGCACCAAGACCGACTTTAGAAGAATCCATGCTAGGTCAGAAATCTTGTGACAGGTCTGGATGAGCTAGTATTGGCGCGATAAGTAGCGATTCTTTCAAAGAATTGAATTCCAACTGTGCTTGTAAAATCTCAAAAAGGTCTTGCCCATCAGTGTCATTACAATTCTCAATTGTTTGAATTTTATTCTGAATTAACTTATTAGTATCAAATGCGCCATCAGTATCATCCCTGTCAGTACTTGCAGAGTGATTGTTAGTGTCAAGTTCCGTCGAAAATTCCGAACTGTTGTCTAACCGGAATATATATATATATATATATATATATATATATATCAGTTCATGATATCCAGTCTTACAAATGTACTGTTTCTGATGGACACACGTCCAGATCATCCGCTTTCAAAATTCCGCCATTTCTCTCCCACATCCACCACTGCTGGCGGCTCACCTCCAACTGTGCAACGCTACACGCTGTTCACATCGAGTTGCCCAACACTACAATGGCAGACAACAATGCAAACTAGCCACAGACTGCACACAGCACAGCCAGTGATTTTCATACAGAGCACTAGATGGCGTTACCAATAAGAAAACCTAAGCAGCCTACTTACACACATAATGTGCTGGGCAAGAATTACTTGTTTCTCATACATATAACAGTGACTGTCCATGTTTGAATGTTTGAGTCTTAACTAGAAAATGAACTTAAAAATCAGTTTAGGAAAGGGTATTACCTGGAAAAGACAGTACTAATGTTTACTGATTTAAAATTGTTTTCAAAACTTACTTGTTTCACAAGTGCTACTATATACATTTTGTCTAGGGGTTGTTTGAAGTAAAATTTTACTGGAAATTGTCTCTGTTTTGTAGAAGTTATTGTCTGGGTAAAAAGACTTAAAAATAGAACAAACTTAATGATCTCCAATTGGAAGAGTAATCGAATCCTACCTTAATGATACATAAATTTGAAAGTATATACAATTTGGTTATTACAATGAAAGGGCTAGTTTGTGGGATCACATTTCTTTTCCATTATAACAAAAAGAATAAATCAGCTTAGTAGGTTTGTAGCTAATCATTCGTGAAGTAATCACTGAGAAACAAAGATAGAAGGTTTGTACACTGTGTGTCCTATTCGCTTCTGTATAGTGAATGTGCGTATCATTTGTACTTGACTATTACTATGTGCTATCTGGTCTTGTGTGGTTAGTGAAGGGCCGGTTTAAGCAATATTAGTTAAAGACAAAAGTAATGATTAAAGTAAACAAGAGAAGGGCTCATTGAAAATCTACTGACTACTTAACTACTAAAGTGACAATTACTGCTACACACTGTGTAATTTGTCCTTTTGGGTGTGTTCATTGCTCCTCATAGAACAGTATTTAATGAAAATTCGCTTTGAAGTAGTAAAAACAGGTTCTTGATGAACAATGCTTTTACATTATTATGCCTAATTTCATTTAACAGTAATCAGTTACCGTTACTCCTTGCAAAATTATTTCTTTCTGTCATTTACCTACAGCTATTCTTACGAAACTAAGGTTCAATTCGAATTTTCCGTTAGGTAAACTCGGTCAAATTTCTAAATTACTCTCAGAGGGCAAGACTTACTGCAAGTTTAGGTCAAATTTGGCAAATTAAGTACCGCTATAGTGTCATACGTGGCTGCCTTGTGACAAAATAAACCTTGTCGTCACTAGGTAAATTGCGTGTCAGTATAACGAGCGCAGGAGTAGTGCTATACACTCAGAAGAAGCTTAACATCTGTTGTTTAAAGTTCAAGATGGACAGTGAAATTGTTTTAACTTCGATTTGTTAAATAAGTGTCTGTGTTACAAGAGCAATCATATGACCAATTTTGTTCGTAGAACGCCTGTAATGAAGTGTAGTAGCAAATTCAGTTGTGATTTACTTTCAAAATCTCTACAGAAATTGTTTGACTTTGCTTGTATTTGAACTAATATACGGCTCAGCTTTAAATACCTAGTGGCTGAGCGGTTCTAAGCGCTTCAGTCTGGAACCGCGCGACCGCTACGGTCGCAGGTTCGAATCCTGCCTTGGGCATGGATGTGTGTGTTGTCCTTAGGTTAGTTAGGTTTAACTAGTTCTAAGTTCTAGGGGACTGATGACCTCCGCTGTTAAGTCCCATAGTGACCAGAGCCATTTTTTTTAAATACCTAGATAATATAATTCTACGTGCGTTGCAAGCTGTGTGGTAACTGTATCGTTATCTGAGTAACGCTGCCATTCCTATTGTGAACTTTCCTATTGCGAAACAATAATTTCAAACAGCGTAGAAGACTAATCGTATCTGAAATCCACTGTTTTTAGTCATATATTTAAGGAAAATACTTGTTTTATATATAAAAACTTTGAGGTTCGCCGATGACATGTAATTCTGTCAGAGACAGTTAAGGACTTGCCAGAGCAGTTGAACGGAATGGACTGTGTCTTGAAAGGAGGATATAAGATGAACATCAACAAAAGCAAAACGAGGATAATGGAATGTAGTCGAATTAAGTCGGGTGATGCTGAGGGAATTAGATTAGGAAATGAGACACTTAAAGTAGTAAAGGAGGTTTGCCATTTGGGGAGCAAAGTAACTGATGATGGTCGAAGTAGAGAGGATATAAAATGTAGACTGGCAATGGCAAGGAAAGCGTTTCTGAAGAAGAGAAATTTGTTAACATCGAGTATAGATTTAAGTGTCAGGAAGTCATTTTTGAAAGTATTTGTATGGAGTGTAGCCTTGTATGGAAGTGAAACATGGACGATAAATAGTTTGGACAAGAAGAGAATGGAAGCTTTTGAAATATGGTGCTACAGAAGAATGCCGAAGATTAGATGGGTAGATCACATAACTAACGAGGAAGTATTGAACTGGATTGGGAAGAAGAGAAGTTTGTGGTACAACTTGACTAGAAGAAGGGATCGGCTGGTAGGACATGTTCTGTGGCATCAAGGGATCACCAATTTAGTATTGGAGGGCAGCGTGGAGGGTAAAAATCGTAGAGGGAGACCAAGAGATGAATACACTAAGCAGATTCAGATGGATGTAGGTTGCGGTAGGTACTGGTAGATGAAGAAGCTTGCACGGGATAGAGTAGCATGGAGAGCTGCATCAAACCAGTCTGAGGACTGAAGACCACAACAGCAACAACAACAACTTGTTTTATGTGAAGAAAAAGTATCATTGTATGTTACATGTTTAGTTGAATCAAATTTCCAGATGATACTGCTGTTAACACATGTTAGTCGTGAAACAGAACTTTGAATCTAGGAGATACATTTCAATTTCAAAATCTGAGACACGAATCAAATTAACAACATTTTTAATATTTATTGCCATTCTTTCTCTGTTGCTACTTCAATTATGCTCTACATCTACATCTATATCTACATGGATACTCTGCAAATCACATTTAAGTGCCTGGCAGAGGGTTCATCGAACAACTTCACAATACTCTATTATTACAATATCGTATGGCGCGCGAAAAGAACGATCACCTATACCTTTCCGTACGAGCTCTGGTTTCCTTTATTTTATCACGGTGGTCATTTTTCCCTATGTAGGGCCGTGTCAACAAAATATTTTCGCATTCGAAAGAGAAAGTTGGTGATTGGAATTTCGTCAGAAAATTTCCGCCGTTACGAAAAACGCCTTTGTTTTAATGATGTCCACCCCAAATCCTGTACTATTTCAGTGACACTCTCTACCCTATTTCTCGATAATACAAAACGTGCTGCCCTTGTTAGAACTTTTTTGATGTACTCCGTCATGTTCGTCAGCCATCTAATGAGGCTACTAAAGTATGGGATACCTCCTGATGTCGTGCCGGACCTACTTTTGCCCGGCGTAGTGCGGCAACTCGACGTGGCATGGACTCAACAAGTCTTTGGGAGTCCCCTGAAGAAATATTGAGCCACGCTGCCTCTATGATGATGATGATGATAATGAGGTCCCATACTCCGAGGAGCGTAGGGAACGACACGGGAGACTCGCACCGCCGACTAGGCAAGGTCGTAGCGGAGATAGTTAGCCATTGCCTTCCTCCGACCATAATGGGGATGAATGATGAGATGAAGGCAATACAACAACACCTAGTCATCTCGAGGCAGGGAAAATCCCTGACCCCGCCGGGAATCGAACCCGGGTCCCCGTGTGCGGGAAGCGAGAACGCTACCGCAAGACCACGAGCTGCGGACATGCTGCCTCTATAGGCCTCCATAATTCCGAAAATGTTGCGGGTGCAGGCTTTTGTGCACGAACTGACCTCTCGATTATCTCCCATAAATGTTCAATGGGATTCATTTCGGGCGGTCTGGCACGCTAAATCATTCACTCGAATTGTCCAGTATGTTCTTCAAACCAATCCCGAGCAATTGTGGCCCTGTGAAATGGCACATTGTTATCCATAAACATTCCTTCTTTGTTTGGAAACATGAAGTCCATGACTGGCTGTAAATGGTCTCCCAGTAGCCGAACATAACCATTTCCAGTCAATGATCGGTTCACTGTGGGCCAAATGACCCAGTCCATTGCCGGCCGGTGTGGCCGAGCGGTTCTAGGCGCTTCAGTCTGGAACCGTGCGACCGCTACGGTCGCAGGTTCGATCCTGCCTCGGTCATGGATTGTTGTCATGTCCTTAGGTTAGTTAGGTTTAAGTAGTTCTAAGTTCTAGGGGACTGATGATCTCAGAAATTAAGTCCATAGTGCTCAGAGCCACCCAGTCCATTACATGTAAACATAGCCCGCACAATTATGGAACCACCATCAACTTGCACTATGCCTTGTTGACAACTTGGGTCCATGACTTCGTGGGGTCTGCGGCACAGTCTAACCCTACCATGAGCTCTGACGAACTGAAATCGGAATTCATCCGACCAGGCTACGGTTTTCCAGTCGTATAGAGTCCTACCAATACGATCACGACCTCAGTAGAGGCGCTACATGCGATGTCGCATTGTAAGCAAATGCACTCGCGTCGGTCGTCTGCTGCCGTTGTCTGTTAACGCCAAGTTTCACCACACTGTTCAAAACTGGCTCTGAGCACTATGGGACTTAACATCGAGGGTATCAGTCCCCTAGAACTTAGAACTACTTAAACCTAACTAACCTAAGGACATCACACACATCCATGCCCGAGGCAGGATTCAAACCTGCGACCGTAGCGGTCGCGTGGTTCCAGACTGTAGCGCCTAGAACCGATCGGCCACTCAGGCCGGCTCACCACACTGTCCTAATGGATATATTCGTCGCAGGTCCCTTGTTGATGTCGACGTTCATTTCCCTCAGTATTGCTTGTCTGTGAGCAGTGACAACTCTATGCAAACGCCGCTGCTCTCGGTCGTTACGTGAAGGCCGACAGCCTAACGAATTCCAAAATGGAATGTCTGACGCATCTAGCCTCAACTACCATTCCGCGTTCACTGTCTGTTAGTTCCCGTCGTGCAGCCATAATCAAGTTGGAAACCTTTTCACGTGAACCATCTGAGTACAAATGATAGGTCCGTCAATGCACTGCTCTTTTATGTGTACGTGATACTACCACTACCTGTCTATGTGCATTTCGCTATCCCACGACTTTTAGCAGTTGAGTGTATAAAAACTCAGTTGAAAAAGACGGATAACATTTCTTATCTACATGATAAACTTAATCAGATTCACTTTGATGCCTTAGCGCCATCCCAGCTACCATATTTTAAACTCGTATCTTCGGTTTATCAAAGGGTCTCTTCGCCACAACCATTTACGCGGAAAAAATGCTTCACTCCTCACTTACTTTTGGTACAGAATTGTCTTTGTGTGTTCTTTTCTGAAGAAGTATATATCATCCCGTGCAGCGTGCGTGGTCTAGGATTTACTAACGAGAGACAGATTTTAAATGTTAATGCGGGCATACAAAATAGTATTTACTCACGAGCTGTAAGGAAATCGGGTGCAGATATCGCTACTTCTACACAGGATGGTCTAGACTCCGTAGTAGTACCGCAATTGTGTTTAAGTATCATAATAGGTGACGCTAATAGATAAAAGTGATAGCAAGTGTTATTTTCAGAACAGATATTCACAGACAAGTTCCCCTTAACAAATAGTGTCAGTTATCTGTAAGGGTCTACGGGCTGTACGTAGCCGTACAGTACGTAACATGCGCTCGCCAGCCGATCTATCTTGGAATGCTGACAATTTGCTTGGTTAGTGGACGTACGTCCGGCTGCCGTGCGCCACAGGAGAGTAAGCCACTGGCCGGCGTCCGCAGCGCGCCGTATAACTAGCGCGGTCCGAGGCCGCGAATATCTCTCTTTCCTTCGCTCACCATGGAGCCTTTCGATACGACCGTAGTTAGCCGGTGTTAGGATATCACACACTATGATGATGGATGCGCGTAGCGTGCGTGATTTATAATCAGTCTTCTGATAATAAACTGTTTCATCTTACTTCTCGGTGTTCGCGTATTCTCTACCTCAGGGACCCACTGGTTACGAATCCTGACAAATATTTCGTGTAATTATCATCCGGGGGTAACAACACAAACAACCACCTTATAGATTGCTAGAAACGTTACAAGCTAGTGATATCACACTGTCATCCAGATCTGCTAAAAGTGTCCGAAAAGCTGGTACCATACAAGACTTACTAAAGATTATTTTCTATCTAAACAAATCTCAACGCTGTAATACTACAGCACAATTGAATCGATAGTTTGAATAAGGGAATAAATGCCAAAAACTCGATTTTTTTCACCAAACTTATGTTCGTGTATAGATGTACATTGTTTTCAATAAAAATGGAACAAAAACACTCATATTCTGGCTTAACCGGACATGGAAATATTCATTAGTTTAAAGCAGGAAACATAATCGAATTTCGAGTCCGTTCACCCTCATGGCTGATGGTCGTATCTTTGTTCAGTTGCTTAAAACTTCATGTTTGCAGACCACTAGAGAAATGTTTTGTGTTTAATGCCGGACGTCAGAGTTTAGATATTCTTCATTAAAGGCAAATGAATAACAGTGATTGATACTGTAGCTGTTCTGGATGTTTTAAAAGCGTGTTTGTTGGGCGGTTTTAACGTGATGTCACGTTTTCTATTATGCGCCTAAGTCTCCTGATGAAGTATGTACATACTGCTGTTGAAAATAAACACTATGGTAGCTGAGATTAAAGAACTTCACCTTTTCAGCGACGCCTATGGTGATCAACATCTCAACAACACTTTAGTGCACTTTCTCCTTCCATTGGTTGCTACTGGGCAATTTCCAAAGATCTATTAGCACTTCCCATTGCCAGGGCAATCCTTTCTACCATGCGATCGCAACTTTGGGACTGCAGAAAGGAAAAATCAGACGACTAGGCAGAATATAAACACCACAGGGAATACAGGACTTAATGTTACTAAAATCTCTGCTGAAAGGACCCTGTATTTAAAGAACTGGTAGTGTAAGTTCCACAAAATTCAACAGAATTCCTGGAAAAGTCCACATTTTCGATTTCCAAGTACATGAAATTAGAATACTTCTTACCTAAGGGTTTTTAACCGTATCTGGGTTCATTGACGTGAAAAACACTTCCTTGCCGCAAAAGAACAACGCCGGAATACCCGCTTTCCAACAGAAATGGTGTACAATGGAAAAATCCCAATACAGGACAAGAAGATCTAGGATGTATGCAAGATAGATATGTTGTTGTTGTAGTCCTCAGTCCAGAGACTGCTTTGATGCAGCTCTCCATGCTACTGTATCCTGTGCAAGCTTATAACGACGTCCTCCTGAGTAGTCCCCGGCCGGAGATCCGAATGGGGGACTATTTTACCTGCGGAACATTTTAACTAAGAGGACGCCGTCATCATTTAACTATACAGTAAGGCTGCATGCCCTCGGGAAAAATTACGGCTGTAGTTTGCCATTGCTTTCAGCCGTACATTCCAAATGAGTACAGACCATTTAATGAGGGGGTGATGATGCGACCAACAACAGCTACTGCAGAGGACGGAGAATGTGAAGGGCAATAACGATTTTAGAGTAAATTTCATAGATAATACTTTCAAAACGTGTGAGAAGTAGACATTTATGTATATGTCACATTATGATTTTTTTTGGGAATATAACTATTACTGATGTTGTAATAAGACGTTTTAACGCCTAATTCATAATCAATTTGGAAAAGGAAGCAAATCCACGGTTTTTAATATCGTGATGCTTCCTTCAGAACGGCGTAATTCATCTTTCCAAGGTACTGAGACAGGAGGTTAATATAAAGAATCTAATATAACTCTTTGGTTAAGACAAAATTAAAGCTAAGAACAAGAGAAAGTTTTTTTGTACTTCTCTACAAAAGGAGGTTTTGGATTCGTTTCCTTCTTCAAACTACAGTTTCAGTTACCGTTAACAAACATTAACGACAATGGTAGTGAGTACAGCAGAGCTGTAGAGGGAAAGGCAGCGTTCTAAAGGTGGAAAGAGAAGCCCAGGTAAAGAAGTTTCTGAAATTATATCTTAGGACGCTGGCAGCGCACAGGAGTTTAAGACCGAGTATAAGCGCACGCAACAAGGAACAGCACAGTAGAATTAATGGCAGATATTAAACATGGGATCAAAATTTAAAAAGATCGTACATTTATCTGTTTCAGCCCAATATGAATCTATGGACGCTTTGGATATTACAATATTATGCAATAAATCTCTCTCCAAAATCAGATCATATCCTATACAAACAGCCTTATAGTTAACTAGTCTTTGTGCGTACACTCAGTACACTAAAGTGTTGTATTTATTTCTGTTTGGAGGAAAAATTCTCAACATATGAACACAGTCTTAAGACTAAATGAAAGGATCATAAAAATAATTACCAAAATACTAATCAGAATCATTGAAAACATATATGCGAAACATCAGGCATATGAACTACACCAAGGGAGTGTGTTCCAACTAAGTTATGTACATGAAAACCTTGATAATTACTGTATAAACAGCTTTATCCATGACCACGGAACAAGATACAGACTCAACTTAACAGAATACACAAAAACAAAATTATACCAAGGAAAAAATTGTGCAATAAATTGATAACGCAAGGAAAGAGATAATAAAACGAAGTTTATAAAAAAAGACAGTTAAAAACTATCTGTTTAGCGATAAATTCTACACTGAGGAGGGTTTCTTAAATATCGAAGGAAACAAGTTCGGCCTAAATGATAATATAGCTCTCTCATTCCACGACACCACTCACTGCAAAGGGATGTTGACTCGTAGCGGCTTTGTACATTTTGAAATAACGTCTTTTCGCGAATGTATAAAAGCAGCATTGTACACAAGGCGTAAACTGAACGAGTTTGTGCAATTATTAACAAACCAACCTTGTATTTGAGACAATAGAGGCCCTAATTCCTGTCAGGCAATGCCGTTTTAGGTTTCCGGGACTACTCTAAATTACTTCTGGAATATGCCAAGATGGTTCTTGCTATAAAGCCATAGCCGATTACCTCTCCTATTCCTGTCTAAGTAGACCTGTAAGTATGTAAATTTTTCTTTATATATGTTGTTAATCTGTAATACCGTGACAGTCCAATAACCATGCAAAAGTGAACCATAGATGAAAAAAGCGAGTGCTACCTAGTACTAACATACTAATCTGAAAAAATAAGATCTTCAGTTGTGTTATCAGCGGTCTTCATGCTCGTAAGACAGTGAGCTCCTTTGTTCAACCACTAAAAGTTTATAGTAGTAGTGAGACCAACAATGATTTGGAATCGTGTTGTTGTTGTTGTTCGTGTTATCAACTGTAAGTTGTTCCTTCCTGTCGCTTACTTGCTATTCTTCTTAATTTAAGCACGACTCAAGCATCCAGTATCATCGCCATCGACGACTTGACTTATATGCTACCCAGAGTGGCCCAGAGAGCATCCCAGAGTCACACAGAGAGCATCCCAGAGTGCCCCAGAGAGCTAAAACACTAAGAAGAATCGCTTCTCGGCTTTTGGCAAGATCAATGTGTAGAAATGTATATAATAATATTAAAAAAAACACAAGCCCAACAATTTTACCTCTTCTTTACGTGGTGTTATTCACTAAGAGTTTAACCTCTTTGACTCATTACAGGACTATTCATTCCTTATTCGATAAATCCACTCTTCAACCACCTTCTTTATTACCATATTTAAAAGGCTTGTAATCGTTTCATTTCTGTCTTCGCGACTGGTCCCTGTTCCGCAGCTGTATGAGCTGTGGTCCAGACAAAGCTTTTCTTGAATGTTTTTTTGGTTCAGAGTTAACAGTTTTGAATGTAGTCTAAAAATAATAATGTCCCCAGTGAAATGACCTTCTTATTGGTTACTCCATTATGTATCAATTAAGAGTTCGTTGTAGAAGAAAACGCTAAGTAATATGAAATGTAATCTCTTACAGAGTTATCATAACCACTCTGCTTTCCTACTTCGTTCCTATTGTATCTCATTTAAAATATTTAATAAATGTGACGTTCCGAAAGACGTGATTTAGTCTGAGTGTCGTGGGTCAGTACTTCTTCTATTTACAGAACATAGTCTGAGGTTTTATGTAAACGAGTAGCGGATATCCGCAACCAACTTGATGTGGAAATTTGTTGCAACAAAGGCTCTAGCCAGCTGTTTTGTTCTGTATCTGATACCACAGCTGAAGTGAAAGCCAGTGACAGCAACGAGGGTTACAGAATAATAGAAACCCAGGAAATGAAAAAGTTTTCGTTTCATTAAACTTCTGACTATTCGATTGAGCTGTTAGCTAATTTACCAAGCTTTCATCACGAAGAAGTCTGTTTCTCTAATTACAGTTGCAAAGAGAGCGAAACTGATTATTCACGCGAACTGAAATTGCTGATTATACGCTGCGAACAATGGAGCCTGTGATTATGATGAAACCGTTCAAGGAAATGAGAACTGTTCAGATTTATCATGACGCAATCTGTAAGTCTCATAACATCGTTTCTGTATAAAATAACCACTCGAAGGTGATACTAAGTTAACTCCATGGGACTTGAATGGTTTAATATTTTAATAACTCGCTCATTTTTCTTCGTAAATCTTAGCAATTTATGCTCCTTTGAAGGATCCTGCAGAAATGCGACGACTCTGTGTAATTCCTTTACTTCTGATTACTCTACGTCAAAGACATACTGTTCAGTGAGGCAGCGTTCGACTTATTTTTTAAAGGAGCATTAATAATTACAGTAATTAGATAAGAGCCGAAGTGAAGTACAAATACTGTGCAGATATTAAAATTTCGTTGTTTCGTACATAACATGAAAAAATGTTAACGAATATCTTTAAACGAAAAACCGTACAAACTAAATAACACTACGATCTGGACAAAAAACTATGTATTATCATACTTTTTACCTCTTTTGAGTTCTAATAAAAATCGTTCAAAGTGAAAACATTTCGCTGCTTGTAAGAATGAATACACCTGCTTTTTGCCTTACGACATGGCAGAGTTATGTTATTGTTATTATTATTATTAATATTATTTTTATTATTATTATTACTATGATCAGACCAAACAAAGCGGCTTGTCTCTGGGAACTAACGTCATCGAAACACTTCAGTTTTGAATTTGGTGGTGAATGCGTCAAATTCCATGAATTCTGCGTCAAAAATCAGTGAATTTTGTACAAATTGTTTTACACGTATGGTTTTTTGTTTTTGTTTTAACACGGAGATGTCATAAATTTCTTTATCCGAAGCTACAGAGAAATTGGGAAAGTTTGTATATTATTAGAGTTAATATATTATTAGAGTGTACCGTAGTATAACTGGACGAATTCGCTGCAATCTGAGATGACATGTTGTAAGTAGGCTGTTTAGGTTTTTTTATTGGTAACGCCACCTCTGTATGAAAATCACTGGCTGTGCTGTGTGCAGTCTGTGGCTGCTTTGCATTGTTGTAATACTAGCCATTGTAGTGTTAGGCAGCTGGCTGTGAACAGCGCGTAGCGTTGCGCAGTTGGAGGTGAGCCGCCAGCAGTGGTGGATGTGGGGAGAGAGATGGTGGAGTTTTGAAATTTGTCATGAACTGCTATATTTATATATGATGATATCAAGGTAAATACATTGTTTGTTCTCTATTAATATCTTTCATTTGCTAACTATCCCTATCAGTAGTTAGTGCCTTCCATAGTTTGAATCTTTTATTTAGCTGGCAGTAGTGGCGCTCGCTGTATTGCAGTAGCTTGAGCAGCGAAGATTTTTGTGAGGTAAGTGATTTGTGAAAGGTATAGTTTAATGTTAGTCAGGGCCATTCTTTTGTAGGGAATTTTGAAAGTCAGATTGCGTTGCGCTAACAAAATATTGTGTGTCAGTTTAAGCACAGTCTTGTATAATTGTTCAAAGGGGACGTTTCATATGTCGACCCTTAGCCGAGGATACCTCACTGCAATCTTCTGATTTTTTTTCTTGTAGTTTGTGTAATTGGTGTAGCTATTGTTTATTGGTAGCGCGTAATCATAGAGAGAATTTCCTTTGTAGTTGTAGTTTTTCATTGTTGTACAGTAAAACAGTTGTGGCATGCATGTAGATTTGCAGCAAGTTTTTCGCAGCTGCGCTTGCAATTAACTAAATATTATTTTCAGTGCTATGTTAATGTGTTCTCTTATTTTTGCTCTTCAAATTGTGTTTTTCTGTGTTGTCGTGTGAAATACTGTGACAATAATGGCGTGTGAAAAACGTAATACTAGGCTCCAAAGTAAACTGAGAAATGACAGTGAAGACGAAAGCAGTGTGTTAGCGCCGCAGAGTAATGAATTAACTAATGTTCAAAGTAGTAATTTGGTAATTGCGCATAGGGAAATGGAGCGGGCGGCAAACAATGGTGTAGACAGTGAAACAGGTAGTGAACAGGGAAGCGTTATCGATCGATTGGTCGGCAACAGCTCGCCTCAGGAATCGGGAATGACAGAACACAATATTGCAAATACTGCAGACTCAGGTTTTGGGTTCTCACCGTTTTCTCAAATGAGTCAAGACACATTTTCCGCTTGTCAAAATGTGAATGTTGCCGGTGCAACTTCACTGCCGAAAAGCACTGAGGAACATGTTTCAGACACCAGTGCATTGTTATTACAATTAATGCAACAAATGGGACAAAAGCTTGAAAAGTTAGACACAATGGAACAACACCAGAGACAAACACAGCAACAGTTAGACACAGTGGAACAAAATCTCAAAAAGTTAGACACAGTGGAACAAAATCTCAAAAAGTTAGACACAGTGGAACAAAATCTTAAAAAGTTAGACTCATTAGAACAAACTCTTGAACAAACACGTGAAGACTTAACTACTGAGTTACATAACATTGAATCGAAATGTCAAAAAGTCTGTAATGACGTAAAAACACAAATTTGTGAGCATTTTCAACCTATTTTTTCGCGGCATGAAAATGCATTACAGAATCACGAAGCAGCCATAAAAGAACTGCAAACCACTGTTCATGAAAATCATGAGACCTTGTGGGCTAAAATTGACTCAGTTGCATCTACCGATTCGGTTACGCAACTTGCAAAACCTCAGGAAAACTTAAAGGACACAGTAGATTCGATTTCAACACAAATGGACACTCTGAAACTTGGTTAAGAAAAACACACTGAGGAAATGTGTTCACTATCGGAGAAAGTAGCCGAACTTTCGGATCAGGTCACTAACTTATCTACAAAGGTAGATGATGATCTGAATGACACAAGACCTGTAGCCTTCACTGACACAGAAGAGTATGAACAAATTAGAAAATTCAAACAGAATCAAAATCAAATCAATACACAGTACAAAAGAGAAATCCGGGAAGTACAAGATCAGCTGACACAGGTAATACAAGAATTACGTATTTCAGAGGATACTCGCGCCCCAATACGGGAAGAGGGACACAGAAATACGGAACAGCCACAATATAATAACACAGGGCATTTCGGAAGTTATGAAAGAAATTGGCAATGTGCACCGAATTTTGAGATGGAACGGCCGACACGAACTAACAATGACCAATATGCGACTCGCCGACATGACGATTTTGACTATAAGCTGTTCATGACTACACGTAAATTCAAAACATTTAAAAATTCTGGCAACGATATTCATCCACAAGCATGGCTCCATCAATTCTCGCATTGTTTTCCTCCCAACTGGTCGTTAGAACACAGATTAGAATTTATGTGTGGCTACTTAGAGAATGAACCAGCTGTAAGAATGCGGTCGGTCATTCACGATTGCCACAGTGAAGGAGAGTTTTACCATGCCTTCCTCTCAGCATATTGGTCTCAAGCTACACAAGACCGAATAAAACATAGCATCATAATGATGAAACGTTTCGAACAATCTGAATTTTCCAGTCTTATGAAATATTTTGAAGACATGTTGCATAAGAATCAGTATCTTTAAAACCCATACAGCCCCTCAGAACTCATCCGCATTTGCTTAATCAAACTACCTGAACATTTACGACACATTATTTTGGCAGGGCGTTGCAAAGACGACATTGAAGCTTTTCAAGGACTCTTACAAGAATTAGAAATTGACACAGACAGTCGCGGGATGCGAAAACAGGAAAACAATCACTACAGGTCACATCCGTCACAATTCCGTGACGACAGAAGTAATAACTGGACACGACAAGGCTATTCTCACAACACAAATCGTGACCAAAACAGACACCACCCTTATGACAACCGCTGGCAGAATAATAGTTACAGAGAAAGATCGCATTTCCGTAGAAATGAATATGACAGAGATAACCATAGAAATAGACAATATGGTAACCAGAACTATTATTGTCAAGGGAGGCAGAATAATTTCAGACGCAACAGTTCAGCACGCAGTTACGATTCAGGGAGAAATTCTCCACCACGTGGCCGACAAGAAAGAAACAGTGTAAACTACCGACAAAACGACAGACCTGAATTCCATCAGAACTGGCGAGCTTCAAACAGGGCAGGGCCTTCCCGTCAAAGTGAATTTGTAGAAGTTAGGTCTCCTAATCCCAATAACGACGCGCGCCAACAAAGGAACAGACAATGACTCGCACCACAGGCAGCCGCGTGCGCCGGCTGGCTCAGAGAAAAATAACATAGACGCTAACCTTGAGAAAAATTTTAGCATTCCTTACCGACGTATAAAACATGACAATTTCTTTTCAGTTGAAAGTCTGCGTACTAGGAAGAGTAAAGGTTTACACCACATTTCACATGTAAAACCGTTTATTGAAAGATAATCTACTTTTTAACTTTGTCTTTGCCATAAAGCTTTTCACTTCACATTTCTAGTATGCTTTGTCAGACTTAAGAAACTGTTAACATACAACAATGTTTGAAGTTAAATATCCAATCAAGAACCAAAAGAACTTATTTAAACAGAAATGACGAATGCACTGTTATAGTGAACAGACGTTACAGTGTTATTGTGTGTGTACATTCTTGCTTGTTTGTTGCACGATTACGTAACGACTATAAGGCTCACATACTTAGAACATTTACCAGTACTGATAATGAGATTTTAATGCAACATTTTGGTTTACTTGAAAATACATTCTGGATTTAAAGTACTTTCTGTGAGATACCAGACGACACAGTGGTTAGTTTATGTGACAGCTACACGATTTTATCACGATGCTACTAATGAGTGACAATATACAATGTTGCTTTTGCGGTGTTTCTGTTTTATATCTGCACAGTTTTCTGTTTTATTCTGGAAAGTAAAACAGGTTTTAGTAGTAACTTTTGTAGTATAGCTACAATGAGACTGCCTTTTCCGTAGCACAACAATACGTTACAGTACAGTACTTTCTTCATCACGGCAATAAGCGTAATAACTAAGACATTTATACGCAAAGCATTTCACTTTTGTGTATAATGAGGTAAGTACATTGACTTCTGCAGAACTTAGCTTTCGGAGGACGATAACTACGACACTTCCACACATATTATGTTGCAACAAGACGCACATTTAGCGCTACAGTACACGTATTTGAGTGATTAATTTTGTACTTAAAACATTTATTTTTAAAGATTTTTGAATTACAAAGAAAGTTTTCCGTGATACATTTCATTCCATTGCTGTAATCTGTAACACCTGAGGGTATAATTACATTAATCCTCAGGGGGGTACACACTTACTTTGTGTACCATGTGTTTGGCAAGCACAAGGAGCCCTAGCTAATATGGTATTTGCTTATACAACTTTACACATCGGTACCATATTTCTCTAACACACAAATTACACAGCTATCTGATCATTTAACTGAGAGATAAACATGTTTTTTACTACGTCAGTGACACATGTTTACGTAATTACACCGTTGGATAACTTCACACTTACGAAATTGTATTTTGTCTGTACTGTGTGAACTCTTCATGTTTTTTCGGAACCATTGTGATACTATGAGAGCTTTGAATGATGTATTTGGTATGGATTCATGATTTTTAAAGTACGTTTGAGGCAGATGACACTTTTGACATGAGCAGAGAATTTTTTTAATTATTGGAGGAAGCTACGACGATTTTGAGATTTGACTGAGGTGTTATGATGTTATTTTTACGACGACGATGTGTATTATGCTGTTGAGGTATGTTTATGTCAATAAGATGATGCTACCATATATGAGGAATGTGATTACGTGTTTATATGTATATGAATAATGAAAGAAGTTAAGGACTCTTGACTTGTGAAAAAGGATGTTGGAAACCGAGAATCGTACTTTAAAAGTTATGAAATGTGTGTGTAAATGCGTGAACGTATCACAATGCCGGCGAAAATTTTTTGGACAACGTTATATTCATAGGATTTTCTTTCTACAGATTTGCAACGCTAATTCTTGACCTGTGAAATATTTTTATGTGAGACTGTCACTGTAGCGGAAACTGCTGTCGTAAATATTTCCGTACGAAAGTTAAGTGACCACCTGCACGTAATGCGTCGTGGGCACCCAGCTGTGTCAGACGCCTGGAGAAAAAGCCATTAGCGCGTGCCTTTCAGAGCACAGGAAAAAAAAAAAGGAAGGCCATTATCCTGGCCATTGTCATTCCTTTAGAGAAAGCATTGCAAATCCGACACGCTGATTACTTGGAAACATATCGTACTTTCTGATATTTACTGAAATGCCTAATGAAATGACAAGAAATAGTTTGTCTACACACCTGACTATGACTACTGTCTTTCTAGATGAGAGATTTTTTTACTACTTATGAAATGCCACATGACTATTGAACGATGTTCTTATGCTTTGCTTTGTACATAGTTGCTTATTTCATTTGATATCTAGTTTCTAGCTGCACTGCAGCATTGATTAAAATAAAATTTTATAGATGTACTAATATAAATATTTTCTGTCTACAGATCGAGTAAATAATAATTTTTTTAAAAAAATGAGGGAGCACAAAATGACATTTACCTTCACAGGAACTGCATTCATAATTTTCTTTTCAAGTAATTGGTAACTTTTTGGTAGAATAACTTCTTGTGGTGCACCACTTTAATTACTTAGACATTAAGATGTGATTATACATTTCCCTTATCTGCATTGTTATCTTTAGTGTACTATTTTTTCTGCTTGAGCTATGTCATGTTTAGATATAAGCTGCTGTTTGCCAGGCATAGTGCTACTGAACTTTAATTTGTGTTACTCTGCTAAGCCAGATTTATTTTTTTGTTGCTGCACATTGGCTCATATTAGTTGTAATGTTGCATTGCTTGGTAATTTAGATTTACTATAGCCTGCTTTGCAATTTTCCAATTTTTTGGTCATTGCTGTTTGTGTTACTTATTTTGTGCAGTTGCATTGCCTCATCCCTTAGTTTAGCATCTGAGCTCAGTAGATTTAAGTTAGCTTAAGAGGGGGTAGCCTCTAAGAGAATGAGTTGCGATGAATTGGAAGAAATGCATTGAGAAAACAGGTTTAGGTAGGATTTTCTTGGAAATAAATGTTGAGGTAAGAAATGTGTGAACATATAAATACAGAAAGCATGCTTAGATAGAATTTTTTTGGTGGAAACAAAGGATGAAATAAGAGGAAAGATATATGAAGTTTTGGGTTGGACTGCAGTACCAAATGTTACACTGAAAACGAACCCTGTCCTTTCCTATTGGTGTTATCCCACTATGTGTTTGTGTACCCTTGTGTATTTGTTTTCTTCCTGTCTCTGTGTAGTTTCATAGAATTTTTTTTCTTTTAATATTAAGCTACATTCACTATGATGAGGAATACTGTTATCCTCGAATATAATTGGCATTAATAATATGTTATTTACTTTGTAAAGATGTTTAGACATTATTTATTCTGTTTTGTGTTAATGCTCATGTGTGAAGTTGGTGTTTCGAAAGTTATTCTGATCTTTTATGTATGTACTCATGTCATAATTCCTGGAACGCTGACGTATATGTTATTTCGATTCTTTTGTAAAGCCTGTACTACAAATGTTATCTGTATTATTATGTTCTTTAATGATGTATTTTGTACCTTTGTTATTGTATTTTTATGTTACCAAATTGTAATTGTTAACAGTTCTTCAAATTAAGTAAAATTTCACTGCACACGTTTCTGTTGGTCATAGTACATGGACAATATGTGAGAAGTAGGGACTGATAGTGTTTGCACGTGTGTTAATAATTCAGCAAGGGACTGGATAACAGCATTGCTGGTTCTAAGGACAATTCCAAACACTTTGTGAGTGCACAAGTGGTGGTTTATGGACTTGCTATATTCTCTGCAAGACTCTTCGATGGTGATTGTGCACCTGCACAGTCGCAACAGATGGCTGCTGGCCATTTCTACAAGGACTACAGTGGGTCTACACCTTTGCTGACTCACCATTACCATTATTTCTACAAGGCCTGCAGTGGGTCTGCACCTCTGGTGGCCCACCAATACCGTAATCTCTACCAGGACTACAGTGGGTCTGTTCTGTGATGACCTATCTACCAATATTCTTCAAAACGTCGAATGACTCTGCTGTGGGTTTGCTATGTTGTGGCCCATTACCTGTCTGCATGTCAAGAGTCAGCACTGACTTTCCGTTGGAAGGACAACACTACTTCTTCAAGACTGCATGGAAATCCACTACTACTTTTCTTTAACTGCTCAGACTTTGAGAAAAACTCTGCATTTTTACTGTGATGAACAATGTGGACTGTCTTTATGGACTGTGAGAAATTTTTAGCTTTTGACCAACATTGTATCAATAAGTGTGTGCATTTGATTTCTTTGTTATTGTAATTATGAAAAATTTTTTTCAAATCTGTATTGGCCACTGCCAAATCCAATTTGTAAAAATTTTTGTGGGGAGCATGGGGGCTATGTAAGTAGGCTGTTTAGGTTTTTTTATTGGTAACGCCACCTCTGTGTGAAAATCACTGGCTGTGCTGTGTGCAGTCTGTGGCTGCTTTGCATTGTTGTAATACTCGCCATTGTAGTGTTAGGCAGCTGGCTGTGAACAGCGCGTAGCGTTGCGCAGTTGGAGGTGAGCCGCCAGCAGTGGTGGATGTGGGGAGAGAGATGGCGGAGTTTTGAAATTTGTCATGAACTGCTATATTTATATATGATGATATCAAGGTAAATACATTGTTTATTCTCTATTAATATCTTTCATTTGCTAACTATCCCTATCAGTAGTTAGTGCCTTCCATAGTTTGAATCTTTTATTTAGCTGGCAGTAGTGGCGCTCGCTGTATTGCAGTAGCTTGAGCAGCGAAGATTTTTGTGAGGTAAGTGATTTGTGAAAGGTATAGTTTAATGTTAGTCAGGGCCATTCTTTTGTAGGGAATTTTGAAAGTCAGATTGCGTTGCGCTAACAAAATATTGTGTGTCAGTTTAAGCACAGTCTTGTATAATTGTTCAAAGGGGACGTTTCAATGTGTACGAAGAACACATTTTGGAAAATAATTCAAATCTCGAAACATCGCATCGATGCAGACAATGACAATGAAGTAGACAATGGAAACAACCCCGCGGTTTCTGACCCTTCTACACCAGATATGCAGAATAAGAAAAGTAGGCACAGCTATTTAGATGCCCATTCGATTAATGAATGAATAAAACGGTTGATGATGCTGAACAATTTGTTGAATTTTTGATTCTGAAAAAGGGGCATAACCAACCGAAAACAGATTTTCCTAAAAAAAAAGTTATATATACTACTGGCCATTAAAATTGCTACACCACGAAGATGACGTGCAACAGACGCGAAATTTAACCGACAGGAAGAAGATGCTGTAATATGCAAATGATTAGCTTTTCAGAGCATTCACACAATGTGCTGACATGAGGAAACATTCCAGCCAATTTCTCATACACAAACAGCAGTTGACCGGCGTTGCCTGGTAAAACATTGTTGTGATGCATCGTGTGAGGAGGAGAAATGAGTACCATCACGTTTCCGTTTTCATAACGGTCTGATTGTAGCATATCGCGATTGCAGTTTATCGTATCGCGACATTGCTGCTTGCGTTGGTCGAGATCCAATGACTGTTAGCAGAATATGGAATCGGTGGGTTCAGGAGGGTAATACGGAACGCCGTGCTGGATCCCAACGGCCTCGTATCACTAGCAGTCGAGATGACAGGCATCTTAACCGCATGGCTGTAACGGATCGTGCAGCCACGTCTCGATCCCTGAGTCAACAGATGGGGACGTGTGCAAGACAACAACCATCTGCACGAACAGTTCGACAACGTTTGCAGCAGCATGGACGATCAGCTCGGAGACCATGGCTGCGATTACCCTTGACGCTGCATCACAGACAGGATCGCCTGCGATGGTGTACTCAACGACGAACCTGGGTGCACGAATGGCGAAACGTCATTTTTTCGGATGAATCCAAGTTCTGTTTGCAGCATTATGATGGTCGCATCCGTGTTCGGCGACATCGCGGCGAACGCACATTGGAAGCGTGTATTCGTCATCGCCATACTGGCGTATCACCCGGCGTGAGGGTATGGGGTGCCACTGGTTACACGTCTCGGTCACCTCTTGTTAGCGCTGACGGCCCTTTGAACAGTGGATGTTACATTTCAGATGTGTTACGACCCCTGGCTCTACCGTTCATTCGATACCTGCGAAAGCCTACATTTCAGCAGGATAATGCACGACCGCATGTTGCAGGTCCTGTACGGGCCTTTCTGGATACAGAAAATGTTCGACTGCTGCCCTGACCAGCACATTCTCCAGATCTCTCACCAATTGAACACGTCTGGCCAATGGTGGCCGAGCAACTGGCTCGTCACAAAACGCCTGTCACTACTCTTGATGAATTGTGGTATCGCATTGAAGCTGCATAGGCAGCTGTACCTGTAGACGCCATCCAAGCTCTGTTTGACTCAATGCCTAGGCCAGAGGTGGTTGTTCTGGGTACTGATTTATCAGGATCTATGCACCCAAATTGCGTGAAAATGCAACCACATGTCAGTTCTAGTATAATATATTTGTCCAATGAATACCCATTTATTATCTGCATTTCTTCTTGGTGTAGCAACTTTAATGGCTAGTAGTGTATATTACATACCGGTACAGACGAAGGAATTCGTGGTGCATCACAAATGCTACCCACAACTCCTTCTCACTATCCACAGTGAGGGTAGACACTTGTTACAAAACGTACTTCTCCTGCATTATTCCCCCCCATTACGGCACTTCTTAGACCTGCACACTGCTATCCCGTTTAAGATGTGTACTCTATACTTACCTATCGTAAGTCATTTGATTGCTGCACTCCTTACTTCTGAACTGGCAGAAATTGGAAGACTACAGGCTGTTAATGCTTTGAGGGTGACCACAGCCGCTAATAGTAATAGCAATAGTAATAATAATTACTATTATTATTACTATTACTATTAGCGGCTGTGGTCACCCACAAAGAATTAACAGCCCGAAGTCTTCCAATTTCAGCCAGTCTTAGAAAGAAAAATCATTCGAAAAATACTTGGACCACCAAAAAATACAGAGGTATGGAAATTAAGAAGCAATGAAGAAGTCTATCGCAACATAGAAAACATAAATGAAACACTACGAAAGAGGCGACTGCTATTTTTTGGACACTTACACAGATTGAACAGCAACAGGTTAACCAAACAGATTTTTAAAAATCTTTGTGACAAGAAGTGAACAATAGCCTGGATACAAGAAGTTAGGAAAGATTTGGAAAGGCAAGAGGGAGAAGACAGGGTCAAAACGGTCCGAGGAGAGAGAAAGGATACATAGTGAAAGGATAAAAGAATAAGGAGGAAAAAGAAAGAACAACAAAGAAGGAAGCATTGAAATTGGTTTGTGATCCTTAGATGACCCAAACGAAGAAAGAAGAAGTAATAATAATATTGCATTCGGCACAGTAGCCCTTGTGTAGTTACTGCTGTGTCGTGCTGTCAATTAATTCATTTATCTGTTTCGAAGCGAGTAATGAAGCAATTTCGGACTACTGCAGGTACTATCTACCATTTGGAGTAGATATTTTCTTGAGATATTTAGCATTTTTTACGTATGTGTCTCACTTTTATCGTCAGCTATTTGCGGGAAAAAGCACAACATCTGTGTGTGGTGGGTGGAGTATATGAGGAACCTTTAATCTCCACCGCAATAATGATACTAATTGAGAAAAAGTCAATTATTGTTAACTTGTATAATTAGAATTAGAGCCTTACAAAACTGTGATAATAGTATTGGTCTTTTGAAAATAGTTTAGTTTCGTGACTGGAACAGAATCGAATCGTTTTGTTTTTACCCTTCAGAAAACTTCACTTTACCCCTCAGGGAATAATTACCCCTAGGTTAGGCACCACTACTCTAGAGTCACAGTTCTTTCTAATGATAATCGATTTCGCTCACTGCTAAACATCTTGGTAACTATTAAAACAGGTTAGATTTTACCACACTTTTCAGTCCATCTCCAATACTGAAGAAAATATGTTTAGTAATTGTCAATGTTCACGAAAACGATGCTAACATGAGCAGCTTGTTGGAATACATACACTGTGTGGCTGGAAGTATCTGGACACCCCTAAGTAATGAGGACCACTAGACGTCACAAGAGGCACACCCGCCAGTATAAAAGGAGGTGGGGGATATTGTGTTGTCAGCAGAGAAGCGGGAATAGCAGAATGGGTGAGCTGAGTGACTTCGAACGTGCACTCGTAATTGCATGTCACCTGAGTAACAAATGCCTCAGGAGCATATCAACCATTATAAAACTGCCGAGTCGATTGCTGGTGATGTGACTGGGTAGTGGAAACGCGAAGGAACTACCGTAGCTAAATCCATACCAGGCAGAACTCTTGTGCCGACTGAAGGAGGGTCGTTGTAAAAATATCACATAAAATCATCAGAGGGAACAATTAATCAATTCCAAAGTGGTAGCAGGAGTCCAGCTAACACACTTACTGTACGTAGAGAGTTGTAATGAATGCAATGAAATGGTGGAGGAGCTCGTCAAGTGAGACACAGTTCTGTAGTCGTTGCTAACAAGGGAAATTCCCCATCACATCCCCCCCCCCAGGTTTAGTGGTAAGGTGGCATAGTGGATAGGCCGTCAAAAACTGTACAAAGATCAAGCATGAAAACGGGAAGAAGGCGTACTGAACAGTGAAAATAAAAGAGAATTAGAAACAGTGAACGGTCCGAGCTCAAGATGTGCATCATCGAGTGGATTACAAGAACTCCGGCGTTGTGGTTCTGTGGTCACTGTGTTGGCATTTGGAAGACAAAGGTCCGTGTTCGAATCTCCGTCGAGAACAATATATACATATTTTTTTCATAAACTTATGAACTTTCCGCCCGGTCACTGACGAGTCTGTTCTCTGTATTCAGATTTGTGTCTGTGTCGTGATGTAACGTCCGTTTGCAACAGCAAGGGGCAAGGAAGAGACCTGCAGACTTTCGTACCTCCTGTTGTTCTACACATATGCCACGTGTTATAACTCTTCGTTTTGGAAGTTTTGACTCTTTAATAGCTTTGTTGCAACATAATTCATATCCGATTATTTGTTGTTTTCATTTCTGTGATGGGTCTGTGCGACATGTCGCGTGGTCTCACTATTCGACACATTGACTTGCGACGGAACCACATTCTCCCCACATGACTCACATTCAGTAAACAGTGTAGAGCATGACAGCTGAAGAAGGAGAAGGAGAACAGGCGCTTCGGTGACCGAACGGGAAGTTGATAATTTTGTGAAAAAAAGGGGCACAAGCGAGATTTGTACACGCATCTCCCCCTTCCTAGTCCAACACGGTCACTAAACAGTCACGGCGACTTTGCACATCTTGAGCTTCGACCGTACACTGTTTCTATTTTGCGTCTTTTTCCACAGTTCAGTATACCTTATTCCTGTTTTCATGCTTTTTACAGGCTACCCATTGGGCCATTTCACCCCTAAATCTGTGCGGGGTGCGATGGGGAGTTTCCTTTATAAGCGACGCTTCAGACTCTGTAATGAGCGGCGCCACTAGACAGTTTAAGATTACATACGAGTTCTTTGATACTATGAATCACGCTATACTCTATGGCAACCCGATGCAATGGTTTTCGTTTGACTAATGCCTGGAAAACGCTACTTGCCATCATGTGTGGTGCCCAAAGTGAAGGGGGTTTTCTTGGCAGCAAGAGAGGGGAAGAAAACCAATGTGCACTCCGTGTGCATACCGGGGGGAGTCATTCCAGATGTGGAAAGGGTCCTTCCGGATGCCATGAAGGGTACAGGGTGCATCCATCTGCAGGTGGTCGCTCATGTCGGCACCAATGATGTGTGTCGCTATGGATCGGAGGAAATCCTCTCTGGCATCCGGCGGCTATCTGATTTGGTGAAGACTGCCAGTCTCGCTAGCGGGATGAAAGCAGAGCTCACCATCTGCAGCATCGTCGACAGGACTGACTGCGGTCCTTTGGTACAGAGCCGAGTGGAGGGTCTGAATCAGAGGCTGAGACGGTTCTGCGACCGTGTGGGCTGCAGATTCCTCGACTTGCGCCATAGTGTGGTGGGGTTTCGGGTTCCGCTGGATAGATCAGGAGCCCACTACACGCAGCAAGCGGCTACACGGGTAGCAGGGGTTGTGTGGCGTGGACTGGGCGGTTTTTTACGTTAGATGGCCTCGGGCAAGTACAGAAAGGGCAGCAGCCTCAAAGGGTGCGGGGCAAAGTCAGGACATGCGGGGACCAAGCAGCAATCGGTATTGTAATTGTAAACTGTCGAAGCTGCATTGGTAAAGTACCGGAACTTCAAGCGCTGATAGAAAGCACCGAAGCTGAAATCGTTAACGGTACAGAAAGCTGGCTGAAGCCAGAGATAAATTCTGCCGAAATTTTTACAAAGGCACAGACAGTGTTTAGAAAGGATAGATTGCATGCAACCGGTGGTGGCGTGTTTGTCGCTGTTAGTAATAGTTTACCCTGTAGTGAAGTAGAAGTGGATAGTTCCTGTGAATTATTATGGGTGGAGGTTACACTCAACAACCGAGCTAGGTTAATAGTTGGCTCCTTTTACCGACCTCCCGTCTCAGCAGCTTTAGTGGCAGAACAACGGAGAGAAAATTTGGAATACATTTCACATAAATTTTCTCAGCATGTTATAGTCTTGGGTGGAGATTTCAATTTACTAGATATAGACTGGGACATTCAAATGTTTAGGACGGGTGGTAGGCTGGCTTCAAATGGCTCTGAGCGCTATGGGACTCAACTGCTGAGGTCATTAGTCCCCTAGAACTTAGAACTAGTTAAACCTAACTAACCTAAGGACATCACAAACATCCATGCCCGAGGCAGGATTCGAACCTGCGACCGTAGCGGTCTTGCGGTTCCAGACTGCAGCGCCTTTAACCGCACGGCCACTTCGGCCGGCCCGGGTGGTAGGGACAGCATCGAGTGATATACTGAGTGCACTATCCGTAAATTACCTCGAGCAATTAAACAGAGAACCGACTCGTGGAGATAACATCTTGGACCTACTGATAACAAACAGACACGAACTTTTCGACTCTGTAAGTGCAGAACAGGGAATCAGTGATCATAAGGCCGTTGCAGCATCCCAGAATATGGAAGTTAGTAGGAATATAAAAAAAGGGAGGAAGGTTTATCTGTTTAGCAAGAGTAATAGAAGGCAAATTTCAGACTACCTAACAGATCAAAACGAAAATTTCTGTTCCGACACTGACAATGTTGAGTTTTTATGGAAAAAGTTCAAGGCAATCGTAAAATGCGTTTTAGAGAGGTACGTGCCGAGTAAAACTCTGAGGGACGGGAAAAACCCACCGTGGTTCAACAACAAAGTTAGGAAACTACTGCGAAAGCAAAGAGAGCTTCACTCCAAGTGTAAACGCAGCCAAAACCTCTCAGACAAACAGAAGCTAAACGATGTCAAAGTTAGCGTAAGGAGGGCTATGCGTGAAGCGTTCAGTGAATTCGAAAGTAAAATTCTACGTACCGACTTGACAGAAAATCCTATGAAGTTCTGGTCTTACGTTAAATCAGTAAGTGGCTCGAAACAGCATATCCAGACACTCCGGGATGATGATGGCATTGAAACAGAGGATGACACGCGTAAAGCTGAAATACTAAACACCTTTTTCCAAAGCTGTTTCACAGAGGAAGACCACACTGCAGTTCCTTATCTAAATCCTCGCACAAACGAAAAAATGGCTGACAACGAAATAAGTGTCCAAGGAATAGAAAAGCAACTGTAATCACTCAACAGAGGAAAGTCCACTGGACCTGAAGGGATACAAATTCGATTCTACAAAGAGTACGAGAAAGAACTTGCCCCCCTTCTAACAGCCGTGTACCGCAAGTCTCTAGAGGAACGGAAGGTTCCAAATGATTGGAAAAGAGCACAGGTAGTCCCAGTCTTCAAGAAGGGTCGTCGAGCAGATGCGCAAAACTATAGACCTATATCTCTGACGTCGATCAGTTGTAGAATTTTAGAACATGTTTTTTGCTCGCGTATCATGTCGTTTTTGGAAACCCAGAATCTACTCTATAGAAATCAACATGGATTCCGGAAACAGCCATCGTGTAAGACCCAACTCGCTTTATTTGTTCATGAGACCCAGAAAATATTAGATACAGGCTCCCAGGTAGATGCTATTTTCCTTGACTTCCGGAAGGCGTTCGATATAGTTCCGCACTGTCGCCTGATAAACAAAGTAAGAGCCTACGGACTATCAGACCAGCGGTGTGGCTGGATTGAAGAGTTTTTAGCAAACAGAACACAGCATGTTGTCATCAATGGGGAGACGTCTACAGACGTTAAAGTAACCTCTGGAGTGCCACAGGGGAGTGTTATGGGACCATTGCTTTTCACAATATATATAAATGACCTAGTAGATAGTGTCGGAAGTTCCATGCGGCTTTTCACGGATGATGCTGTAGTATACAGAGAAGTTGCATAATTAGAAAATTGTAGCGAAATGCAGGAAGATCTGCAGCGGATAGGCACTTGGTGCAGGGAGTGGCAACTAACCCTTAACATAGACAAAAGTAATGTATTGCGAATACATAGAAAGAAGTATCCTTTCTTGTATGATTATATCATAGCGGAACAAACACTGGTAGCAGTTACTTCTGCAAAATATCTGGGAGTATGCGTGCGGAACGATTTGAAGTGGAATGATGATATAAAATTAATTGTTGGTAAGGCGGGTGCCAGGTTGAGATTCATTGGGAGAGTCCTTAGAAAATGTAGTCCATCAACAAAGGAGGTGGCTTACAAATCACTCGTTCGATCTATACTTGAGTATTGCTCATCAGTGTGGGATCCGTACCAGATCGGGTTGACGGAGGAGATAGAGAAGATCAAAAGAAGAGCGGCGCGTTTCGTCACAGGGTTATTTGGTAACCGTGATAGCGTTACGGAGATGTTGAGCAAACTCAAGTGGCAGACTCTGCAAGAGAGGCGCTCTGCATCGCGGTGTAGCTTGCTGTCCAGGTTTAGAGAGGGTGCGTTTCTGGATGAGGTATCGAATATATTGCTTCCCCCTACTTATACCTCCCGAGGAGATCACGAACGTAAAATTAGAGAGATTAGAGCGCGTTCTGAGGCTTTCAGACAGTCGTTCTTCCCGCGAACCATTCGCGACTGGAACAGAAAAGGGAGGTAATGACAGTGGCACGTAAAGTGCCCTCCGCCACACACCACCAGGTGGCTTGCGGAGTATTGATGTAGATTGATGTAGATGTAGTTTTAGAGTCTGCAGGTTTCAAAAAAATCGGTTTTTGTGCATATTTTGGCTCCTTATAGTCTTAATAAAATGTGGTCAAAAATGATTTTGTCGGGAAATTGTTCTTGATACCTTAAAATCACTTTTCAATGGAAGTGCGCATACACCTGCTCTAGCCTCTCTCGGCCCTTCGGTCGTTTTCCACTCTGATCCATATGTGTTTTTCAGTACAGCTGTCGTAACTTTCTATGCCGAAGACAGTACCGAAAAAGGTGTTGTATTTGCTCACCGGATATCTCAAGTATTTGTTTTCGATGAAAATGAGATGAAGAAAGCGGTTATTGCAACACTTTGTCACAGGAGTTCAACGGACGACAATCTGCAGCACGATTACTGTTTTGAAAGTTGGTGTAAATGAAGGAAATCTGAGATGAACGGGACACTTGATAGTTTT
The DNA here is from genome assembly GCF_021461385.2 of Schistocerca piceifrons. Classification (NCBI taxonomy): domain Eukaryota; kingdom Metazoa; phylum Arthropoda; class Insecta; order Orthoptera; family Acrididae; genus Schistocerca; species Schistocerca piceifrons. The sequence goes on along the minus strand of NC_060139.1, from coordinate 304,408,024 downwards.
GATCGTAATCCTCCCACCGAGGAGTGAAGTTATTGCTGATGTTTACAAACCTATGACTACCGACAGATTCACAACGATGAAGTCACTGACGACAGTGCCACTAAAGCAGAGTTATTAAACACGGTTAAAAAAAAAAAAAGGCTCGAGACACTATCTGACCTAACAGCTGAGGTCATCGGTTCCCTAGACTCAGAACTACTTAAACCTAACTAACCTAAGGGCGTCGCACACATCCATGCCCGAAGTAGGATTCAAACCGTGCGACGGTAGCAGCAGCGTGGTTCCGGCTTAAACACGGTTTTCCGAAACTCCTTCACCAAAGAAGACGAAGTAAATATTCCTGAATTCCAATCAAGGACAACTGCCAAGATGAGAAACATAGAAGTACATGTCCTCGGTGTAACAAAGCAGCTTAATTAACTTAATAAAGGCAAGGCCTCCGGTCCACACTGTATACCAGTCAGGTTCCTTTCAGAATATGCTGATACAATAGCTCCGTACTTAGCAATTATATATAATCGCTCGTTCGTAGAAAGATCCGCACTTAAAGATCGGAAAATTGCTCAAGTCATACCAATACCTAAAAAGGTAAATAGGAGTAATCAGCTGAATTACAGACCATATCACTAACGTCGATTTGCAGTAGGGTTTTGCAATCTATTCTGTGTTCGAACATTATGAGTTACCTCGAAGAAAACGATTTATTGACACATAGTCAGCACAGATGCAGAAAATGTCGTTCTTGCGAGCCACAACTAGCTCTTTATACTCATAAGTAATGAATGCTATGAGCAGCGGATGTCAAATTGATTACATATTTTTAGACGTTCAGAAGGCTTTCGACACTTTTACTCACAAGCGTCTTCTAACCATATTGCCTGCCTAAGGAATATCGCGTCTGGATACGTTATTTCCTGACAGAAAGTTCACAGTTCGTAGTAATAGCCGGAAAGTCATCGAGTAAAACAGAAGTAATATCCGGCGTTCCCCAAGGAAGTGTTATAGGCCCTCTATTGTTCCTGATCTATATTAACGACATAGGAGACAGTCTGAGTAGCCCTCATAGATCTTTTGCAGATGATGCTGTCATTTGGCGTCTTGTAAAGTCATCAGATGACCAAAACGAATTGCAAAACGATTTAGATAAGATATCTGTATGGTGCGAGAAGTGGCAATTGATTCTGAATAAAGAAAGGTGTGAAGTTATTCACATGAGTACGAAAAGAAACCCGCTAAATTTCGATTACACGATAAGTAACATATGAATCTGCAAATTCAATTAAATTCTTAGGGATTACAATTACAAATAACCTACATTGGAGCGATCACATCGATAATGTGGGTAGAGCAAACCAAACACTGCGGTTCATTGACAGAACGCTAGGGAGATGCAAAACGTCTATTAAAGAGACTGCTTGTACCACATTTCTCCGTCCTATCCTGTAGTATTGCTGTGGGGTGTGGGATCCGCATCAGGTGGGACTGACGGATGATATCGAAAAAGCTCAAAGAAGGGCAGCTCGTTCTGTATTATCGCGAAATAGGGGAGATAGTGCCACGGACATGATACGTGCAATGGACTGGCAATCATTAAAACAAAGACGTTGCGAGGGAATCTTCTCATGAAATTTCAAGCACCAGTTTTCTCCTCTGATTACAAAAACATTCTGTTGGCACCCACCTACATAGGCAGAAATGATCGTCACGATAAAATAAGAGAAATAGGGGCTCGCACAGAAAAATTTAAGTGCTCGTTTTTCCCGCGTGCCGTTCGAGAGTGGAACGGTAGAGAGACAGCTTGAAGGTTGTTCATTGAACCGTCTACCAGGCACGTTATTGATAATAGCAGAGTAATCTCGTAGATGTAGATGTACATGGAGAGATGCCTTGGAGCCTGTAAGCGGAACAACAACGAAGAACTGAACTCATTAATTTGGGCATATGCTACAAAACACATGTTTTCGAGTGTAAAAATCGTCCAAATCGCTAACAATCTGAAGTGTGTCATTTTTATCGACAGACGTAAGGGTGTCCTTCATAACATGACAGTCACGGGAGTCGTTATCTGCATCACTGCTTGCTCATTAGCTCGAAAGGAGACTAAAATGCCTCAAGCGTTCGGACCAGTGATCGTTTCAGAGCAACAGAGCAGCGTCGAAGATATAATTGCTGCTAAAGACTCGTGCATTAGTAAATGAAGTCTTCGGAGAAGAGGAAGGTTTAGTGCGTGGACCAGTAATAGCAGGTTAATGGTAAAAAAGCTTTAAATACGTATGTCTCTGTCATTTTCATGTGAAGCTAAAAAAATACATTTCTCAGAAAAAAAGCCTCCGAATAGGCCTTGAAGGCCCAACAGTACCGACCGGCCGCCGTGTCATCCTCAGGACTTAGGCGTCGATGGATGCGTATACAGAGCGGCATGTAGTTAGCACCCGCTCTCCTGGTCCTTGTTTTCGTGCCCAGTGCCACTACTTCTCAATCAAGTATCTCCTTAATTGGCCTCACAAGGTCTGAGTAGATCCCGCTTATCAACAGCACTCGGCAGACCCGGACAGCGACCCATCCAAGTGCTAGAAAATCCCGACAGTGCTTAACTGCAGTGATATGACGGGAATCGGTGTTACGATGCGATAAGGCCGTTGGCCGTACAGTTTTCATAATGTTTGTTATTTATTTACATTTAAAGGCATCAAAATAGTTCGCTTTCCAGTACCTCTGGTATCATCTGGTCCTCATTTTGTAATGTACTTCAAGAAACTTTATTTTAGAGGCTCATGCTATAGAGAATTTATTTCTGACCACGCGTGTATGATTAATACTGATTTCAGACCTATACTTCACCCTCGTGCGAAACGTTTAGTTACGCAATCCGTGCAGAGGTACTTTCGCCATCATTTTGTACTGCATAAGCTCATAAATTTACCGCCCAAAAATTATTTACATAGTGTTTCATGTATGTACTTTCGTTTATTAAGAATGATTTACATCAAAAACTAATTTTTTGTAAAAAAAGTTGTTGGACATGAGCATAAAATATGGCTCCCAGATCGGAAAACTCCCTGAAGTACGAAGGAGGTGTTGTTATGGTGTGGTAGGGTTTTTCGTGGTTAGGGTGTGGTCTGCCAACTGCAGTTAAGAAAACGCCAAATGCGGAAAGATATGAACAAATGTATTTTGTGTGCTGAGTTCAGTAGAGGAATAGTTCAGAGGAATGATTGTGTCAGCATAGTAGTGCACCATGTCACAAAGCAGTATCTGCGGCGCAAAGGTTTGTGGACAGTAGCATTTTTGAAGTGGACTGGCCTGCACAGGGACCCGACATGAACCCAGAGGAACACCAGATGGATGAGTTAAAATGTCGACTTCGCTCCAGACCCCAGCGCTCAACATCTCTGCCTTCACTGATTTTTTCTCTTGAGGATGAGTGGGCTGCCATTCCTCGAAAGCCATTTAGAAACTTCATTGAAAATGTCTCCAGCAGAGGTCAAGCCGTCTTAAAAGAGAAGAAGAGACACACCCCATGTTAATGCCCACTAATGAGTGTCCGGTGAGTTTTGCGCAGATAGTGTAGCAGCCGGGTGAAGCCTGACGTGATCACATTGAAGAGTACAGCGACCCAGTGTCGAAGAATTCATGGAATCCAAAATAGTCTTCCAACATACCGTTTTCTTAATTTGACCTGTTGTGAGCGTTTAAATCATCAGCGTTTTGTCAGCGTCCTTACAACAGTTTTAATTATTTGTATAGTAGTTTAAAGGTCCAGACGTATCTGATGATGATCTAACACAGGGCTGGCCAAATAGTAGCCCGCTAATGATTGCTGTGCGACCCGCCAACACATTCAGAAAAATCTTCTTTGAACCGACATTTCCTTCCCGTGGTGAACGAAGATTTCCACTAGGAAGACAACGTCAGTACGAATGCCCAGCGTAGATATTATTCACGCAGTTCTTTTTGCGGTTGATTTGGTCTATTTCCATTTTGTCTGTGCAACAGTAAAAATATATAACTTTCCAGCTTTAATGGAACCATGAACCCTCCGAAAAATCCTCAAATCAGTGATGATTATTATGTGTTTAATGAAGAATGGAGAAAACATATTTCTGTCTGGATACAGGGAATAAAGCAGTATCTTTATCGTGTCATGAAACGATAGACTTATTTAAGGAGTTGAATTTGAAACGAAATTATGAAGCAAAACATAGCGAATTGGCTGCAAACTTTCCAAGGAAGAACACAAAATAAACGATGCGGAGTGTATGAAAAGGCTGAAGAAGCACTACTTAAAAGCAATTACTTTAAAAGAGGGCTACAGGAGCAGTTTCAGCGTAGCCTATAACCTTACTAAACGCAACAGGCCGTTTTCGGATGGAGAGTTTATTAAGGAGTGTATGGTAGAGTGTGCAGGCATATTGTGTCCTGATGGTAGAGGCAGATTTGAAAGCATTTCATTGTCAAGAAGGACTATAATGCAGTGCATTGACTTAATTACTGTTGAACTCACAGAATAGCTGAGGAATGAGAGCAACGATTTTGTTTGGTTTTCCTTGGCAATGGGCGAGAACACAGATAACCAAGACACTGCACAACAACTCATCCTTATCCACGGAATTAATGAAAACTTCGTCATCACAGAGGGATTACTTGACGTAGAACCAATCACAGAGAGAACTGCTGGTCAGGATTGTCTGTGCTATGAATGATGTGGAGAAAAGTGAGAAAGGTGACTTGCCCTGGAACAAAATGGAAGTATTACAACAGATAGGGCCTTAGCTTTCAGTGAGAAAAATGTAGGTGAAGTAAAGCGCTTTTGTTTTAACGAGTTACAAGCACAAAACAAATTTATCTTGAATTTTCATTGCATTTGGAATTGGAAGAGCCTTTCTAAAGTTGTACTGGACTTCAAGCATGTGGTACATCTTGTTGTTGGTGTTGTGTGTACAACGACACCAAGGTCACTCCACCGTCGACAGTTCTAATCTCTTCTTCACGATGTGGGTGCAAGAATATGAAGACATAATTTAACAAAACAGTATGAGGTGGTTGAGTCCTGGCGAAGTATTGAAAAGAGTCTGGAAATTGCGGAATGAAATCCTCTTATTTCAGTACACGAAGGAGATATCTCAGCATTTTTTTCCAAACTTTTGTCAATATTTGGGCCTATATACAACTGCGAGAAGTAAATATCGATGCTCTTTGACAGACATCAATTTGCACACTGTGATGAGAATATCAACAACCAGTCTCACTCCTATTGTAACAAAAACTGTAAAAAATTTTGATAGAATACATTTGACTAGTTAAACTGCTTCTAGAATTAAATGTACTTGCAGACGTAGATGATATGAAATTAATAAATTAAATAAACTCAGTGATACTGAGACCACTTTATGTGTATTGTTGTCTTTATGGTACAATTTATGCCTATCGTGAAATGCGAACTTAGCTAACGAATGTAATCATTCAAGCCCTCCACTAACTTCATCTTCCATAAAACGTCTCCCAATATAAAACAACCGTCCACCCCTGATCTAACGAATCGAAATGGTTCGTTAAATAAAGAAAAACTATATGATCAAATACTATTTTGGAGTCCATGCGTTCTTATACACAGTATTTTTCACGAAATATTATCAACAAAGACTCTCTATAACCAATGGGTATTGTGATTGGTCACTTCAGTCAAGAAATGTAATTGAAGTGAAATTTGGTGGTGATAATTACATCAATGATCATCATCACTGTCCACTGATCATCATTGAGCAATCCAGTGATAATCATTGATCACTGGCAATCATTGATCACTGATCAGCATCACTGACCACTAAACCATGTTGCAGCAATACTGTAACTATGTAACAGTTTACCTTTCTATTCAAGATCTAGTAGCTGACACGCCAGTAGCTGACACCCCAAGTAGCTAACACTCCACTAACTAATATCTCTTCCAGTAGCTGCCACACGCAGTATCTCTCACCTACCCAGTAACTGACACACCCAGTAGCTAACGCCCACCGCAGATACGTAATGATTTTTATAAGTTTACTGTACTTCCCCTCTCTCTGCAATGCTAATTCTTACGAGTCAACAACATTGTAATTTATATTACAGAGCTAATACAATTTATTCCTATGTAACAGTGGAAGATAACAACATTTTGTACTGTACTAGTGGTAGTCATTCTAATAGCGCTGCTGTGATAATTGCATTCCAGGATATATGGTTAACTGTAATTTGCGATGTTATAATTATTTTATCGGAGTACCTAGGGTGTAAGTAAGATCTGCTGTAGTGCTATAGATGAATTTAACATTCTTAATAAGCGAGATGTGCGTATGTTAATAAGTATTACAGACAATTTAGGGGAGGAAATATTTCATTTCATATTTCATTGTAGTTGCAAAATTTGGTAGGAATATACAGCTTTCAATTTTATACACGATTTTTAGACGTGAGAGTAACATTGCTAATTCATGGTGCATTTGTTTCTGTGCTCAATAAATAAGAAATAATTTTGTTCGAGGTACTGACTCTGACTTGTTGCATCATCTGCTTCAGAGATGTTTCAACACTGTCATTGTCTTTTGTTGTGATATGCGTCTAAACATAAGAGGAGTTCTTGTCGTGTGTTACGAACTTAAGTCCTACAACGAAATGAAACGTCAATACACCTGTTTACTTTCTTCCTTCCTGGCAAAGTGTTTGTTCAATTTAATGTTTGTGGCTATGTTTTGTATGTATATGTGTGTGTGTGTGTGTGTCTGTTTTCAAATTGCATAGTTTTATTGGATATCGTTTTTGTATAACGACTGATTACAGGAAATGCACAGAGCTCTGGCATCATAATTCTGATCAGTAAATATTGTAAACTTTGTCGAATGTTGCTAGTATACATCATTTGTAGTTGACCAGAGGCACTTGTAATAAAAGCAATAACTGTCGATCAGTAACAATAAATCTATTTGTCTGCTGTATAACATGAGGCATTTTCTTTGTCCAAAAGAGTAGGTCTAATTAATTATGTCCTCCCAGTAATTCTGACTGCCTATTTATGTGTGTGCTTGTCTACTTAGAATAGCATTTTAGCTAATATATATTTTCTACAATCATAAACCTAATCAGGTTAGTTTTAGAACGTCGATCGTTTAGACACAACCTGTAACGTCAGCTGTTGGTTTATCATGATATTTGTAACTATTTAGGGATTAAAATGGCAATGGAATTCTTACATTAGAGTTCATAGTTATGTTTTAGGCACTAATTTGGCAGGTTTGTAAGTATGTGGAAAATAAAATTTTGACAGTTGACTTAAACATTACACTTTATATGTTCTTATTTTCTCTCAGAAAGAACAGTGAGACGTTTAGCAAGCGTCACAGATGTGGAAAATATTTAATTTGATGCTGTGTTGTGTCTGAAACCAAAGCGTGGTACTCAGATCGAACTGTGAACGTCTCCACCTGTTGGTGATGACAAAAAACAGTAGCTTAAGGAATATTCATCTTTGACAACTACATGTTACAAACTTGGTTACTTACATGGTATAAGCAAACATTGGTTTTAACTATTTATGGAGAAAATGTTTATTATTATTTTTGTATTCAATAAGAAGTTTAGCTGCCTGTTCAGTTCACACATGTTCAACCATAAAAATATTATTGGGTACGTTAAAATTCGCATTCACGTTTATAACACCAATTTGACTTAAACAATGCACTTTTTCGCGTTGCCGATTCATTTTTACGGATTTGTAAAAATATTAATGATGTTCGACAAGCATCATGGATGCAGTAAATAATTAGTTTCGCTTTCGAATATTACCCCTTTCTTTGTTATTCTGTACAATTTCAGCAGTATTTATAGCAGTCTCCCAGAATTGTCTGTTGAAATTAACCTCATTTACCTGGTATGATCTGTTCTTATTCCTCTGAAAGTTGGATCTGTCAGTGTTCCGTCTATTAAACACGGGTCTTGGCTTGTTATTACGTCTAGTCCAGTAATTATTTGCTTCCCTCTTTCTGTCACTGGGATTGAAATTACACCTATTGTCATTGCACTGATAACCATGGAAATTATTCTCGAAATTTCGTCTGCCTTGATTCCCTCTATTAAAATTTGGGTCCCACCGCCAGATGGTGAATTACCTAAATTTCCTTTGTTGGATTGTTGCTTTCAAAAGATGTAAGTTTTTACGTATTTCAAAAATTGTCAAATGGACTCGTCTGGCCCATAGACCAAACTCCGTTGAACCCTTTTTGGCCACCAAAGTTTTAGGGCGACAGTAATTGTCAAGTCATTGAAAGGTTTGTCTAAATGAATTAGTTTGTGTATCTGGTTTTCGCAAAATGATTTCATATTTCCATCTCTTTCTTTATAGCTCGCACCGTTTATAAATTCAATTTTGATTGTTGCTTGATCAGTTTCAGATCAAAATTTAGACAAAAAATTTCTTTTGAAAGTTTCATAGGTGTGGTCAGATGTATTCCGGTTAGCCCACGAAAGTTCTTAGCCATCCAGAAACTTTTTAACATATTTAATTTCGAATGCTTCTGTTGTACCAAAAGTGAAATATTCCTTAAAGTGTTGGATAAAATCTTTTGGGTTGTAATTTGCTATCACCAGGGAAAGTTTTCACAGGTAAATCACCTAATGCACCTACATAACTAATATTAAATATTTTTGCAAATATATTCCTTTCCTAAAATTTTGTACACCAGTTTTCCAAATATCTGTTCTGTTATGTACATCTTTTTCTATATTGCAAATACGACTGTCAGTTTTTGAAATTTGTTTCTCAACTTTTTTTCTCTTAGAAAAATTTACTCCAAGTTTGGAATTTTCTGCCACTACAAATGATTTCATAATTAGGAATTTCTTGTCATTTTCGGAAAGTGCAATTCCCCATTTGTTTTGACTTCCGCTATTGGGGTCTCTACAATTTCGACACGATTACCACGTTTATTTAACCTAGATTCAAATGTAGACTTGTGACTTCGCTCCATAATTCTTCGATTCGTGAGCTATTTCCTGATATTTCTTCTTTGAGATTGGATACGATTTGTTTCATGTCCGAATCGAGTTCATCTTTCAAGGTATTTAGCTCCGTTTTCAGCTGTTGACATAGCTGTTGTGTTAGCTGCTGTCCTAGTTGGAGTGTTAATTGCTGTCCTAGCTGAGCCTGTGAGCTTCTGATTTTCGAGTTAACCTCACTAAACACTTGTCGGACATTGTGAGCATGCTGCTTCCTGATTCTGCTTGTGGAGCACTCATAGCTACTGGCTTCTACCTTCTCTGGTATCTGATATACATCACACTACACAGGTCTTCACTGAAACTATGTTCTGCACCAGATTCTGCTTCTCTTTGTACTGGGAAATTTCTAGTGTCTATGTCAGATAGGTCCCCACTAAAACTCTGACCTAATCCGTTTTCTTTTCCACTATTTTGATTGACATATGCACAAAACACTATTCCTGCTTATGATAAAAACTAAAATTACGATACTTATTTTTTTTCAGAGTTGATGTCCACAGTTTATTCCGATCCACAGTTCTTCTTTCAGATATTCGTTACTTTCAGCCAAACTTGCTCCATTTCAAACTTACACAAAGCTGGTTTTCAGTTCTTTCTTCCACCAGTCCTTGTATCACATGAGATTTCAGTAAGTATGGTTATTATAATTAGCATCTGAAACAAATGCCCATGAATATCCAATCGATGCACATGCTGTGATCCCAGCTAGACTCCAGCAGATGTAATGTTACTCTGACTGCAGATCTGGCTAAAGCATTTCTCATTATGAGAGATTCATCGTAGTATGAGAGTGATGTGGTTTTTGCAGTGGAATACTTAGCTTTGAACCGTTGAATATCCTCCACCAATTAAATCCGTTATGGGGTATATATTGCAGATTTACCTGGATTTCGGACATGATGAAAACTTGGATGTAAAACTAGTATTTTTCAACACTGATGAATCCTTTTAAGAGCAGATGTATTTTCTATAAGCATTGACAAAGATGTTCAAACTGTTTACTACCAACTGGTACAGACTATGCATTATTACATTGGCCAAATCGCTACTGATTTCACATGCTTTGCACTGCTCAATGTATACCATATCTTATCAATGTATGCTCTTTGGTCCATTGTCAAAAACAATTACATTCACTGATTTACAATGAAATGTTAATGATTTGCATCACACTGTTAGTACAGTTTTAAAGATAATAAATCATGATTCATTTTGAATATATTTCTAAATTTTCTTCTTTTCACTTTTGTGTGGAAATTTGGTCATGAATTTACAATAACAATACCTACTGTAAAGCCATTAATTACATCTTGATTTCCTTTGGATTTTATTCCTAACATTAACTGAAGGATATTACAAAATGCTGAAATGGAATTTCAGGTCAAAGTTCTATATGATATTTTCATAGTATCAAAATGACTGAAAATCAATAGCATTTACATAAGGATGTTCGAGAATCGTTGATGAAAATGTTACAACTGATCTAATTAGTTGTTCGTTATTGATGTGCTACATAAAACGCCCAAGTCACGTCAAATACAGCAGATGACTGAAAAATGTTCCAAAACTCTGTTGTTAGGTAAGTTGAAATTTACGAATTTTACTATTTATTTATTGATTTAATTACAACATAGATGTTTCTCCTAACATCACGAGAGTGAAATTATAAATTTTTCTGAATTTTACGATAGTATGTTAATTCACAACATTAGGTTTTCTGACTAATTAAAACTTTCAGTCAATTACTGTTAAATGATCTGAAATAATGTTAATGATGTTGATTCGGTGTATAAGCGAACCATACAGTTTAATTTGCTGATAGAAATTAAGAAAAGCTATACTTTCTAACTTTTGTCCATTGCATATTGTAGACTGGGCAATAACAGTCTGCTAAGCCTTTAGTGGTATGGAAGCATTCATTAACTGCCATCTAATAAGTGCTATTACACTTACAGATGCAGTCACCTGTTGATGAAGACAAGCAACAGGAGCATCAAAGCAGCAGTTGATTTTATTTCGCGTTTTGGAAGTTTTGTGGAATAGTATGAAAAGTAAAACTCATGTTGGACAACTACATATTATAATTTGTTAATTAAACTATAGAAACAAATGTTAGTTTTTAATTAGTTATAGAGAGTAAGTTACATACTTGTTCTAGTATTCTATAGTGAATAACATATGGCTTTCAATGAAATTTAGCTATGTGACTGGTGAGCCAGTCCATGAATAATTTTTTGAAGTCAATAATGAAAGCACAGTTGACAAAATTTTCATCATTTTAGGCACTTCAGATGTTTTTTAAGTGTGTGATGTATTTTTTGATAAATAATTCAGATCATTCATACATTATGAACACAGCCCAGACGGGGCTTCACCATAACTGGCTCTTTCATTTTAATGGTAGTTAACATACTATGCTCTGAGTGGAGAAAAGCGTGGGAGGTTGTACATCATGCAGTGTTGTACATGTGTGCTTGTGTGTGTGTGTGTGTGTGTGTGTGTGTGTGTGTGTATGTGTGTGTGTGTGTGTGTGTGTGTGTGTGTGTTTCCATAATTTGGGTGGATACTCCTGAATACTATACAAAAAAGAGTGTTAGATGCTTGTAAGTACTTGAATGTGAGTGTGTGATATCTGCACTCACTGTGATTGGTTGCAAGAAATGCAATTGTTTCTAAATTTCCACAAATTTTCAAATTTATAGCATTTATCTCTTGATGGCGTCATGTGTGCATATGTCAGAGGCAAAGGTCATTGACCTTGTCCCTTCTTATAGGCAACTGGCACTTTACAAAGTAAAGAGGACACCATCGTGGATTGTCATTAGTACTGCATACATCAATACCTGTTTTAAGTGTGAAGTGTGCCAGAAGCCCCGTAGCCCTACTGTCTGTATTGTTCACACTTGTCGTCTACAGGTGGAAATAAGGTGACATGAACCCCTCTGAGCAACACGCAGTTTTTAATAAGGAATACTGAAACCACTAAGATTTTAATTGTATCTCACTCAGAATGTAGATCTGGGACTACCTTCCCTATCCTAGAGACCCCTTCCCACGACTTATATAATGTTATTCGGAGAAGTACAGTCTATTATATCCAGCAAAGTATCGTGAACAATTTTTATATCGAGGTGACTCTTTACTTCTACTTCTTCTGTACAGACACATGTAAACTAAAAATATTGTAGAAAGTTTCTGAGATTGACGTTCTCGACAACTCCATATGTTTCTTAATTTATCCGAAAGCTGTCTAGAAAACTATTAAATAGTTCATCTGCTGAAGGAACTTTGTAGCGGTACTAATTCCACTGAAGACAGGTGACTGACAGCAAGTTGTGTTTGCACATGTTACTACTGAAAACAACAATTAATCGATCACATGTTGCACTGAGAAAGAGTTCGTGAAACTGAAGCATGATTTCAGATAAAGGATAATTCTTGAGAGAAATTAAACCACATGTAGTTATCATTCGAAAGGAAGTTGAAAATTCCTGAATGGTGGTTACAAATGTCTGCAAACAGTAGTTGTATAAATATCATACAGTTACAAAATTAGAAAGGAACGTCGTATACTTCCCAATCCCCATAACACTATTTAATGGGTGGGAATATAATGTGAAATTCGACTTATATCTGTGGATGACTTAAATGGAAACCCATATTGATAGTTAAATATTAGGAACAAAGATGCAATCGAACAAAGACCTAACCTTGCACACAGATATACAACTGCACACACGGATGCAGAACTGCACCTGAAGAATCATGTAAAATGTAATTAGACAAACGAAACGCTATCAAGCAACGTTACCACGAAGACTCCTGGGAACTGCAGTGCAGAACTGCTAATCTTAAATCATTCAAGAGACAAAATGTCTGAACTTCATAATACAGCGCAATGTAGACAACATCTTGGCGGCTCTAAGCGTAAGTTTGTGACCGAGCGGTTCTAGGCGCTTCACTCCGGAACCGCGCTGCTGCTACGGTCGCAGGTTCGAATCCAGGCCCGGGCATGGATGTGTGTGATGTCCTTAGGTTAGTTAGGTTTAGTTAGTTCAAAGTCTAGGAGATGTTAAGTCCCGTAGTGCTTAGAGCCATTTGAACCGATTGAACCAAGTGTAGGTTCAAATGGCCTTGAGCACTATGGGACATAACATCTATGGTTATCAGTCCCCTAGAACTTAGAACGACTTAAACCTAACTAACCTAAGGACAGCACACAACACCCAGCCATCACGAGGCAGAGAAAATCCCTGACCCTGCCGGGAATCGAACCCGGGAATCCGGGCGTGGGAAGCGAGAACGCTACCGCACGACAACGAGATGCGGGCACCAAGTGTAGGCAGGTAGTGTGTGGAATGGATCACTGCCCATGCTACCCTATCGAAACTCGGTGCCGATCGGCCTCATTTGTTGACATGGCTCTGAGTTCAAAGTGTTGCTTGCAGATATGCTGCATAGACAAAGACAGACTTTACTAGCAGACTAAAGCATGTACTTTATAGTCTCCATGTCCTGCAAGTGACGAGCACCTCGTGGACTGATACATATATTAAAGGCACCTCTAACAGAGAGCTTTCAAAACTTGTAGTAGAACAGATATAAGGTGTTACATTAGCTAGCTGTTCTCAATGGCTCTATTGTAGTTCCAAATATGCACAAAAATGTCGTGTGCAGCGTCACCTGTCGGCGAATGACTGCTAGTGAGACACATGCATGGTGAACGTAGTATCAGTGAGCTTGCTGTCCGTGTGTGGAATGGGCAATGAACCCTAGATGTTCGAACACATCTAGGATGTGACTGAACATGGCGTCTGAGCTCATCGCCCGCTCCCCGGACTTACGGGAATTAGGTGACTTGTGGCTGCAGATGTGGTGCCAACTACCTCCAGCTAACTACCGAGGCCTCATTGCTTCCATGTCACGATGCGTCGCCGCTGTTACCCGCGTCAAAGGTGGGCATACTGGCTATTAGATATGTTCTCGGTGATCAGTGAATTTAATACCACGCCACTGAGATCAACTGATGCCACAATTGTATGTTGCATACATACAGCATTTCCTATGATAAAAAATTCAAAGTTCAGTTCTTCTTTCTCGTCTGTTGAAAGTAGAACTCAATATTGCGAGGTAAAAGAAAATGTAAACACGATCTTGTAATAGAGTATCTTATCATTCTAACTGCATACAACTTGTCTGTCCAAAAACATGCGCCACTGTGATTGACGTCAACGAAATAATCGACTGTGTTCTAGCAACTTAGCCACAGGGACACAGAGATTTTCCTTCACTATTGTCTCACGCAGATCTTAGCTGCCTTCCATTCAGTTTGTGAGTCACTGCGACTCTTAGGTAATGCGATGGTAAGCGAATACAAAACATTGGCGAACAGGTATCTGCATGTCGCAACTGACAAAAATATCTTAGAAGTCTCCTCGGACTGTATCCGTGGCACCAATTCGACACCAAATCCAAATAACACTGTTTTCAAGAAGAAAAGAATGTGTTTTACCTCAAAACGGTGAATTACTGGTAAGGTTCAGTACGAGAAGATTATTAGTGTTTTAATTATCTGGAAGACGTATGTAAGATAATGAGCGAATTTTTCATTATTACTAGTACAAAGAGCGTAAGCCCTCTATCGTTTATCGTTTTCATTAGGAAGCAGTGAAGAAAAGAAAAGAAAGCTTTAGAAAAGAGAATAACATTCAGGGTGAAATGATGTCAATGATAAGATTTACTAATGATATTGCTACTCTCAGGAAAGTGAGGGAGAATTATAGGATCAGTTCAGTGGAGGAATAGTCCGCTGTACGCAGTATTCGCATTGAGATTAATCTAAAGAAAGACGAATGTACTGAGGGTCAGCAGAAACGAGTTCAGCGACAGAGTTATCATTAAAATTGGAGACCACATAGTTGACGAAGAGATAGAAATCTGCAATCTTGGAAGCAAAATAATACATGAAAAGAATGACAAAGAGGATGTATAGGGTTGTTGTAATTTAACTGACAGTGTTCCGAGCACTGCAGTGCGGGCTGTGTACACCACCGTGTGCTCAAGGAGTATGATGAAAAAATAATAGTTCCACTTTCTGCCACCAGGTGAAAATATGGAGCTGTAAGCAATCAGAATGTGAAATGTTTCCTGTTTTAACATCAGTGTGCTATTTGTCACTTGGTGACGTATCTTGATTTCTTTTGGAAAGTGCTGTTGGTGTAAAACGTTCAGAAGGTTGTAATTTTGATATCGTATGCAATGACTATTGAGAAGAAAGACCGTGCGCAGTTGGTAAAGTTGTTTTAACAGAACGGCAGCAGTACCAACACTTGATTTCAGGGATAGAGCCGACAGAAACAGCCGCGAGGAGGGAACAAATCGAATAAACAATATCACCAAGAAATTTGAGGAAACAGCTGAGTTAGGTAGTGCAACAGGGAGAGGGAAGCGGCTCATTCCGATGACAGTTGTTGATGAAGTTCATGTAGACATGCCTCAAATTCTGCAGACGTTGCTGTAGCTCTGTCATGAAAATTGTCTCTCGCTGGTGAACAGTTCAAAAGATTTTGGGGCACATTTTACACCGGTATCCCTAAAGGATTCAGAATGTGCACCAAATGAAGCCTCAAGATAGGCTACTTCGCCCTACGTTTTTTGACACGAATGTAAATGGGGTTCATGCGGCCAAGGAATATTCTTTGGGCAGACGAAGCATATTTTACTCTGCACAGCGCCGTGAATGGACAGAACTGTCGCGTTTGAGGTTCTACTCTGCCACACATTGTGCAGGAACAGGTTGTGTGACTGTGGTTTCACAATCTCCTTCATTCTCGATTCGTTTTTCTTCGGGGAGATGACTCCTAGTGGACCTGTTGGGCGTCCAGCGACATTTTCATGCTATAAGCACGACCTTGTGCAACAAGTGAGTCCTAGCTTTGCAAGAATGCAACTGTGTCCACACAAGTATTTTCATGAAAGATGGGGAAACGCCCCATGTCACTTGCCAGGTGAAAGATTTGCTTCGACAAACGTTAGATAATTTAACAACCTCACCATCTCTAGTCAATTTCAAAATGAATGGCCTTCCACATCCCGTACCTTAATTCATGTCTCTTAGGTCTGAAAATATATGGAATATTGTGTCTGTCAGGGATGTATCCGGACTCTTCCTAATAGGAAGACTAGCATGAAACGACATATCGCTCAGGTTACACCGGATACTCTGCGAGTGACTGTCAAATGGCTCTGAGCACTATGGGACTTAACATCTGAGGTCATCAGTCCCCTTGACTTAGAACTACTTAAACCTAACTAACCTAAGGACATCTTACACATCCAAGCCCGAGGCAGGATTCGAACCTGCGGCCGTAGCAGCAGCGCGGTTTCGGACTGAAGCGCCTATAAACGCTCGTCCACTGCGGCCGGCAAGCGACTACCAATCATGCAGTGCTACGGGTGTAGCACGTTGCTGAGTCGGGAGGACATACTGAACATATGTTGTAGCTTGTTATCATATCCTAATAAATGTGCCAGAACCACCGTTATCATGTATAGGGTCGTTCCTCCCCTTTTCCTGCAACCACACCACATTCTGTCAGTTCACAGCGCCATATTTTCACCTGGTGACAGAAAGTGGAACAACTATTTTTTCAGCATACTCCACGATCGCACCGATTAATGAAAATATCTGCGATGATTCAGCGTCCAACGATGTATACAGCCCGGTCTGCTCATTCGGAGCACTGTCACAAGCACTAAATGGAAATCGTGGACCCGGAGTCCCCCATTCGGGAGGGCAAGTACTTACTGCATTCGACGCCACATTGGGGGACTTGCCCGTCGGAAATGAGGATGAAATGATGATGACAATACAACACCCAGTCCCTGAGAGGAGAAAATCTGTCCCAGCCGGGAGTCGAACCCGGGCCCCTTGGCGTGGCATTCCACCACTCTGACCACTGCCACTTTAATTATAACCACCCGTTACCTGTAAGAAGCAGGTAAAGAGAGCATTTCCTAGCAAAAGATGTTTAGCATCAAACATAGGCCTTGATTTTCGAAAGAAATAACTGAGAACGTACGTCTGGAGAACAGTACTCTATCTAAAATCGTTGATTGTGAGAAACCTAGATAAGAACATAATCGAAGAGCGACGTGTGGTGTTAAAGAAGGGTGCTCAATGTTAAGTACATCGATAAGGAATGACTTGGTTCTCGACAGAGTCAATGAGTAAAGGGAGAGCTGTGTAATGAACATATGTTAAAGCGTAAGGAATTGTTATCGAGCAATACGTTCTCCATCCATTTCTTACAAGTTCTGCGTAAATAGCTATTTAAAGGCAGCATTTGATAGTCGCGTGAAAGTGGTAGAAATATATTTGAAAAGATATTTCAAAGCCCACTCGTTTGAGTTGTAGTGAGCCATACCCGTCAGTTATTTTCACAAGAACCTCGACGTGTCGATCACGCATATAAAGGTCACTCGCCCTGCACACACTCATTACCGCTGTTACCAGCTGCAACACCGTAGCTTAGTTTCGCTTTCATGCTGTCAGCCTGCAGTTGCTAGGCGAGTTACTACACGGTTTGATGCAGCTAGTCCACACTATATCGCCTTAGAAGGGCAGAACGTCAAGGATACAGGCAGTATTTGCTACCATTCACTGTCGCAGACACATGCTAATTATATTTTTACAGAAAGTTACTCTCGTCTCGCTTTTATTAGTAGAGAAAGCAAATTTCTCGGATAGTGCCACGATCGTTATGAACTTTTGCAAACAATACTGTCTATATCACCTACGTTAATGATTGTTTTATTTAGTACAATATTTCATTGTATTATGTTGGTGCGTAAGTTCGTAGCGTTTTTGATTTACTTCATGGTTTCCCGGCTGCTATGGATCTACTTATAAACTGTCATTTTTATTTTTAGTTCACTGTTGCTATTTCAGTATGCATATTATCTTTTTGTCATTTGGAGATAGTGAGTGGAGCTGCGGACGTTAGAAGATGGAGAAACAAGTAGAGAAAACGGAATATTTCCGACATATTCCTCTGTTTGAGTTCAGTAGAGAGGTGACAGCAGCGGAGGCAGCCAGAAACATTTGCGCCGTGTGTGAGGATAATGCCACTGGACGTACCACGGTAAGCAAATGGTTTTCACCTTTCAAGAAGGATCGTTTTGACATTACTGATTTTCCGCACTCGGGAAGATCTTGGGGGTATGATGAAGATCGTTTAAACGCATCAATCCACTTCTGTGTACTCAAGAACCGACAAATGTGATGAAATGTGATCCTTCCACCATCGTGCGATATTTGCATGAAATGAGAAGGTTCAAAAATCGAATGTATGGGTACGGCACCCTGTAAGTGAAAATCACAAAAATTATCGGGTCGCCATATGCGAGACTCTTCTTCCTCGTCATCAATTGGCTCGTGAACAACACCGACCATTCCTATCCTGTATGATTATTAGTGACGTGAAATGGTGTCTGTATGATAACTTAAGAAAAAGAAAGGAATGGTTGAGCCCAAACAAAGCAGAACTCCCCCCGTACAAAGACCTGCTTGCATCCACAAAAGAGAATTGTTACGCATCCGATGGAACAGCGACGGTGTGGCGTACTTTAAACTGCTTCCCCGAGGTGTAACCGTCACTGCTAACATTTGTCAACAATTGAAGAACAACGACCAGGAAGACTGCGTGAAGTGATGCTACTCCATGATAACACCCCCTCGCATTTTGCTTGACTGACAGAAATCACCTAGGTTAGGAAGTCATTCCGCACCCGCCTTATTTATCTGATGTTGCGCCTTTAGATTTTCACCTTTTCCACTCTTTATCGAACAACCGTCCAG
Source organism: Schistocerca piceifrons (assembly GCF_021461385.2). Classification (NCBI taxonomy): domain Eukaryota; kingdom Metazoa; phylum Arthropoda; class Insecta; order Orthoptera; family Acrididae; genus Schistocerca; species Schistocerca piceifrons. The sequence goes on along the minus strand of NC_060139.1, from coordinate 304,389,132 downwards.
CAGTTTCCTCTCCGGATGAAAATGTGCTCCGAACATGGCTACAATAGTTACCCCAGCATTGACAGACTGTCATAAACAGTAATGGAGTACGCATTATTGAAGCACCCCTGGCTAGCCGCGCGGTCTAACGCGCTGCTTCCCGAGCAGGAAGGCGTGCTGGTCCCCAGCACGAATCCCCCCCGGCGGATTAGTGTTGAGGTCTGGTGTGCCGGCCATCTTTTGGATGGTTGTTGGGCGGTTTTTCATCTGCCTCGGCGAATGCGGGCTGGTTCCCCTTATTCCGCCTCAGCTACACTATGTCGGCGATTGTTGCGCAAGAACTATCTCCATACACGCATACACCATAATTACTCTACCATGCAAACATCTAGGGTTACACTCGTCTGGTATGTGACATTCCCAGGGAGGGGGGTTCACTGGGGGCCGAACCGAACACAATAATCCTGGGTTCGGTGTGCGGTGCCGGTGCGGTGGGTGAACTGCTGTGGGGTTGTGAACCACTGAGGGCTACGGCGAGACAAAGCCTCTCCATCTTTTCTAGGTCCCCAGTTCAACAAACACACAATACATAATTGATGACTAAAGTCCCTGTTATGTGTATCAGTTGTGTTTATTAGGCTTACGGTAAAACGCAGCGAACCTACGTATTAACCCAACACGTTTCAGCTCTGTCATCATCAAACCTCATCCGATCCACATTTTGAACTTCTGAAAAAAACTTCATTGTCACTGTGAAATAAAACCTACTTTGAAATGGGATGGTAAAATTAAAAAAAAAATCGTTAAGAGATTTAGACAGATATTCCTGCTCTCTTAGAAAGCATTTGTAGATTTCAATTAATCGTAAAGTTAAAAAAGTCTTTTTACCGTTTGATACGTGTCGCCAAATCGAAAGTTCTGTAGTTGCCACTATTTCTGACGCAACTGATCACCATCTCTTGGAGTTCTGGAACCAACTGAGATACACTGGATACTAGTAGGAGATTGTTCTAAAGTAATGTGTCATAGAGTGCTACTGCAACTGTTTCCCTTAAGCGTCTTCCTCTGTAACAGGTCTCGGTATTTTTTCACAATCTTGGTCATCATCGTCAAGGAGTATAAGGCATGCGGATTTGCAACTAATCGTTACTGTGTGGCAAGCTGAATTCACTCCGACACCGTGCTGACACACGCCACTTCACTGTTCAACATAAGAGCTGCACAACGCACTCTTTTTGTCACCATGCGAAAGCTTTTAAAGTAGGAAGTACTACAGTTAGTAATGCTTGTTGATATTTTTGGGAAAATCTTAGGCTAAAAGAGACGCCTACCGACCCAGAACCGTTCCGATTCCACTATATCACGTGTTACATCACTGTACTCCTATCTTAAAGATACGTCGAATAGAGCTAGTAAAGTTATATAGTTTCGTTTAAAACAAATATATTGCTTCAATGCCATGTTGTGCTTCTCTTTCTTCTGGCGCTCCTCAGAATAGGCTACGACGACAATACCATTGAACAAAAATAGTCTTTAGGCTGACTAATTTGGTAGCTTCATTATTATTTGATGATGAATGTTACAGCTCGATATTCGCCTTATAAATATAACCTAAGGAAGCGACAATAAGGTGCTTAATAACAGTTACTGATAAAGGAACTTGTTATTTTATTTGTTAAGGGCTTTCGCTGACGCTAAACAAAACAAAAAATAGGAAATTTGAAGCATCGGACGAAAATCATGATGATATTGCCAAACTAGACAGTGATACGAATACAAATATTATAATAAGAAATTATCTCAAAAATAGGTAAACCACCTTCACACGTTTGTGGTGAGTTTATATTCATTATTTTTACATCTGTTATAAGTAAATCGCTGTAAACATTTTGTTACGTGGTTTCTTCTAGCAACATCATAATGAGATTGCGTATTCATCTCCATTTTGCTAGATTAAGATAATTTTATAGTTTCTTCGTTAGGGTGTTAAGCTCTGTCAGGATCAGCTCCCGTGCTGATTTCGCTATAGGAGTCGGAAGAAAAGCATTGTTGTACATTCCTCAGTTCCACAGCAATTATATGACAACTCATATTCTAGTTAGCTATTGCTCACGCTTTCCACAGAACAAAATACAGATTGGGCATAAAAATCCTCCAGGTCGGATCTAGCGAAACAGCCTGAGGATTACATTGTAAAACATTGTCAACCACAACAACGAATCTCTTTAGCATTGCCATTTGCTGCACTGTTCATGTTTTGAGAATTGTCCGTGGTTTCTTGTCCACGTCCATCTTCAGAAAAGAAACGGTTGATTATGCCCATTGATGAGACAATGCCCCACTCGGTGACTTTCTGGCTGTGTAAGAGGTACTGCTGGACTCTTTGAGGATTGTCTCGCACCAATAACGGCGGTTTTATTTACTGATGTAACCACTGAGATAGAAATGTACCTCGTCACTAATTAGCAGCAAATTTAATAAGTGTTCACTGTCTCTAATTTTTGCCAGCTGTTCAAAAGAGAGTCATTGGTTTTTTATAATCACTTTAACTTAACTGTTGCACAACTTTTATTTGGCATGGTTTGAAATATGTCAATAGGAAATCAACCGGGCCAAAACACAAATAAATGGAAGTAATAAACTGATGAAAAATATTTATAAGCTAAGAAATATGTAAATAACAATTACAGCGTGTAAGAAAAATGTTAAAAAATGTTTTGTAAAATTTATTTAAGTTCTTTGCATGTGGATGGTGACAGTCAAGTATCCGCACCAAGCTCTTTGTTGGCGGGAGAGCCCGCGCATTGATACGTAGGGAGCGCGGCGAGAAGTGCGTAGCACTGTCGATAGAACACTCTTGAGTTAACCCTTGTACAGTGAAGTTGTGTGTAGAGAAAGGGCGGTGTGTCTGTTTGCCACCAGCTATATATTACTTGAAGAATACTATAATTATATAATTGGTAATCATTCATGAATTATTAAAAATTGACGTCATTAAGACATTTAAGCGCTAACTGCATATTCTAAGTTCGTTGTTACGTTTTCAATCTGTTTTATGTAAACGATCCAGAAAGCAAAGTTTTATAAATTGAATCATTATAAAGAATTAAAAATTTACTTTCAATCATTTTCAAAATGATCAGTTTATCTCAGTCAATATCGTATTATTTTTTTATTGAACCCAGTAACCAGAAGATTTAACTTTTGTTGAGTTTTCTCAATTTTTTAATTTAATAATGACACTGAATTCAATCAAAAAAGCAAATGACTAATGAGTACAGCTTTAGCTCACATATTTACAATCCTAGTAAATGAGTGCCAACCCAAATAATTATCAACAATAGATCAGAGTGAGTACATTCAGACATGCTGTCAGATGGTATCCAGAGGCGACTCAGTAAAATAAAAGATAAGGAAAATATATATGTTGTTTCAGGTTCACTACATAGACAACCAGTACTGAGGGCCACGGGGTAAGCTTATGTGTTCACGTCGAAATAATCTTCTTTTGATCAGTCACATTAACATTGCTACGAATAAAAGCAAAAGGCGTAGGACACTATGTACACTAAAGACTGTCGGATCAGACACGTTGTCGAAAGCAAGTCCAGACAGGAAAGCTGCAAGGCACAAAAATTTCAATTCTCTTTCTTTCTTTCATTAGACGGAAAGTAAGTTAAACTCTTTTTTTCTAGATGGGAAGGTTGTCGTCTAAACGCATTAAGTTCAACCATTATTCCTTTTATTTATTCGACGGGAAGGTTTCAGGTTGGAACATTAAATCATTATGTAAAATTTTCTGCACACTGGTACTGGACATTCCCACTATTACTGCAATTTGTCTCACAGAACGCTTTGCACTGACGGTTACAACGTTTCGCACTCCCTCTATTCGTTCCTGTGAGAGACAATTTCTGGACCTTCCTTGCCATTTCATCTTAAGTGCACTTCCTGTTGCTTCATAGTTTTTCACCCGAAACCTGATTGCATGTGCCGGCGGTACAGGATTATGCCGTCTAAGGCTGAAATCACGACGGTATTTCCGTATAGCAGCAACACAGTCACCGTTTTTGTAAAAGGGCTTCACAGCCACAGCTCATTCAGGCCCGCTACAGCGTTCCATTTCAGCAAATAGCGTTCCTACTCGGAACATATGACACACATTCAGTGTTGATAGTAATACCATTCCGCTTGTAGAGACTAACTAAAACAGCCTAAATTGTTGCAATACCCTGAATTTTGTCCGCTGTTTATCCGTATTGTGAGGAATTATAAATACACTGTCCAGTCACATCACTGTGGCCACCTGTCAAAACCCTGAATAACCTCATTTTGCAGCGTAGATTGCTAGAAGACGTACAGAAAGAGATTCATAGAGTTCTGGAGGGGACTGACAGGGACGTGGAGTCTTTCCAACCCCAGTGTCGTGTCCAGCCGCGCTAGGTTTCTCTGTTGAGTATCCATGGCGCGTACAACCCAAAGAGCAGTCCCAAAGATTCTCGATTGGTATAAATACGGGAAGTTTGGTGGGCAGGGGAGTACAATAAACTCATACCGGTGCTCTTTGAACCACGCATGCCGTGTGACATATTGCTTTGTCTTGCTGGTAGATGCCGTCGTGCCAAGAAAAAATAAACTGTAACTTCCCGGCAGATTAAAACTGTGTGCCGGACCGAGACTCGAACTCGGGACCTTTGTCTTACGCGGGCAAGTGCTCTACCAACTGAGCTACCCAAGAACGCCTCACGCCCCCTCCTCACAGCTTTACTTCTGCCAGGAAGTTTCATATTAGCGCACACTCCGCTGCAGAGTGAAAATCTCATTCTGGAAACATCCTCCAGGCTGTGGCTAAGCCATGTCTCCGCAATATCCTTTCTTTCAGGAGTGCTAGTTCTGCAAAGTTCGCAGGAGAGGTTCTGTAAAGTTTGGAAAGTAGGAGACCAGATACTGGCGGAAGTAAAGCTGTGAGGACGGAGAGTGAGTCGTGCTTGGGTATCTGAGTTGGTACAGCCGGCACTGTGGCTTACCGTGTTCGGTCAGAGAGCCGGTTGGCCTCTGTAATAAAAAACTGAGTGGAAGGATCATCAAACGAACTTGAACGGATGTCATCGTGACGTCCGCAACGACCAAACACAACGAACAAAATGAAGAAAAAAAAAAGTTGGTAGAGCACTTGCCCGCGAAAGGCAAAGGTCCCGAGCTCGAGTCTCGGTTCGGCACACAGTTTTAATTTGCCAGAAAGTTTCATATCAGCGCACACTCCGCTGCAGAGTGAAAATCTCATTCTGAAAAAATAAACTGTTTCTAGAGGTGGACATTGTCCCCCAAAATAGATTTCTACATGTGTTGATCCAGTGTGCCTTCCAGAACGATAAGGACGCACAGGAAATCCCACGAAAAACATTCCGAAGGTGAAATGCTCGCTCCTCCACCGTGGATCCTTCGGACGATTATTGCGGGGTGTTTGCTTTCAGACGTTTCAGGTCGATGGAGTATAAAACGTGAGTCACCCGTAAAGGACGCCTGTAGCAACCCAGTGGACGTCCAGTTGCGGTGGTGACCGACGAATGCCAGTCTCCGTCGCCTATGAACAGCAGTCAGCATGGGTACATGAACCAGGCTTCAGCAACGTCTGCAGAACTCAGTACAATGAAAACTAGTCCAAATTTGCAAATTTTACTTTAATAAAAGAAATTAAATTTGCGACTTGGCGCTGGTTTTTCTTTGTACTAATTAACAGAAGTTGCTGATTACAGCTATTCACGCGTGTTGGAACTTCGTATGAGGAACTGTCGTTGAGGGGACGCCGTGGTAGCCCTAAGGTTAAAACGGGCAATCCATTGCCCATCAGTTGTACGACTGTTCATCCGTACACATCTGTCTAGTCGTAGCTCACCCCTGTCATTTATGGCTCGTGGTGCAGCACAGTTGCCTCAGCATCGGTTTCATTTTGCCATGCACGACATACACGATAACCGTTGGACATAATAAGTTACATTTGATACTGTTACACAGATTAATGTTACTAGCTTTTTTTAAGATCACTTACGTTAGGAAACCTCAACGCGTGCTCTCTTGGTAGCTTGGAGAATGTCGAGGCGGTATTCCAGTTCCCTCCAAGTGTTTCGTAACATGTGTTCTGTCACAGTACCCACAGCAGCTTGTATCCTAGCCTTCAGTTCGTCGATGTCAGCAACTGGTGTGACGATGACTCTGTCCTTGATATAGCCCCATAAAAAAAAGCCAAGGGGCGTAATGTCTGGAGAGCGAGGTGCCCAGGGTGTTGGATTGTTCCTTCCAATCCACCGATCCGGACGTTACTCCCCTCTCCAGACATTACGCCCTTGTCTTTTTTTTCTGGACTCTATATCAAGGACAGAGTCTCCGTCACACCAGTGGCTGACATCGACGAACTGAAGGCTAGGATACAAGCTGCTGTGGGTACTGTGACAGAACACATGTTACGAAACACCTCGAGGGATCTGGAATACCGCCTCGACATTCTCCGAGCTACCAAGGGAGCACACTTTGAGGTTTACTAACTAAGTGGTCTCACAAAAACCAGTGACACTGAACTGTGTAACGGCATCAAATGTAAATTATTATGTCAAATGGTTATTCTGTAATAAATTGTTATAATCAGGGCAAGACTTTGTCTTCACCCTGTACTTTAATCACGGCGAGCAAATTACACACTTAGCCGTTTCAGATAGGCTTCCACCTGTGGTCTGAAAACCAATGATCAGGCCCTTTTTGACGTTAGATAAATTGCTCCGTTTCCGCATCACGACAATGACTGCACTGTTGTCCGCGTCCCCACGACACGCTTTATATACCATCTACAGTGAAGATTAGTTTCAAAAACATTTCACCTTCACTAGCCGCATGATGTAGCACACGCTTGGGCAACCGGCGGCTTCAATCCAGCACGTGATTCGTTGCAGTCCAGCCCGCGGAAGAAACTCATAGGAGAGAGAACGAAGGATTGTACTCCGCCAGACAAATTTCCAGATATTTCCGCCGACGCTCTGTTCGCCACTGGTTTCTTTCTACGATTGTCATTAGTATACAACTCTTGTTCTTTATGGAAGTACTTCTTTGTATCATAAATCTTCTGACTTGTTTGATGCGGCCCGCCACGAATTCCTCTCCCGTTCCAACCTTTTCATCTCAGAGTAGCAGTTCCAACCTACGTCCTCAAATGGTTCAAATGGCTCTAAGCACTATGGGACTTTAAATCTGAGGTCATCAGTACCGTAGACTTAGAACTACTTAAACCTAACTAACCTAAGGACATCACACACATCTATTCCCGGGGCAGGATTCGAACCTGCGACCGTAGCAGCAGCACGGTTCCGGACTGAAGCGCCTAGAACCGCTTGGCCACAGCGGCCGGCCCGACGTCCTCAATTACATGCTGGAGATATTCCTGTCTCTGTCTTCCTCTACAATTTTACCCTCTACAGCCCCCTTTAGTACCATGAAAGTTATTCCCTGATGTCTTAACAGATGTACTATTACCCCGTCCCTTCTCCTTGTCAGTGTTTTCCACTTGTTCATCTCCTCACCGATTCTGCGAACCTCCTCTTCATTCCTTACCTTATCGGGACACCTAATTTTCAACATTATTCAGTAGCTCCACATCCCAGAGGCTTCGATTCTTCCCGGTTTTCCCAGAGTCCACGACTCACTACCAAACAATGCCTTGCTCCAAACGCACATTCTTCCTCAAATTAAAACCTAGTTTGATACTAACAGATTTCTCATGGCCAAAAATGCTGTTTTTGCCAGTGCTAGTCCACTTTTTACGTCCTCCTTGCTCCGTTAACTTCGTCTGCTTCGTAATTCTCATTTATAATGTTAAGTTTCTCGCTGTTCTCATTTCTCCTACTTCTCATTACTCTCTTCGTTATTACGTATTATAACACTGCAACTGCTGAAATTGAAGGTAGTTTATAATGACTTAGCTGCAAACAGTTTCTGTTACAGGCGTGGACGTTGCGTGTTGAGGAAGGGCTGCCATTCATATCGGATCGTTACCCGATAAACATGAACGTCACGGGCGCTACAGATTTCACTTCTTCCGCTCAGAGCGCTGCTGTAGTGTCACGCGATGAGCTGGCCGAGCTTAATAATTAAGTATGTGAATCAAGCCCGCTGGGAGCAAAGGTCGCCCATCTCTGTTGTAGTAGCTGCTGAGGTATTGTCGCAGGGATGCGGTTGTGATTTCCACAGAGTTGTTTTGGGTCCCAGCTTGCACAGACTTTAACACAGTTAACCCTGTTAAGGATGATGTCATATGCAGAACTGTGATTCATGTGAATTTGGTTTGTCATTTCATCAAGAGTCACTCGTCCGTTATTCTAAATCAAAATTATAAATCGAAAATCAATAATAAAAAAAATGCAGTCAGAAGCACTTGTGTCTCAAGTGATGTAATCTTTTGCTTGAAAATGCAAAGATTGTGACGTTGATTTTATAGAGTTTTCGGTGAATGGTGTTTGTAGATCACTCATATTGCGAAAAATTATGCTCCATATTTGCACCAAAACATTTGTAAAAAAGAATTCATCGTTGAGTTATTCTGTAGCTGTCTTACAGAGCCGGCTGGAAGCAACTGAAATATTATCAAACAAGATTTCTGCACGCAGTTCAACAGTTCATTGCCTTGTCTGCTACAAACCACTAATACAACAATATAACGGAAAAACTGCGTAAAGTAAAAACTTTTGAAATTTTACGAATAAAGCCAGTGCCCGTATTCAGTATATAAAATATTTATAAAAGTTGCTTAGATCATTCATCTTGCTCATAGGTTTCACTTCGGGTTATGAAACGAGGTTCTTTAAAATACTGTACCAAGAATTCCGTTTCTCTGTTTTATTAGAATCTGCTTCAGTCATGATACACCGAACTTGGATTTTCTTTCCATCACAGCGATTAAATCATACGTATTCATTATTCTTTCGAAAAGTTCACTTCTCATCTCCGTCGTTTCATATACTTGCGAGTGCGTTAAAGACAGTCTACAACATCGAAAGTATACACTACACACGGAGTAAACTCGAAAGGGTGCTTTCTCGAGTCATGCGCAGAGTGAACAGCCATAAAACAATTTTGCACGCTGCTTGTAGAAACTTGAGCACTGTCGTAAAAGATGAGAGGAAAAAAGAATGTTGCAGCTCCTTGTTACAGATTCCTGCAACACAATGTACACAACGAAGGTGATGTGCTACAGACTCGAAATTTAACCGACAGGAAGAAAGTGCTGTGATAAGCAAATGATTAGCTTTACAGGACATTCACACAAGGTTGGAGCCGGTGGTGACACCTACAACGTGCTGACATGAGGAAAGTTTCCAACCGATTTCTCATACACAAACAGCAGTAGTTGACCGGCGTTGCCTGGTGAAACGTTGTTGTGATGCCTCGTGTAAGGAGGAGAAATGCGTACCATCACGTTTCCGGCTTTGATAAAGGTCGGATTGTAGCCTATCACGATTGCGGTTTATCGTATCGCGACACTGCTGCTCGCGTTGGTCGAGATCCAATGACTGTTAGCAGAATATGAAATAGGTGGGTTCAGGAGTGTAATACGGAACACCGTGTTGGATCCCAACGGCCTCGTACCACTAGCAGCCGGGATGACAGGCAACTTAACCACGTGGCTGTAACGGATCGTGCAGCCACGTCTCGATCACTGAGTCAACAGATGGGGACGTTTGCAAGGCAACAACCATCTGCACGAACAGTTCGACGACGTTTGCAGCAGCATGGACAATCAGCTCGGAGACCATGGCTGCGGTTACCCTTGACGCTGCATCACAGACAGGAGCGCGTGCTATGGTGTACTCAACGATGAACCTGGGTGCACGAATGGCAAAACGTCATTTTTGCGGATGAATCCAGGTTCCGTTTACAGCATCATGATGGGCGCATCCGTGTTTGGCGACATCGCGGTGAACGCACATTGGAAGCGTGTATTCGTCATCGCCATACTGGCGTATCACCCGGCGTGATGGTATGGGGTGCCATTGGCTACACGTCTCGGTCACCTCTTGTTCGCATTGACTGGACTTTGAACAGTGGACGTTACATTTCAGATGTGTTACGACCCGTGGCTCTACCCTTCATTCGATCCCTGCGAAACTCTACATTTCAGCAGGATAACGCACGACCGCATGTTGAAGGTCGTGTACGGGCCTTTCTGGATACAGAAAATGTTCGACTGCTGCCCTGGCCAGCACATTCTCCAGATCTCTCACCAATTGAAAACGTCTGGTCAATGGTGGCCGTGCAACTAGCTCATCACAATACGCCAGTCATTACTCTTGATGAACTGTGGTATCGTGTTGAAGCTGCATGGGCAGCTGTCTGTACACGCCATGCAAGCTCTGTTTGACTCAGTGCCCAGGCGTATCAAGCCCGTTATTACTGCCAGAGGTCGTTGTTCTGGGTACTGATTTTTCAGGATCCATGCACCCAAATTTCGTGAAAATGTAATCACATGTCAGTTCTAGTATAATATATTTGTCCAATGAATACCCGTTTATCATCTGCATTTCTTCTTGGTGTAGCAATTTTAATGGTCAGTAGTGTATGTGAGCTGACCGCCGTGACCTTACGTGTTAGAAGAGAAAACAAGCCTGTTGACGGGAAAACCGGAGACGGATGGCGACCGCGGTGAACGAACAGGTGCGCTCCAGCATTCCCGGTGCAAATGTCAGCCGGCATGAGACCAGCAGCGCAGAGACAATGCGACAGTTGCGTCGCCAATTACAACAGCAGTACCGCCCAAGGTGACTGAGCAGCCGAGCCGCGATCAAGCGGCGGGCAGGACCGTGCTCCCTGCCTTGACCTGCCTTATAGCCAAACACGTACTAAACTCCACACAGAGGCAACATCGCAACGAAACTGGAGCAAACTGTACAACCTTCTGCCATGTTTCATGCCGTCAGAAGAAATGGGCGTGGTAGATAATGTGTCAAGTAACTACGAAATAAGAACCAAATTTTAACGCTCCGCATTTACAGCCAGACGTGAAATTACCCCTGTTTATGAGAGGCGAACGCTTGATATTCATCGTCTTTCAGCGATCATTGTAAACATACAGCCGGCCGGAGTGGCCGAGAGGTTCTAGGCGCTACAGTCTGGAACCGCGCGACCGCTACGGTCGCAGGTTCGAATCCTGCCTCGGGCATGGATGTGTGTGATGTCCTTAGGTTAGTTAGGTTTAAGTAGTTCTAAGTTCTAGGGAACTGATGACCACAGCAGTTAAGTCCCATAGTGCTCAGAGCCATTTGAACCATTTTTTTGTAAGCATACATACAAATACTGCAGTCCCTGACGCTCTGTCGCATGACATTCAGAATAAGAGACATCAGCTGGAAAATTCAGTTTAGAATTAATCCTCGTACAGTTTAATACTCGTTTACTACATGTATTATACATTCAACGCAGAAAAATTCAAAAAATTTAAGAAAAAAATATGTTCTAGTTGACACTGAACAGCCAAGGAAACTGATACATCTGCCTAATGTCGTGTAGGGGCCCCACGAGCACGCAGAGGAACCGCAACACGAGGGCGTCGAGACCTCTTCTGAACAGCACATTGCAAGGAATTCCAGATATGCTCAATAATGTTCATGTCTGTGGAGTTTGGTGGCCAGCGGATGGGTTTAATGTCACAAGTGTGTTCCTGAAGCCACTCTGCAGCAATTCTGGACGTTTAGGGTGTCGCATTGTCCTGATGGAATTTCCAGAGTCCGTCGGAATGCGCAAAGGACATGAATGGATGCAGGTGAGCAGACGCACCTGTCACCTATCAGAGTCGTATCTAGACGTGTCTGGGGTCCCATATCACTCCAAATACACACGCCCCACACCATCACAGAGCCCCAACCAGCCTGAACAGTCCCCTGCTGACATGTAGGGACCATGGATTCATGAGGTTGTCTCCATACCCACATACGTCAATCCGCTCGGTACAATTTCAAACGAGAGTCGTCCCACCAAACAACATTGGAAAGGAAATTTGTCGTAAGGTCTTTTGAGACCAAACTGCTGATGTCATCGGTTCCTAAGCTTACGCACTATTTAATCTAACTAACTTACACTGAGGACAACACACATACCCATGACCGAGGAAGGACTCGAACCTCCGACGGGGGGGGTGGGGGGGGGGTGGGGAGGGGGGGGGGCCGCACGGACCGTGACAAGGCGCCCTTAGACCGCGCGGTTACCCCGCGCGGCAAGCAACATTGTTTCCAGTCATCAACAGTTCAATGTCAGTCCCCAGGAGAGGTGTTGAGCTGTGTGTCCGAAATGCCATATCAATTTGGAACGAGACCCGTCCGACCAGTCATGTTTCCAATCATCAAAACTCCGATGTCGGTTCTGATGGGCCCAGGCGAGGCCTAAAACTTTGTGCTGTGCAGTCATGAAGGGTACACGAGTGAGCCTTCTGCTCTGAAAGCCGATATCGATGATATTTCGTTGAATGGTCCGCACGCTGACACTTGTTGAAGACCCAGCGTTGAAATCTCCAGCAATTTGCGGAAGGGTTGCACTTCTGCCACGTTGAACGATTCTCTTCAGTCGTCGTTGGTCCCGTTCCTGCATGGTCTTTTTCCGGCCGCAGAGACGCCGGAGATTTGAGATTTGATGTTTTACCGGATTCCTGATATTCACGGTACACTCGTGAAATGATCTAACGGGAACATCCCCACTTCATCACTACCTCGGAGATGCTGTGTCCCATCGCTCGTGCGCCGCCTGTAACACCACGTTCAAGCTCACTTAAAACTTGATAAGCTGCCATTGTAGCAGCAGTACCTGATCTAACAACTGCGCCAGACACTTTTTGTCTTACATAGGCGTTGCCGACCGCAGCGCCGTATTCTACGTGTTTACATATCTCTGTATGTGAATACCCATGCCAATTCCAGTTTCTTTGGTGCTTTAGTGTATATAAGATTAAACTTTTATTTGAATTTGAAATAAGTGAAATAAAATGTGTGTTTTGTTTATCAGATACAGAAGCTCCGAGTCAAGGATAAGGGCCGGCCGAGGTGGCCGAGTGGTTCTAGGCCCTACAGTCTGGAACCGCCGACAGTGGTCGCAGGTTCGAATTCTGCCTCGGGTATGGATGTGTGTGATGTCCTTAGGTTAGTTAGGTTTAAGTAGTTCTAAGTTCTAGGGGACTGATGACCACAGCAGTTAAGTCCCATAGTGCTCAGAGCCATTTGAACCATTTGAGCCAAGGATAAGGTACATTACGACCTAAATCACCCACCCAGTCGAATATACAGGGCCTGGCAGAGTGAATAAGAGAATTCATGAAGCACAGAACTTCAAAACAAATTGCCAAGTTTACTGAAACAAACATTGAAACCGAAGGAAGGAAAATATATGCTATTACATATCATATGTGCTCTTAGTTAGTTTTGCATATAACTCTGTACAAGTGCTTATCATCACGTTCTGTGAATTCCTCCAAGTGGCGAACGAAACCTTCCATTACTCAACTCAGCATGTTCAATGGGCTCTCCTCCACAGCTGTACATACCGGTTCCTTTAGTTCAGCCACAGTGCGAGGCGCTGTAACTAAAATTCTGGCTCGATGTGTTTGGTGTTAAAGTGTTAAGCGTGAAAGTAAAATGAAACGAAGGGTGTCACCATTACACAGTCGACAGCAATCGGATGATCAATGCTCATGAAAATATGTAATGCAGATTGACTTACTTTGTCTTTAAATAAAAATTTTCCCCTAGCGCCCGCCTGTGTCCACGGTATGGAATACATTTTTTACCATGCTGATAGATAGTTCAGTGTCAGAACTCATCGTTGTTAACCGGGGAACTTGGTGAAACAAATTCGTGTTAATGTTAAGTTTCAGTGCAATGGAATGATTTGCATGAGGATAAAAATTTTAATCGGACTTCCTTAAAGACGTTGGATTGTAGGCTCGACTTGCAAATGCTGAAATACGTAAACAATAGAGCGCTGATGGCGTGCAATAGTTGCTTCTCCAAACTGACTACTTTCGGCGTATGTAACAAGCTGAAAAATATACAAAAGGTGGCATCATAAGTAATAAGCATGGGCAAAATGAAATCAAATGACCGTATGGCATTGATGGTCGGGATTCTCCACTTGGGGAAGTTCGGCCGCCGAGTTGCAATTCTTTTCAGGTGACACCACATTGGGCGGCTTGTGTGCCGATGATGATGAAGATAACACAAAACCTAGTCCTCGAGCGGAGAAATTGTCAGACCAGCCCGGGAATCAAATCTGCGCACATCGCACGGAAGTCAGAATCACTCAGCTAAGGGGGCGGACAACAAGCACAAATTTAATACTACTGAATAAGAACAAAAATGCCGTCCAAGATATTATTATTCACAATTAAATTAGAATTACATAGGATACAGATCCTTTCAGAAAGACAGTCAGAGCAAGAAGAAGAAAGAAGACGACGCAGCGTACTTCACCTTTTACAAAAAAGTGGACAATCAAAAATTGCAGAGAGACATTAATAGTAACGTATGAGTAAGCTCTGCATTTCGCAAAAAATTACTTTGCTGAGTTTGGTGAAACCTGGCGACTCGCTCTACATAGCGTACACTTAACTCTTGTAGTATCCCCATAAGAAGAAGCAAAGGCAGCAAATCGGCGTCTAACAAATGTCTCCAAATTTGGAAACTAGTCGAACAGGAAAATGACGCCGTAAGACATTCATGGCCTGGCGGGCGGTATGAACTGTTGCTCCATCCTGTTGGAACCATATGTGATTGTTCAACCTTGGAAGGACGAAGGTATTTAACATTACGACACTGCCATTGCTAGTAACAGCTACTGCACACGCGTGAATATTCTAAAGAAAGAAAAATGGACTGACGATACCAAACAAAGCCAAGCCACACCACACAGTCATACGTTCGCAGTGCCAGGATTTATCATGCAGCCGGCGAGTATAACACGGGTTACATAGCGCCCAGTACTTGTAATTCTACTTATTTACACCTCCGTCTAGATAAAAATGGGCTCATATGATATCAGTATATCATTTCTGCATCTGAAGGTTGACTGCTAAAAGTTGAAGAAGCGCAAGCGCTGGTTCGTCGGCAACTTTATCTTGTGCATTTGGTTTCTATACGATCTGCAGTCTGATTGTAAGTTTAGGACAATGTACCCACCGTAGGGAACATTCTAACATTGGTTGGTGCCGAGACATATCTGGCAGCAGCACGGTGATGACTTCGAATGAGTGCTTGACTCGCCTTCGCCACTCGCTCTACTTTCGGCTGTGTCCTCTGTGGTCTTGGACTTTTGTTCTCTGCACCTGATGCGGTAGTCCTGAATTGTTCCACTCACCGTACACTGATCTGATGGTCCGGGACTTTATGATGTAGTTTCAACTAGCAACGTCGACGACAGAATAGCTGAACTGTGATGGGAGACATATCTTGTTTTAAGTACGCCTCAGCCGCAGATGCATGGTGCTCTGAGCTCCACAGGACCATAATTAGAAACGTCCGTCCTTCCTCAATGCAAGGCATATACACTCATTTCGTGCAAGCGCAACAGCGATGCCATATTACATGACTGAAATCCTACGATGCATTCTGCAAAAGCCAGTACACTGTAGCTGTTGGATGATAGTAAGTTTATGAAATTAATACTTAAGGAACTATGAAGCTAAAACAGCTTTTCGTTGAATTAGTTTATAATTTGCTCCAGACTTCGCAAGATGACTACCCATGTACAAAAGGACGCACAAAGGGCACCTATTATAATTTGAAGCTATGATTTAAAACAAGTAACTATTTGTTCACAGAAAATTATAGCCCTTTCTGTCTGTAATCCATATCTTCTAGTGTGAAAGCATATTTTAGTTAACATTTCCAGCACGGAACAAAAACGTTTGTTAGAGTAATGGCTACTGCAGCTGTCAAAAATTAAATCAATTACTTTATAGTGCACATACAAAAGGAAGTAATTCACGGTACCTACCATCCACCAATTGTGTTTTCAGTCACTAAAACATCTTACAGTCTTATGCTTCTGACGTTTCGGAAATATTACAAAGCAAGATACAGCCCTTTGTTAGGATTTTCCTTCTTTAGAAAGCAATTGGAGTTTCATATGGCATAAGGTATACGGCAAGAACTTGAACGAAACAGGATTTATTACACAGGAAACGAAATACATCAGTGTACACAAAATACAGTATAGTTACGTAACGTATGGAAAAATATGTACACAAATCTTCAACATCTTTTTTCAGACATGTGCGTGCAATTATATTTTGAGCACATGGTTGCTGCGATCCTAAATGAAATTCAGCAACTGTGTAACCTACAAAACCACATACCAATTCT
Source organism: Schistocerca piceifrons (assembly GCF_021461385.2). NCBI lineage: Eukaryota > Metazoa > Arthropoda > Insecta > Orthoptera > Acrididae > Schistocerca > Schistocerca piceifrons. The sequence goes on along the minus strand of NC_060139.1, from coordinate 304,372,771 downwards.
CTGGCTTTCGTACAACTGCAGTATGACCACGCAAAGTATAGCAGCTAATAGTACAGAGTGGCGCCTTAGGCACAGCTAGCCACAGCCTGCTGCCTTCTCTGTCTGCTGCTGGCTGACAAGAAAATGGCTTCACTGTGCCACCTTTCACAGCATCCACCTGGAAAGCGTTTCTCGCTAAGATACCAGCGAAGCACTTCTCGCATTCCGATTGTACAAACGACCTTCCAAGCATCAAGAGCTATGGGAATATTCATTCCCGTTAACGGCCTTCAATAGATGGAAAGGATGTAGAGTTAGGCCCCTTCGTCGTCGAGTTCGTGTACCGACGGAACTGACGCAGTAAGAAGTGAGAGACTTCTATTCGTGAAGACAGCACTTCAAATCGCCGACTTGCCGACTTGCCGACGCGCTCGGGCACGAAATCCGCAAGATATCGAGAAAAGCTCCTTGAATCCCCGTACTCGACTTCCACAACTTGCCTTCCTGTTAGAAAAAAAAGCGCTTTATCGACCAAAGAGAAACGACTTGTGACATCACCTTAGGTCAGACACAGACAAGCAAAGTAGTGATGAACCTAGTTCCGAAAAAGTCAATTACTGAAAAGTGGTGTTAGATATGTAGGACGACTTTTGTGAAGTTAGGAGTCTCGCGTCCGTCGGCCGTCGTAATTTAATTTATTATTATTATGTTGATTGTTGCCGACTTATGTGGTGGGCCTTAATAAGAATGATATTTCATTTTAATTTTGATTTACAATTAAATGCTTTTGTGAAGTTCTCCTTTTTAACAATATTAATCTTAAATTATTTGTTACGTTAATGAATATTAGACTCTCTGAATCTTAAAACATGAGCATATAAGTTGAACAATGGAATAAACTTTTCATATTAATTTCCTCGGCTAGTCAGTTCACTTTAAAGCAAAAAATCTTTAGTTACTAATTACAATTGCGGCCCACACACGCGCGAAAGTATTTCTTCTTACCTCCGTTAACCATTGCACTGTAGTCGGAGTCCTGGCTCTGGCTCTCGGCTGTTGTACTGAAAATAAGAATCTTAAAGCTACGTATTTTCTGCAGCGTCGGGTGGATGTGGAGAAAAATGTATATTATGTTAATAGCGGACGAGTTTTTTGCTTCCGCTAAATTTTATAAGTTAATATCGCACGTAATGGCGTCGTTGGCTGCATCGGCCGCTGCGATTGTTGCACTGTAAATTGCTCGAATGCAGTTAATTCAAGGAAGGCGGACATGAAATCGGGGTCACCTCTTACAAATTAAAAGTAAACAATAATATTAAATCAGTATATTATCTGCTTAATTAGTACCAATATGCTTACATTTGCCAACAGTCGCAAGATGTCCGTCTACACGCAAGACAAGAAAAGAAGTGAAGACGACTAAAAAATTAACAAAAGAGCGTATCTTGTCGTCTCTTTAGATTATTTTGTTATATTTCTTTGCCCTCGAAACTTACACAGAGAAATTATTATAATACGGGTACATGATAAAAATGTATATTATTCAATTTTTAAATGTCTCTTCTTTATAAATACTGTTTTTTTAAGTCTTTTCGTATTATTTTACTGGAGACGCTATAGGAGCATCATACCAGATGTTCCATTACTCGCACTGTTCATTGACTACTTTATAGAAGACTATGTAGATGAGGAAAACGCACCTTTCTATTTGGGCATATGAGTCGTCCGCAATTAGCAGAACTGCAAATAATCACGAAAGCCTTCATTCCCTTTTTAACTCTCTGCTTCAGCCGGCTCACCCCAACATTTACATTTGAGGAAAGTACAGACTCTTACATTCGGCTAAATAAGGTCTGCTCTGCTTCCGTGGCAAAAAAGACAAGAAAACCTGTGACGGCTATTCATTCAGAAAAAACAATTCAGTGACAAAGTGGACAGATTCCCCTTTTAAAGTGTGTTATCATTAGGTTAAAAATATCTTCTGAATAAAAGTACTTCTATCTGCATACGGTACACGCCTATAACCACACGGGGTGCCTCCAGCGCGCATTGTCCAGATCAGCTGAAAATAAGTGGCGCACATAATAGGAACCTTATTGCGCTTAAGACTGATGTCACTTCCGAGTAAACCGAGAATGTGAATAACTTCTACCTCTGCCACATGACTTAGAAATAGTACTCTGCATCCCCCGATAGTTACGTCTGCTACCGCAAAGGGCGCTGACACGAGGGACTGATCCCTACATTCACAAATCAGATTACAGGTGGACGATGTTCCACCATTTGTGGATAAAAGAGGCACATCTTCACTTGGCCGCGGCACCAGTTGTCACAGGTCATCGGTTTTACGAACGCTTCAGTTGTCGACCAGCTCCATCTGCTGACCAGCTCCAGTTACCGACTGGTTCCAGTTACCGACCAGCTCCAGGTGCCGACCAGTTGCAGTTGCTGACCACCTCCAGTTGCCAGCCGCTCCAGGAGCCAACTAGTACCAGTTGTCAGCCAGCTCCAGTTGTCAAACAGTTCCAGTTGCCATCCAGTTCCAGTTTCTGACTGGTTACAGCTGCTGACCACCCTGACCACCAGGTAGTGATCAGCAGCATGTGCTGATCAACTAAAATTGCCAGTAAACTCCAACTTCTGATCAACTTCAGTTACCAGTTAGTTCCAGTTGGAGACGGACTGTGGTTGCCAAATGGCTCCAGTTGCAGACCAGCTCAGGTAGCTGACCAGCTCCAGGAGCCAACCTTTCTAGGTGCCAACCAGTCCCAATTTCTGGTCAGCTGTAGTTGCCGATCAGCTCCAGTTGCTAACCAATTCCACTTGTAGACCAGTTCCAGATGCCAGCCAGGTTCAGATGCCTGCCAGTTGTAGTTGCCCATCAGCTCAAGCTGCTGAACAGTTCCAGTTGCTGAACAGTTATTCACAGCTGCCACAGTTGTAGCCTAGCCACTATCAACAAATTATCATCGAACAGCTAATCCAGAGTGCCAAAGTGTTTCTTGTTATTTCAGTTTGAACTATAAACTGTCTGACAGCAGTTCAAAATGTACACCTGTTAGATTAGTTAGCCAATGTTTGATGAGTAGGTTAAACCACTGTTCATTACTTTTACTTCAGTGTCATACCATATCATCAAAGAAAAGATGAGTGTCTGAGTATTTATTATTCTAATAAATGATTATTCAATATTATTTAATGTGTTGCCATATTTGTGTTTTGTGAACTACAGCCTTCTGTTGAATTTAATTGCAAGGTTTCAAGTGCGCCACCTATATAGCAACTACTTTTCTGTGGTAGGGGGTTTTATGTTGGACGCCAATTTTATTTGATGCGTACAGACTGTTACGATATACTTCGTTACCTGTAAATACTTTTCCGCCATTCTTTCGACAGTGTCGGTATTTTAGTTACTAACCTACCTTTTTGTATGGATTGACATAAAAATGTAATAGTACTTCACATTGCTACACTCCTTCAGTGTGCTTCACTGACACTTTGCGGGGAGTGCTCAAGAGAAGATCATAGATCTAGCAGAAGGAGCAGTTTTGGGCAATTTACAGGGTTTGTGTGATTCGACTTTACTTTTCTGGAGTTACCGTAACTACTTGCGGCGAATACCGGCGTGGCACTTTCAAAAGGGGAAGGTCGATTTCCTTTCACATCCTTCCCCATCTTGAGCTCGTGCCTGATCTCTAATGACGCCAGTGGCGACGGGAAGTTAAACCTTTACCTTCCTTTCGAGAACATTAGACGAGAACTACTAACAGGGACGAGACAAGGAGGGAGGAGATTGAAAGTAAAACGGGTGCGGCAAATTCAGATAAACTGTTCTCTCATTTACCTGAACGGTTCAAGGAAAACGTCGAAATTCAAATCTCACTGGTCACATGGAGATCTGACAACCGCTCATCCACAATGAAAGTCACAGACATTGCAGAGTTTCACTATGGTTGTTGAGTACAAGTTTGAAGTTTTCACTTTTTCTGCGACGTGTACACTACAATGGAACTTCCTTACTCCAGTTGCCGAACAGCTCCAGTTGTTGAATTATCTACAGCAGCTGTAATTAAAAAAAATGGTTCAAATGGCTCTGAGCACTATGGGACTTAACATCTGTGGTCATCAGTCCCCTAGAACTTAGAACTACTTAAACCTAACTAACCTAGGGACATCACACACATCCATGCCCGAGGCAGGATTCGAACCTGCAACCGTAGCGGTCACGCGGTTCCAGACTGAAGCGCCTAGAACCGCACGGCCACACCGGCCGGCAGCTGTAATTACATTCCAGCTACTATCATCGAGTGATCTTGCAGTCTTAAATTGCCATTCGAACAAGTAACTTTTACTTCCGCAGCCATTGCTGTTCTCGACTAAGGTAAGCAAGCGCGTTACTCACTCCGAACTCGAGCACTTATTAATCGCGCAATTTTAATCTTTCAGACAGTTTCCTTACAATACTCACTCCACCGCAGAGTGAAGGATTCTCACTGGAAGAAAAGTAAGAAGAACGATTTTGGCACAAGGCTCAATAATTTTGTGTCGCGTGAGCGAAATGGAAATATCAGTTACATCTGTCCAAAATTATAATTTGCATTATTTCGCTTGAATGATTAAACAGAGGTGTATCGAACGTCTTCACATATCAAACAAAATTGTAGAAAGACCGAATTCGATCCAACAAAAAGAGAGATGCATAACAAAGTTCTAGGTTTTATAATGACGGAGTCTGACAAGTCAGAATGACAGAACTGTACTAATACATACCTCCAACTTAAAAAAAATGACTGTAGGTTACGCTGACCACAGCACTGTTATTACGGTGACATCATATTTGTGATTTTAATCGTGTTGGAAAGCGCTCCAAAGCGTGGTAAAGTGAGAAGATGCCACATTCATTTCTTCTGGTTAATAACGACTGACCCACTGAGCAACGAGTAGCAAAGCTATTTGAGAAAGCAGCCATTGCGTGCCAGTTCCTGTATTGACTTCTTATTCATAGGTAGCCCTTCTTGCATCTCTGTTCTCTCTAGAAATGGAACCGTGTAACGGGCAGTAAAGCTCGGGAGAAAGTTGGACGGCTGGACGCAAATTCTGTTCCGGCTGCGGCGTTTGCGGTGTAGGTACGGCATACAACATAACGACAAAGCAAGCCGAAGAATATGTCGACAAATAACCAAAGATGTGATGGAAGCCGACGAACAAGGAAACTCTACATAGCCAGGTGGTTTTCGTTCGCCTTCAGCTCTGGTTTTGTGAGTGGAATACTCGACAGCGATTTTTTGTATAGGAAATATAAAGCAAGGCGAATAAAGAAGAGACAATAAAAAGCCTATGGTGTTGCTCGAGGAAACCTCTGCCGGGAGGCCTGGGCTTTAGTGAAGCCAGGCAAGGACGAAGGGATTTAGTTCATACTTCCATTTGAAATAAGCTCATGCTGTTAGGTATCTGTCATTAAAACGAAGGGCATTTTCATTGTGACAGAATCTTCTCACGACATTTCAATCACCAACTTTCTCCTCAGAATGGGGAACTATTTTGTTGGCGCATCCCAACATAGGGAGCAAACACTATTGTAAAAAAATAACAGGAATCAGAGCTCACACGGAAAGATTTAGGTGTTCGATTTCCCTCGCTGTTCGAGAGTGGAACGGTAGAAAAATAGGACGAAGATGGTTCGTTGAACCCTCTGCTAGGCACTTAATTTGAATTCCAGAGTCGTCACTTAACTGCAGATGTACATATTGAGCAAATATCTAGAGCTGTAGTTTTGTTCTAATCCACTAGATTCGACATATTGATTTAGTTAGTCTTGTGTATGAACCACCAGCACACCAGACAGACATTCTCCCAAATCTGTCGTCCAATTCGTCTTGTATTAACAAGGCGATACAGCCTACACCGAGAAATCAAAAATGATGCCATACGCATAAAATATAGAAAGAGTTTATTTTTTAAAATATTTATGATTGTATTATGAAGCAACGAGATTATGATCGTTAACCGACTTTAAGAGGTTAAATATCCACGAACATTCGGATGAATGCTTCTCGGCCAGTGTCAGGTAGTGAGTAATCACTTTACAGTGTCCAAGCAGCATTCGTCCGAAAGCTTGTGGGATAATTAGCCACTCGACGCTACTGGATGCTCAAGAAAATTTTATTAGTTTATATTATCCCACATGCGTGTAAGCTAAACTAAGTTTCCTGTGACTTTTCGAAACTACATCCAGATAGTGCTGGGATTATTCTTACAGCAAAGTGGACGTCAAACACTTGTCGTCATTCCTTGTAGGAAAAAGGATAGCCCCTCGTTAACAAATAACGTGAAGCATTTCCAGGAACGGGCTACATCCGTTACGATGTTTTGCCTATGACGAAGAATGATGGAGTTAGATGGAGTTAGCTAGAACCAGGTTAGGTTCAGTTAACAGTGTGCGGCAAAGGTTGTTTGCCACCTTCATACGCTTACGTCGCCTATTTTAAACGCAGCCTTTACATTCAGGATAAAAGAAGATGGAGATAAACTTAATTTTTCATTTCTTTACCTACAACATCCACTGAAACGGTTACAGTTGACAGAGGCCTCCGAACTGATGTGGATTTTTGTCCATCTTCTCCGAAAATTAGTAGCTCAACGCGAATAGTTGTTATCGTTAGAAAAACGATATGTCATGTCGCTTTGTTTGAGAATAAGTTCTGTGAACATAAAAAAAGTTGCCCATGCTGTTAGCAACTAAATGTGCCCGTAACACGCGATGCTTAATGACGTCGTCTTTATATTACTCATTCCTGTACCTCTGTGGTGTGTGATTCATTATAAATTGTGTTGCAGAGACTTTTCTGTGTCATCGGTCTTCCGTCTGCTAATATGCGGTCCGCCAGGATTTCCTCTCCTATGCCAATTTCTTCTTCTCGCACAGAGCAGCACCTCACCTAATGTCCTTAATTTCAATTATTATTGCTTTTTCTGTTTTAGGCTTACTGCAGTTAATTAAAAAGTAGTTTACACCAGATTCGTTTCACTTTTATTTACAAAGCATTCTCTGTGGCCATTCTGGAAATATGAATACATAATATTTGTACATTTTGGTATTTATAGATTAAAAACGTTATTTATTTGTAAAATTGATGTGAAATTTACTTACAGTTTTTCTGCCTCTATTGCTTGTTAGCGGAGGCTACAATCCAAAGAAACTTGGTCGTAAATTCATGCTTGTAAGTTTTTCATCGTTTTTGAAACCATTTGACCTCACATTTTAGAATCTCTCAAAGGAAGTAGAACTGGAGTTACATGTGTTCAGTATTCAGCACAGTGTTTGTGTTTCTTTATTTGTTTTCTGTGTGGTTTGTGAGCGTTGCCAATTGCAATTTTTTTCGAAGTGATGTGTGTGTGTGTGTGTGTGTGTGTGTGTGTGTGTGTGCGCGCGCGCATGTGCGTGACTGAGTGTGTGTGAGTGAGTGTGTGTGTGTGTGTGTGTGTGTGTGTGTGTGTGTATGGGCGACCGGCTGTATGTATGAGTGTGTGCATGTGAGTGTAAGTGAGTAAGTATTCACTAGTGATGATGGCTTATATGTTCAGCACAGATGTGAGTGGAGGGGGGCCGAGAGTAACGGTTCGAGTTCGACTTCTTTTTGGGAGGGGTGGTACAGTGCCTATAGGGAAGGCAACTGGAAGGATGCAGCAGTGGTAAATGAGATTGACTGTGGCGTTGGGGGGATGATGTCTGTGGTAGTGAGTGGGTGACGTGTAAGGGCTACAGTGCCTGCTGTATTAACCTACAATGACCATTGCCCTACATATTCCACCAACTCACTACATCCCCCCTCCCCCCAGTCAGTTCTCATTCACCAAGACGATCTTCCCCAATTGCTTTCCCTGTAAGCACTACCCTACCTCCCACCCCAAATTTCGACCTGTTACTCTCAACCCCCCCCCTCCCCCCACCCTTCTCTTCCACTCACACCTTTGCTGAACACATAAGACATCATCACCACCTACAGTCACTTAGCCCTCCCCATCCCCTCTCCCTCCCCCCCCCCACACCCCATCATTACATTCACACACACACACACACATACACACGCACACATACAAACAAGTATACACAGTCTTCACAGAAAACAAATGATTACTATGCAGAGACCGGATCACATGTAACTGCAGTTCTATTTCTATTAAGAAGTACTACAAAGTTCTGGAAATAACGCCAATGCAGCGTAAGACAAAACGGTTTCAAGAAAGGCGAAAAATTCCAAAACGTGAATGCACAAACAAGATTTTTCCGACCTCAGCGTCAGGTAACAAGGAAAGAAAAACTCCGTGCTTTGCAGAATATGCAATCAAGAGGCAGAAACACAGTAAATAAATTGCACGCCAACTCTAAAAAGAAATACTGTTTTTAATCTATAATGACCAAAACGTACAATCATGTTGTGTGTCCGTATTTCCAGAACAACCACAGAAGATGATTTCTAAATAAAAAAGAATGCGTCTGGTGTAAAATGCTCCATAATTAATATAAGTGAGCGTAAGACGTGAAAACAATAATTGATTATCTAGCTGCTGTAGAAGATGGCCAGATAAATAAAAAATATTTCCTTAAGTATCTGTTGCATGCATTCCCATCTCTATCTTCCCGCACTATTTTTCCCTCTATGGCCCATTCTAGTTCGATGGAAGTTGTTTTCTGGTGTCTTCATACATGTCCTACCATCGTTTCCCTTCTCCTAGTAAGTGTTTTCGAAGCGTCCCTTCCGTCACTCATTCTTCGGTGAGCTACCTAGCCATTACTTGCTTCTTGTAGCTCGGTTGCTCAGTGGGGAAGTGCCGGATTACAATCCAGAGATTCGGGATTCTGTCCCAAGTCGGTGTTAGTGATTGGTTGTTCTCACTTATTGGTTCTTTTACCTATGGCAATGATTCGTTACTATTAAAAGTGCCAAGTCGCGCCGGGCTCGGGAAGCCCCTTTAATTGGTTTAGCAGTTCAAAGGTCGGAGGGAGGCTAGGCCAAAGCACCTCTCGTGAGGATCATACCTAGCACATTGACTAACATAATGAAATTTGGACCATGCGTTGCTATGGCATATTGTAATCAGGAATATTACTTCTGAAGACAAATTGATTTTTTGCATCAGAAGTCTTCTTTTGAACATGCAGAACTAAATAATGACAAAATGTAAATTTTTGACTGATCTGGACTGATAACCAACGGTGAGCCATATATGGTTCACGTGACCCAACAACAACATTTTAACACAATTATAATCTGTGACCACATGAGCCACATGTGGCTCACATGATTTAAAATCACAATAGGTATAAGAAATCGTTTTTCAAGAAATGAATGAAACATTTAGTTTATTTGATTATATCAGCTACATATAATTTTATTTAGAATTTCTTTTACGTGGTCTGACAATAATGTTCATGAATAAAGATCTTATAATATTCTGCTTCTTCAACACAGCATTGTTGGAATGTCACTAAAACACTCGTTGCACATAAAACTGTCACATTTATTGCATTTAGTGCACATCCTCTTCACTTTCTTAGCAGCATCATTTCTTCCTTCTGTTCTTCGCAGGCGCTTATAACAGCCCGAACATCTTCTTCGACTGCTCTGCTTTAGTCCCTCTCGTGGTTGTGGATCTTTGGCATTCAGTATCACTAGAGTGAAGCGCTCCTTGAAGAGAATTATTTGTATGCGACACTTCGATCCTTTATTTGCCACGTTGTCAGCATTTGAGCATTTACAACAGATGTTCTAAAAAAGATTTAAAAAATGATCTTTCTGTAACATTTAACCGTAAGCCGAAGTGTCGTTGAGTATGAGCTCATCTGATCGGATACATCAATAAATGACTTTGCGGTACAGTAGTCCACGACTGCTTTGGATTTCAAAACTGCCACAACATTTTTACGTTTTACAGGCACCATTCCATCGTTATGTTTGGTAGAAATCACCAAAACATCCAATTTATCTTTCCATTTTTATATTGTTGTGTGAACATACTGTTTGCCTTTTTTTCAGTTTTGCAGATATTATAGCTTGTGGGTTACCTTTTCCCTTACTCCTAAGAGTGTCAACAAGGTGGGTGGAGGTATTCATTAGTTCTGTAGCCAATGATACACTACTACACCAATTGTCACAATACAGTGTCCACCCATTGTGCAACAAATGGCCTAGTAACTCCATAACTACTTTTTGTGGAACACAAACACCTGTAGTTGCTTCCTAACCAGCATAGTCTTTGAGGTTCCATGTATAGTCAGATGGAAGGCAAAGTTTGAAGACTCTTACCCCGCACTTATGCATTTTGTTGTGTACATATTGTCGAAAAGACAGACGTCCTCTAAGCGGGACAATTGTCTCATTAATATAAATTTACACTTGAGGACAAATCGTGTCCTTGAATTTTGGTGCTATCAGATCTAAGAGAGGTTGGACTTTGTGGAGTCTATCCCCTTCAAGTCCACTTTCATTATTAGAAGCGTGAAATAATCTGAAGAGTATTTCAAACCGATTACGTGACATAATTGAGCTAACCTTGTTAGAGTAAAGCATCGACTTGCTCCAACAGCAAACTAAATTTGTCATTTTTAACAAGTCCATCCACATTATAATGCCACAGAAACGTTTCATCTCTGCTATATTTGTTTCTTTCCATTTAGTTTGTCTAGAATTGCGACTGAGTTGAGGAGAACCAATTTCTTCTATTGCATATCGATTTTTTTCAGCTGCAAGAAACTCAAGCACGTCATTATCAATTAAATGAAGATACGCTTCCTCTGATGAACAATTGCTCAACATACGCAAAACATCATTTGATAAAGCAGGGGAAAAGCACGTAGGAAATATCTTTGGCTCAGTAGCATCTGCCCATATTAGATCTGTGACATTGGTAATATTCCCATCTGGTGTTTCATCGGCGTCATTTTCGGAATTATAGCCGTCACTCACATCCACACCATTTTGCAATAATCGACGTTTTAAATTATTATGGTCTGTAGAGCAGGAAGAGTCTTGTGTGCCTAATGTACACACATCAAAAAATGTTTTGCATCATCTCGGTTCCAAGAGTTTCGGAACCTGTACAGAAAATTGGAATAGATATCAACATAAACATCATTTCCACCCTTTTTATTGCTCATGAGAGCCACACATTGCATGTTGTACCATCATAAAGCGAGACCTTTAGAGGTGGTGGTCCAGATTGTTATACACACCGGCACCTCTAATACCCAGTACGACGCCCTCTTCCATTGATGCACGCCTGTATTCGTCGTGAAATACTACCCACAAGTTCACCAAGGCACTGTTGGTCCAGACTGTCCCACTCCTCGACGGCGATTCGACGTAGATTCCTCAGAGTGGTTGGCGGATCACGTCGTCCATAAACAGTCCTTTTCAATCCATCCCAAGCATGTTCAATAGGGTTCACGTCTGGAGAACATGCTGGCCACTCTAGTCGAGCGATGTCGTTATACTGAAGGAAGTCATTCACAAGATGTGCACGATGGGGGCGCGAATTGTCGTCCATGAAGACGAATGTCTCGCCAATATGCTGCCGATATGGCTGCACTATCGGTCGGAGCATGGCATTCACGTATCGGACAGCCGTTACGGCCCCTTCCATGACCACCAGCGGCGTACGTCGGCCCAACATAATGCCACCCCAAAACATCAGGGAACCTCCATTTTTCTGCACTCGCTGGACAGTGTGTCTAAGGCGTTCAGCCTGACCGGATTGCCTCCAGACACGTCTCCGATGAGTGTCTGGTTGAAGGCATATGCGATACTAAAAGGTGAAGAGAGCGTGGTGCCAATCCTGAGCGGTCCATTCTGCATGTTGTTGGGCCCATCTGCACCGCGCTGCATGGTATCATGGTTGTAAAGATGGACCTCGCCATGAACGTCGGGAGTGAAGTTTCGTATCATGCAGCCTATTGTGCACAGTCTGAGACGTAACACGACGTTCTGTGGCTGCACGAAGTGCATTATTCGTTAGTGTGGCGTTGCTGTCATTGTTCCTCCGAGCCATAATCCGTAGGTAGCATTCCCCTGGGTAATGCTAAATGAGCTAGAACGATAGCTGGCGCCAGACTTATCTTCTCTAGAGGATCTCCTGGCCCTGCGCACATGGAAGCAAGCCTGTCAGATAATGGCTCTTGCAGGAGCTGCATGACAAGAAATATCGGACCTAGCCTCTTGATTTTCCAACTAAATATTGAAGGACTAAGCAGATCCAAGTGCGAAACTCTGTCAGAATTTTCCGTGAGAGGAACATTGATGTTGTTCCTATGCAAGAGACTCATGTAGCCAGTGTGGCCGATCTTAAGGCAAGAGGCAGAATACCAGGATACGAGATACTAGGTGCGACATACCATCAGTCACACAGCTGTGCTACTTATATCCGCAGCAACATAGAAAATGCCCAAGTATTGCCCAAGTTTCAATAACTAATGTTTACAAACCTCCACTCGTCCAGTGGCCTTCAGAGGTACTACCCCCACTCCTCCATCCAGCTCTGTACTTGGGAGATTTCAATAGTCACCATACAATGTGGAAATACATCAGTGACCAGAATGGCGTTGCACTCACAGACTGGATGGAAGAAAACAGCTTAAGTCTCATGTTCGATGCAAAGGATAAGCGAACTTTCAGATCAGCAGCATGGGGTAGAGACTCGAATCCAGATCTATGTTTCTCCACCAAGAATCACAGTGGCCAACCAATTAGCATAACCAGAACGATCCTACCAGATTTCCCACGCAGTCAACATCGTCCAGTCATATATGAAATAGGCATACAAATCCCGGTGATCCGATCTATACCAAGACATAGATGGTATTTCCAAAAGGCAAACTGGGAACTGTTCTCCCAAGAACTTGACAAGATCGTAAGATGAATCCCAGCAACACCTAAAAATTACAACAGATTAGGAGGTGCAGTGATTGCAACAGCAAAAAAGTGTATCCCACGTGGGTACCGCAAGCAGTACATTCCGGGCTGGGACAAAGATTGCGAGAAACTTTTTGAAACATACCTGAAACATGGTGATACAGACGTAGCCGATGAACTGCTACAGACACTGGATGAGGCTTGAAGAAATAGATGGATTAAGACAACTGCTGTAATGGATTTTAAGAACTCAAGCAGAAAAGCTTGGAGCTTACTAAGGAAATTGGGGGGAAGTAAACCACCTATAAAAGTAGCTTTTACAGTGCTACCAGACCAGATAGTAAGTCGAATTGTATCACTATCTAGAGCACCACGAGACGAACACCACACACAAAATAAAAAGGGAATACAGAAACATACAGCGAACAACACCTCAAGAAACTGAGTATTCTCGAAGATTCACAATTGAAGAACTAGGTGCTCTCAGTGATGTTAAAACGGGTAAGGCGCCTGATTATGATGGAATGCACCCTGAATTCTGACTCGATGTGGGAAGAAAACTAAGAAAAGGCTGACCAAGTTTTACTCATGCATACTAACATTGGGCTGCCTGCCAAAAGCTTTTAAAATTACTAAAATAGTTGCTGTGCTGAAACCAAACAAACCATCAGATAAAGCCGAAAGTTACCGCCCTATCGCTCTTCTCAGCTGCTGCTACAAACTTCTGGAACGGCTACTCCTCAACAGGCTGAGCCCACGAATCCTAGAAGTCATCCCACCAGAGCAGGCAGGTTTGAGACCCAATAGGAGCTGCACAGACCAGGTTCTAAGTCTAACGACATATATTGAAGCAGGCTTTCAAAAACAAAAAAAGACTGCGGTAGCTTTCATAGACCTAACAGCTGCCTGTGACACTGTATGGAAGGAAGGACTTCTACACAAGCTAATAAAAGTAATCCCCTGCCGTATGACACTGAGACTTATCAACAACATGCTTTCGGATGGATACTTCCAGGTGATACAGGGTAATGACATAAGCAAACAGAGAAAATTGAACAATGGACTGCCTCAAGGATCAGTTTTAGCACCAATGCTCTTTAATCTTTACATCTCTGACCTGCCTGAAACCATCTCAAGGAAGTTCAGCTATGCCGATGATATGGCCCTAGCTATCCAAAGCAAGCAGTTTGAATGAAGACACTGAAAACATCCTCACAACTGACCTAACCAAAATGCATTAGTATTTCACCAAATGGAGGCTAATACCAAATCTCACCAAGATTGAAGTCAGCTGTTCTCATTTGAACAACAGAATTGCGGGATATGAGCTGAAGGTTCATATGAATAACAGTCAACTGCGATATCAGCCACATCCAAAATACCTGAGGGTCATTCTAGATAGGATATTTCCTTCAAAAGACACCTGGAAAATGTGTCCAATAAAATAAGCTCAAGGAACAGCCTCATTCAGAGGCTCTGTAGCACTAACTGGGGAGCAGTAGTAGACACACTACGAACCTCTGCACTCGCCTTAGTGTACTCTGCAGCCGAGTACTGTGCATCGGCATGGTTAACCGGCAAGCATGTAAACAAGGTGGACACCCAGCTCAACGCTGCTATGAGAACCATAACTGGATGCATAAAGACTACGCCACTATATTGGCTTCCAACACTCAGTCATATAGCTTCACCCTCCCTGCGAAGACAGGAAGCTCTGATTAAGGAATACACAAAAATAATGAATAACCCCCTACTTCCTACTCATGAAGATGTCCGAACTTTGGAAAGAATACGACTGCGCTCCAGAAATCCCCCTTTAAGACTGGCCCAACAACTGTCAGCTGCCATCTTCAGCATGGATACTAAATGGCACGAGAGCTGGAGTGATAGTGCCTCCCCTGACAACCGTGAACTTATCTGTCCATCAGAGAAACCTAAGAGCTTTGAACTTCCACGACAGCTACGGAAAAGCCTGAACAGAATCGGAACAGGACATGGACCATGTGCACACAATCTACACAAGTGGGGAAAGCTTCCCAGCCCTAGCTGTGACTGTGGGGCACATAATCAAACAATACAGCACATCGCCCAGGACTGTGAATTAAGAGCCTAGCAGGGTAGTCGGGCTGACTTCTTCAACGCCACACCGCCCTGCCTCGAATGAATCGCCAATTTGGACGTCAGAATTTGAAGACTTGCGTAACGCAAAATATCTTATGTGATGTTACTTTTTGTTGTATGTATTATATTTATCTGAATGTGTATCCTTCACTTATGTATTTTATAGTGTATTTTATCATATAATTTCATAATTTAATAAGTGTAAACCATGTGTGTAGCGCCATACGCTAAATAAATAAATAAATCGGTAGGCGAAATAGTTCACTCACTTTCTTTGTAATGTCTACATTGGCACTCCCCGAGGAAGTCCTTGTACTTGGAGCTGTCCGTATACACAGACGTGGTGCTTGGCCATTTTTCGAGAAAGCTTTCTGAATTTCTGTTATTGAATACTGGGTTCTCCGAGTAGCTCAGATTAATGCTTACGTCTAATACCTGGTTGATATGTTCGCACTCTTTCTCAAACGAAGTAGCAGTCGCGTTCTTTGAAAGATATTCTGGTACTTGCTAAGCGTTGAAAATGCCTTCACAAATGTTGGCGTTGATGTATGGATCAGGTAACGGTCAGTGTAGCATCACACTCTAAAGTCGCAAATTTTATTTGTCACCACATCGCCCAAGCGTTGTAGGTGTTTCAGAATAAATATTCTGCTGGGGTACTATTTACGTACTGGGTAGGATGCTTCAGTTGATTCAACTGATAGAGTGTTCGTCGCAATGTATCCAAGACCTCCTGTTCCTAGTCACCGTGCTTTGGTTCAAATGGTTCAAATGGCTCTAAGTACTATGGGACTTAACATCTGAGATCATCAGTACCCTAGACTTAGAACTACTTAAACCTAACTAACCTAAGGACATCACAAACATCCATGCCCGAAGCAGGATTCGAACCTACGACCGTAGCAGCAGCGCGGTTCCGGACTGAAACGCCTAGAACCGCTCGGCCACAGCGGACGGCTCCCGTGCTTTGGATTGGTACCTATGAAGTGTCTGCAGTAATTACCTGGAGGTTGTGTCGTACACCACGCAGGCGTAACCAAGGTGAGTGCGCAGCAGTGCACAGTATTTGTGTAGAGCTGTTACAGGATCCATACTCTGTGTTTCCCATCGCGGCACGAAGTATATTCAGAGATTTTTCACACTTACCTTCGACATGAGTTGTATAGTGGAACCACTGAAGTTCGTTGTCTATATCAAAGCCTAAGATATCTGGCACATCCTTTGAAAGGAATCCTGAACTCGTCTTGTCGTATGTCTTCAGTCAATTTAAAACTGTGTCGTAAGAGTATACCGTACTAATTGTAGAAGAAAATTGTAATAGCAAATCTCTTCTCCCGAAACCATTGTCTGAAATGATGTATTGTATCGCTCAAGTTATCTTTAACAGGCTCCAGGTGAGCATCAGTTGCAGAAATTCACGGGTCATTGACATGCTGGATTACGCTAATTTTAGCTGACAAGAAGAGGCATCGGACGTCACTGGCATACATGTTAAAGAAGAAGGTAGACATATCTTTTCAACTCGAGAAATCATTCTGCCATCCAGGTGCTGGTCGTCCGCAGTACTATAATGCTCTCATCCGAAAACATTATTAGCCACCTTTCGTGAAAGAGGAAAGAAAAAAACCTGCAGACGAAACTTTGTGATACTTGTAAGTTTATCAGTTTTTGAGCAAGAACAGGCAGCACGACTGTCGTACGAAAGACTCAAATCTTTATAAAATGCTATTAAATATTCATTGATTAACACAAATGGATGTTCACTATCAGATACGATAACAATAACATATCTAACGCGCCCTGTCCATGCCGGAAACTTAGCTGAATATTAGATGGTAGTTCAAAATACTCTACGTACTTTGAGCATGTTATTTTAAATTGTGGCAGCCAAATTTCCACGCTTTGAATGAAATAATCCGCACTGGCTGATTGTTAAAAGTCATGACCGGATTCGCGTAAACGACCCCAGCTCAAAGTCTGCATCTACATCTACATTTATACTCCGCAAGCCACCCAACGGTGTGTGTCGGCGTTAAGATCGCACTTGTGCGAAGCTGTGCACCTAATCACCGACATCCGAAGGAATATACAGGTACTATATTTCGAACGTAAAGTTTTCATATTTTAGTAGAAGTCGAGATTTGCCATACTCTACCCTGATTCTACCTTGAATGCGCAGACAGATCTGCGACAAAAGGGTCTTTTGTCCAATTTTGAATGTCTAAACAAATAGGCATAACTCCTGCAGCCCAATATTTAATTGTCACAAGTTTTTAGCTTCCCAGATTAGCCTTTTTCTTTTGTCCACTAATGCGGCATTGAGGTTGTACTACCAATCAGGATTTGTTAATATTTTACACTTCAACATCCATTTTCAGTATTTTTATAAATTGTATTTGTCAAAGAGGAAATGTAAATTATCACTCAGGTTCCATTAAGTTTTATTAATATCTTGGATATTAATTGTCAACTTTCAGTATTTTTATAAGTGGAATTCAATTTTTTTTACACATTTTTAAGTAGTATAGCACATGTACAGGCACCCTCTACCCTTCATGCCTGCCGCCACTTTCATACATCTTCCCCATTCCATAGCGGTCAGTACCGTTCTGCCTAGCCTGCTGCGGCTCACTCACCTTCCTGCTTGTGGCGCGCAAAGGCTCTTCTGGTTTACTAGGATCAACTTTGAAATTGTCTCAGTGAATTACCAGTGTACAGCTCTGTCTGGCCCGTTTAGTTTTTATCCAAATTTTATTTTTATATGTTCTGCTATCCCCTTCATTTTAGAAATGGACTGCTGCTTTTACCGCGCTATTTGTTTACAACTTGACGTGAATGATGGGGAGTGGTTCTAAAACACTAACATGTCGGGGATGACTTGTTAAAAAGAATCTTTGTGAGTACTCTTCAAGCAAAAGCTCTATAATACTACTTTTGAGCGATCAGACCATTCATTGTTAGGGATTCCGTGTAAAAGAATTTTTCCTTATTTGTACAGATTACATGAGGATGCGCCTTCAATTGACGCGAGACAGGCTGTGACTTCTAATAAAAAGTATTCTGCAACCAGTGCGTATGATTACATTCGATATTTTACGTGCCGTTCTAAACGCCTTTGAATGAAACGTTCCAAAATTTTATGTGCAGAGGACAACAAAGATATCAATCCGTACGGTATCGGTGTATTTCCTTGAATTTGAGCCACAACTGGACCTCTCTTATATAGTTGGTTCGCAAGAAATGGAGATTGTCTCTTAGGAAGGTGGCGAGTGAATCTGTATCTGCTTTTTTGAATAAATTCATTTTTCTTTTAGTTTTCGTTGGTTTGGATGTTACAGTATTCAGTCTCGCTGCAGTGTGACAGCACAAATAAGTAAGAGTATTACCGGCACACTACAGCGCCTCAGCGTTATCTTGATGTTGAAGTCTTTAAACATGGAACATACGCTCGGACTAAATAAGGACGGAGGAGGAGAAAGGCCTTGTCCCATTGCAAGAACAACCTTTATTTCACCTTAGATGCTGCAGTACACCCATGTAAAACTTAATTCACTGTGCCTGGTCTGGGATTCGAGCGTATCCTCTAGAATTCTAACCCTGTACCTGAACAAATGCATCTTTTCGTCTGGAGAACTACCACGTGAAAATTACACGAGCGCAACCATCCCCGCTAGCATTTTATTGCAGTGAACTAAAGATGTTAAGTTACCTACCATCTTATTATTTCTCCTTACCATAAATGACAATTGACTAGCCGTTCAACAGTTCTTTCCAAGTTCCTTTTATGTCGTAATTTCCTTCACGGCAGAAAATTACAGGTTACCGGGCAATAGTCTCCAACATATTTCTGAGTAATGACACCAGTTTCTTCTCTTGAACAGTTGTTTGTTTTCAGAATTGCTTTCGTGGCGATTCTCATCTCGCTCGCCTCACGGACTGGTCATGGCCTTCCAACACTTTTCTGTTAACTCGGCGTTTCTTCAATCTTATGCTTGAACGACGGCTGTTAAGAATTCAGACTCGAATATCCTGTTATAGTGTTGACTGTCTACAAACCAACATAAGAAGTCATTCTGTACAAGGATAAACCACAGAATTTAATGTTCTTGTTGTCGATAGTGATTTTGTATGAGTACTCAACGCTGCACGTAATGACGAGAAGTTCTTGATAT
Organism: Schistocerca piceifrons; assembly: GCF_021461385.2. NCBI lineage: Eukaryota > Metazoa > Arthropoda > Insecta > Orthoptera > Acrididae > Schistocerca > Schistocerca piceifrons. The sequence continues at coordinate 304,353,591 of NC_060139.1, read as the reverse complement.
GAATTAATGAGTTCCGTTTCAATACACTGGATAAAAGAAACACCACCAATTAAATTTGTCTGAATATGAAACAGTTCTTTTAATCAAACTTCTTTATTATTTGTTATTCGTTAGTTATGTATGGAAATAAGTAAATAAATAAAGACTGTAGTCAAATTCTTTTGTAAAGATTCCACTGAACTCGAAGCACAATTATAATATTATGAGATAGTAAAATTCGCATATGCAGTAGCTGCTCAAGAGGCTCATACCTTGATACTAACTTAAAAGATGTTTTGCTATATTCTTTGTAGGAGATTCGAAAATAAAAGTAAAATAATTCTATCCAAGATCTACATCTGACGATGATTACGAAAGCTACAATAATATATTGTGCGTGTTAAATCATTTCGTTAAAATGAGCGACGTAACCATTCGATCTACACTGTCGTTAGTTACTTATACAGACATAGCTCTTCTCAAACACAGACATCACAAAAATTACCATTTATTTTATTGTAGTATAGGTACATTAATTGCAACTCCAGAACTGTATGGGATTCTTTATTTGTATTTTGAGATTTGAAGTAGCTGTTTGAAACGTTCGAGACGTAACGGTGATTGTGATTGTACTGGATAGTGAAAAAGTACAATAGTGATCGACTGCTTTGCTTGAACAAACTGGTTTCCATACTTCATGAAACACACCGAACGAGCTGTCGACAGCGGTCCAGGCTCTTCTACTCATCTGCTTGCACGTTTCATTGCCTTACGTGACCATGTGTGAGGTTATGATGCGGCGTGTTGCCGGTACTCACTCATAACATTTTTTTTCAAAATGACTTCCGGCATGTCGGCGGATTGCTCAGCCTGAACACCTGTGGCACGCAGAGTTGCACAAAAGAGTGTGACCAGTTAAAACCTGTCGAGAAGACGTTACCTACTGTTTGTCCGTGGGAAACTAGGCGTATACACACACACTATGTAGTACAGATTTGGCACCTATTAAAGAATAGAGAATATAATAAAATTTCTCTGTCAGTTTGACAGGTTAAATCAAAGTACGAGATGTTGAATGAGGAAGAGAGGTAAAGCACCAGAAGACATATTACACTGACAAGAAGGAGTACAAGTTTCGTATGCACATATTATTAAATTGATATCTGCCAGACAGTAATTGATAGACTGGTATTAGCAACGCGACAGTGACTCACACATATCAAGCACTATCAAACAGTGTACAAATATCTGTATTACTGAATTAATTACCCATCTGACACGGTGTACTAGTAATGAACCTTAGCAATTAGTTCACATTTGATTAGGAGCGACAGCACGAGCGTGATTCGTTCGTAATCATAATCATAATCATAATAATAACAGTAATAATAACAATAATGTAGGATTATTTTTATAAATTTAAATGTACGGAATTCAGGTATTATACACTGAAGAGCCAAAGAAACTGGTACACCTGCCTAATATCATGTAGGGTCCCCGCGAGCACGCACAAGTGCCGCAACACGACGTGGCATGGTCTCGACTAACGTCTGAAGTAGTGCTGGACGATATGGACACCATTAATCCTGCGCGGCTGTCCATAAATCCGTAAGAGTACCAGAGGTGGAGATCTCTTGCAAGTCATCCCAGACATGCTCTATAATGTTCATGTCTGGCCAGCGGAAGCCACTCTGTAGCAATTTTGGACGTGTGGCGTGCATTGTCCTGCTGGGATTGCTCAAGATCGTCGGAATGCACAATGGACATGAATGGATGCAGGTAATAACACAGGATGCTTACGTACGTGTCACCTGTGCCGGCCGAAGTGGCCGTGCGGTTAAAGGCGCTGCAATCTGGAACCGCAAGACCGCTACGGTCGCAGGTTCGAATCCTGCCTCGGGCATGGATGTTTGTGATGTCCTTAGGTTAGTTAGGTTTAACTAGTTCTAAGTTCTAGGGGACTAATGACCTCAGCAGTTGAGTCAAATGGTTCAAATGGCTCTGAGCACTATGCGACTTAACTTCTGAGGTCATCAGTCGCCCAGAACTTAGAACTAAATAAACCCAGCAAACCCAAGGACATCACACACATCCATGCCCGAGGCAGGATTCGAACCTGCGACCGTAGCAGTTCAGTCCCATAGTGCTCAGAGCCATTTGAACCATTTTTGTGTCACCTGTCAGAGTCGTATCTCGACGTATCATGGGTCCCATGTCATTCCAATTGCACGCGACCCACACCGTTAGAGAGCCTCCACCAGCTTGAATAGTCCCGTGCTGACATGCGGGATCCATGGAGTCATGAGGTTGTCCCCATAACCGTACACATCCATCCACTCTATACAATGTGAAACGAGACTCGTTCGACCAGGCAATATGTTTCCAGTCATTAACAGTCCAACGTCGGTGTTGATGGTACAAGGCGGGGCGTAAAGCTTTGTGTCGTGCAGTCATCAAGGGTGTCGCAATACAAGACAGCAAATGGAAGGCTGCAGTTTTAAATTTTGTGATTAAAAAATCATTCACACACGTGGATCGCACTGACATACCTTCGTTTCTCATTTGCACAGCCTCCTGTATAGGCGACGCGGTGATAGACGTCCCTGTCGTTGAGAAGCAATTGAAAGAGTGGAAAACGAATAAGTCGCCAGTTTGAGTTACAATGGTTCAAATGTCTCTGAGCACTATGGGACTTAACATCTGAGATCATCAGTCCCCTAGAACTTAGAACTACTTAAACCTAACTAACCTAAGGACATCACACACATCCATGCCCGAGACAGGATTCGAACCTGCGACCGTAACGGTCGCGCGGTTCCAGACTGATGCGCCTAGAACCGCTCGGTCACACCGGCCGGCTCGCCAGGTTCGGATGGATTCTCTATTCAGTTTAACAAAGAGCACTCTTCGGCTTCGCCCCTTAAGAAGTTGCATATATAGTGAATCCCTCTCACCTGTTGCAAAGTTCCAAGCTACTGGTAAAAACGCAGACGACTTCTGTATACATACTCATCAAAAAAGTTTTGCATCACCCCGGGTCCCAGAACCCCTGAAGACGGACGTTGACTGTGGAAATGGTATCACAGACACAGTCCCTTTGACTGTTCAGAGATGTCACTAAACCAGTCAAAAGGTGTAAACAACCATGCATGAGCAGCGCCTATTAGACGAAGGGGCTCCGACAGCCGATCAGTTCCACTCATTCCACCAGCAAGAAGGTTGTCTGTAGTTCAACGATGCCCAGACAGTGAATACCGCAGTTAGATCGTGTCCGCCTCTTTCTTTGTGCCAGGAAGGGCTCTCAACAATGGAAGTGTCCAGACGTCTCGAAGTGAACCAAAGCGAGGTTGTTCGGACATGGAGGAGATAGAGAGAGACAGGAACTGTCGATGACATGCCTCGCTCAGGCCGCCCAAGGGCTACTACTGCAGTGGATGACCGATGGACTCGGAGTAACTCTGGCAGCAACGCCACCATGTTGAATAATGCTGTTCGTGCAGACACAGGACGTTGTGTTACGACTCAAACTATGCGCAGTAGGCTGCAAAATGCGCAACTTCACTCCAGACGTCCATGGCGAGGTCCATCTTTGCAACCACGACACCATGTAGCGCGTTACAGAAGAGCCCAAAACATGCCGAATGGACCGCTCAGGATTGGCATCACGTTCTCTTCACCGATGAGCGTCGCATATGCCTTCCACCAGACAATCGTCGGAGACGTTTTTGGAGGCAACCTGGTCAGACTGAACGCCTTAGGCACACCGTCCAGCGAGTGCAGCAAGTGGAGGATCCCTGCTGTTTTGGGGTGGCATTATGTGCGGCCGACGTACGCCGCTGGTGGTCATGGAAGGCGCTGTAACGGTTGTACGATATGTGAATGCCATCCTCCGCCCGATAGTACAACCATTGGGGAGGCATTCGTCTTCATAGATGACAATTCGCGCCCCAATCGTGCACATCTTGTGAATGACTTCCCTCAGGATAACGATATCGTTCGACTAGAGTGGCCGGCGTGTTCTCCAGACATGAACCCATAGAACGGGCCTGGGATTGATTGAAAAGGGCTGTTTATGGACGACGTGACCCACCAACCACTCTGAGGGATCTACGACGTATCGCCGTTGAGGAGTGGGAGAATTTTCAGTTCGAATATAATGAATTTCCTTCAGACGCAATAGCTCCTATCTTCAAAAGACCACGTAGCTCTTAACATGGTCTGAATTCACTGATGTGACAAGCCCTTGATTCTAGAGACCTTAAATTTAACACATGGGCGTACAGACCGTTGCCGACACATTTCATATGGAGATGACTTTACTGACTGATTGCCAATGTGAAGTTTGTTTCTAGTCCTTCTGAGGAAGACAGGCTTACACCCGTTGAAACCATGGTAAAGGTTATCTGAAGACAGCCATTTATTGCAACTTGTTGGCGGTCTATTAATCCTGCATGGTCTATTACAACAGCATGGGCTAAAAAAGCATCGCTCATGCGAAACTCACCTCAACCATTTCTCACATGATATCCTGTGAATCATGGACGACGGAGTACGGTCAGATTCTACATTCCTAGATTTCCAGAAAGAGTCGGACGATGTACCTCGCTGCAGACTGTTAATAAAGCTACTAGCATAGGGAATGGTGAAATAGGTGAGTGGCTGGAAGACGTGTAAGTAATAGAATCCAGTGTGTTATCCTGGACGGCAAGTGTTCATCAGAGACAAGGATGTTGTCCGAAACACCCCATGGGAGTGTGGCATTTCATTAATTTTTTTCTGGCTCATTCGTTCTTGGATCGAGACCATACAATGAATTATAGTAATGACTATTAAATAGATATCAATTAAATTTACAGATTGGTAAAAGATGTTCGATGCAGACTCTCGTCGCTTGAGCATGGCATTTTCGTTGAAGGTCCGTTCATGTGTTTTTAACCGTGTTTCTTCTCTCTGAGTTTTCACTAAAATCGGACTTCATTATCAAACAGCGCCCGAAGACGACGGTTGATCGAGCTGGACGACTTTTTGCTTAAAACTACGGAACCTTTTGCCATGTCAAGTCACCCAGCAATCTTACAGTGACCAAAGATACAAAATAAAACATACTATGTTAGTGATAACTGTATATTCTGAAATAAAAACACAATGAAAAGTACGACACATACGTTATACGATTACGAGTGCCGTTTGGTTGCGAAACGTGATTAAAATAATGAAATAATGCAGTATTAATGGCGGTGTGCTACATACGTCCGATCTGGACAAGACCTAGAAAACAAAAGGTGACTACTCTTAGTCTAATCAAATGACGATCAAAAATCTTCGAATGTTTCTAGGGGCTGCTTATTATATTTATACAGCCGTGGACTATATCATTCTAGTGCACAGGAAAATGTCGTTGTTGAGTGATTGTAGGAGGATACAATGCGATTTACATAAAATTACGATTGAGTGTGATGAAAAGTAGCTTACCTTAATAGTAGAAAAACGCAAGGTAATGCGACTGAGTAATGTTTAGATACAGTGTACCACTTTAAAGAGTCACGCTGATTAACTGTGTAGGACTAACGTTGCAAAGCGACATAAGACAGACCGAACTCATAAGGTCGATAGTAGGATACTCGAATGTTCAATTTCGGTTTATTGGAAGAATTCAACGAAAATCTGGCTCATCTATAAATGAGACCACGCGTAAAACACTAGTGCGATCCATTGTTGAGTACCACTCGAGTGTTTGCGATCCCCATATGACCGAATTATAGGAAGACGAAGCAATTTAGAGGCAAGTTCCTATATTTTTTGCCTGTAGGTTCGATCAACAGAGAGATGCTTTGCGAAAAAAAACAGAGAATCCTGGAGGGAAGACGAAGTTATTTTCACGAGACAAAGCTGAGAAACTTCTGAGAACCGGCATTTGAGGCTTACTGCAGAACGGTTCTATTGCCGCCAATGTAGATTTCGCGTTAGGACGGCGAGCACAAGATAAATGAGGGCGCGTACGGAGGCGTATAAACAGTCGCTTTTCTCACGCTCCATTTGCGAGTGGAACCGGAAAGGGAATGCCTAGGAGTGGTACGAGGTACAGCCCGCCCGCGCCATATGGTTACTTGTGGTGTATGTATGTAGATGTATATCATAAACTTTTCCTTTATTGTCAGTTCGACATTAAACTGCTGAAGTTCGATGCTGCATCCAAAATTAGACACTGAAAACATTCTAAAGCGAAGATCGCAGGAATATTTCTTTATTTCAGACAACCGGTTCCGACAGACTTTGCTGTCATCCTTAGGTCTTAAGAAATCTTTTTGTTACGAAACGTGTCCATTTTAAGTTGGGCCTAAGAACGTTATAAACTATTTGTCATAACTAAAATATTTAAAGGGATGAAGCACCTTGCGAAAATGAGCAAAATGAACACGTTTCATAGCCGGCCGGGGTGGCCGAACGGTTCGAGGCGCTACAGTGTGGAACCGCGCGACCGCGACGGTCGCAGGTTCGAATCCTGCCTCGGGCATGGGTGTGAGTGATGTCCTTAGGCTAGTTAGGTTTGAGTAGTTCTAAGTTCTAGGGGACTGATGACCTCAGAAGTTAAGTCCCACAGTGCTCAGAGCCATTTTAACCATTTTGAATACGTTTCATAACAAAAAAAAAAAAAAAAAATACGACATGAAGATGATAGCAAAGTCTGTCGAAACTGGCTGTTTTAAATAAAGAAATATTTATACGACCTTGCCTTTAGAATGTTTTTAGCAAGTAAAACAGATCGCTCCTTCTTTCTTCTCAAAATGAGGAAATTCAGTCAAAATCAGGCACCTGCCACGTGACCTTTGTTACTATGCAGCTAACGATGTACTTCACATTGACTCACATCTAAAACCGTATACACTGAACGGTAATCTTCGCTGTTGCCTGTCGGACTGACTAGGCGCGTCATTATGTTAGCCATATATACCAGGTGCTCACATCGTTGCTCTGCATCAACGTTTCTGTGCTGCTTCCGCCTGCGACCTCTGCCCTTTAGGGATCGGTGCCGTGTCGGTGCTGGGATACGAACGGCGCCCGCGGCGACCGGCGGGCGCGATTACGGCGCCGAGCTGTGGTTTTGCTCGGCAGCACCAGAGAAAGTCCCTCGGTAATAAGGCGGCAAGCCGCTGCTTTCATTTTCGCCGTGCGGATTCGTGAAACAATTCCCAGTGCGGCCGCGCGCCCTCCTCCCGAGCACTTAACAGCTGCTCTCCTCGCGGCCGGCTGCCAGCTCTCGTGTCGGTGTTAACAGCCACGGCACTTGCCGTGAGAGAGAAGGCAGCCGGACGGAGAGGTGGAACTCCGCTCGCAGAAACCTGCTGATCCAGTCAACATTCGCTATGAGGGCTAACGGGTTCTCTGATGGGGTTCTGGGTTCCATCAGTGAAGATATGACAACTTTTCATATCAGGCTAAAAATACAAGATACTACATTAAGCAGTTGCTTCCATTTAGTGTATAAATAATGTAAATAATGTGTTCGGAGGTGGAAATCAAATATAGTGGCGTATAGTGGTTTCCAAAACATTGAAAAAATGTCACTTAGCAATAAAAAAATGGTTCAAATGGCTTTAAGCACAATGGGACTTAACATCTGAGGTCATCAGTCCCCTAGACTTAGAACTACTTAAACCTAACTAACCTAAGGACATCACAAACATCCATGCCCGAGGCAGGATTCGAACCTGTGACCGTAGCAGCAGCGCGGTTCCGAACTGAAGCTCCTAGACCCGCTCGGCCACATCGGCCGGCTGCTTAGCAATCACTCGTGAACTCATGTTAAAATTGACACCAATTTTGAAGATGTCGTTACCATCCCATTATTTAGCATCCCATGGGATACATAATTTGGGAGTTCGTTACGTGAATCACTGAAGTGGTCAATGTTCGTTTACACTGATGTGACAAAATTCATGGGATACCTCATCATATCGTGTCGGACCTCTCACTGTCCGGCGCAGTGAAGCAGCTCGACATGCCATGTACTCAACATGTCGTTGGAAGCCCCTGCAGAAATACTGAGCCATGTGCTTCTATATCCGTCCATGAATGCGAAAGCGTTGTCGGTGCAGGATGTTGTGCATGAACTGACCTCTATATACGAGGGTAATCCCAAAAGTAAGGCCTCCCATTTTTTTATAAGCACAGAACTCTGTTTGTGTGGCAGTTGGTCACACTGTCATGAAGAGTGCTTCACGCACTGTGTGTAAACATGCGCACTCCGCGTTGAGGCGCTCAGTCTTGGCTTGGCAGCTGTTGAGAATGGAGCTCCCGTTAGATCTTACCACCAAGTGCGAATTGCGTGCAGTTATTCGGTTTTTCAACGCAAAGGGCACTGCGCCGATTTAAATCCGTCGCCAATTGACGGAAGTCTATGGTGAGTCGCGCATGGATGTCAAAAATATTAGTTTGCAGCTGGTTGGACCGAAATTCACGACGAACAAAGGAGCGGGAGACCGTCAATTTCTGAGGAGACAGTGTTGAAGGTTGAGCAAAGCATGCGTGAAGATCGGCGGATCACCTTGAATGATCTCTGCACGTTGGTTCCTGAGGTTTTCCGAAGCATCGCTCACAGAATTTTAACGGAAACGTTGAACTACCGGAAGGTGTGCGCAAGATGGGTGCCACCCATGCTGACTGAGGACCACATGCGGCAACGAGTTGATGCTTCCCGCGCATTTCTTCACCGCCTTGCAGCCGAACAGGACAACTTTCTGGACTCAATTGACACGGGTGACGAAACCTGGGCATACCACTTCATACCTGAGACCAAACAACAATCACGCCAGTTTCGGCATCCTTCTTCATCAAAACCGCGGAAATTCAAGCAAACACAGTCTGCCGGTAAAGTCATGACAACCTTTTTTAGGTTCGGAAAGGAGTATTATTGGTCGACTTTATGCCTCTGGGACCACAATTAACGCTGACAGCTACTGCAAGACTGTGAAAAAACTCAAACGGGCAATTCAGAACCGGAGAAGGGGAATGTTGAGCAACGGCGTACACATTCTCCATGACAACGCTCGCCCACACATCACTCGGCAAACAGTTGCTCTCCTGAAACAGTCAGTGGAACATAATCACCCACCTACCCTATAGTCCTGACTTGGCGCCCAGTGACTATCACCTGTTCCCTAGGTTAAAAGAACATTTGGCCGGAAAGCGATTCTGCTCCGACGACAAGGTGAAAGAAGAGGTTCATAACTTTCTGAACAGCATGGCGCCGAGCTGGTATGACATGGGCATACAAAAATTGCCACAGCGTCTACAAAAATGCATCAACAGAAATGGTGACTATGTCGAAAAATAGCTAAATGTTCAAGCTGTAAACTGATGTAAACCACTGTAGAAATAAACACGTCTATGTACTTATAAAAAATAGGAGACCTTACTTTTGGGATTACCCTTATTTATTCAATGGGATTCGTGTCGCGCCATCAGGCTGGCAAAAATCATTCGTTCTTCAAACGAACTCCGAACAGTTGTGGCCCGGTGACATGACATCTTTATTTGAGAATAAGAAGTCCATGAATGGCTGCAAACGGGCTCCAAGTAGCCAGTCAGTGATCGGTTAAGTACGACCAGAGGAACCAGTTCAATCCACGTAAACACGGCCCACACAGTTATGGAGTCACTACCAGCTTGCACAGTACCTGTTTCTCAACTTGAGTCCACGGCTTTGTGGGGTCTGCGCCATACTCGAACCCTACCACCAGCTCTGCCCAGGAGAGGCGCTACAGGCGATGTTGCACTGTTAGCAAAGGCAATCGCGTCGGTCGCCTGCTGCCTTACCCCGTTAACGGCAAATTTCACAGCATTTTCTAGTGGATGCGTTCGTCGTACGTCCCACATTGATTTCTGCAGTTATTTCATGCAGTGTTGTTTGCCTGTTAGCACTGACAATGTTAAGCAAACGCCGCTGCTCTCGGTCGTTAAGTGAAGGCTGTCGGCTACAGAGTTGCCCGTGGTGAGACGTAACGCTTTAAATTTGGTATTGTCGGCACACTCTTGACACTTTGTATGTCGGAATTCTGAATTCCGTAACTACTTCCGAAACGGAATGTCCCATGCGTCTAGCTCTGCCCACCATTCCGCTTTCCGAGTCTGTTTAATTCCCGTCGTGCGGCCATAATCAGGTCGGAAACCTTTTCACTTGAACCACCTGAGTAAAAATGCCAACTGTGCCAGTGCACTGCTCTTTTATAGCGTGTGTGAGTGATACTACCGCTATCTGTATGTGTGCATGACTTTTGTCACCTCAGTGTAATGTGGTCAAGGTTGTCAAGAGCGAGTAAACGTTGCGAATACTTTACGAGTCAACACACAACAAGAACCCGAAATAAAGTTCGTTAGGAACCTGGGAATAACCGATAGTTTACTAAGAGAAATCTAAAAAGACAGCACAGTCTGAATTACAAATCTACGACGTTGGCATGTCATCGATGCTGACTTCGATTTCATCATTGACGTTTAAACTTTGATTTTATAGCTTGACGTAAAAAGTACCATACAGAGCCATCAAATATCATATGTATTAATTAACAAATACAACAGTAATTAACGTTAGACGTCTCAGATCTATTTATCTTCAGTCCGTACGTATTTTATTACCTGTTGGTAATTACAGTGATTATGTACATGAACATGAATTCTCACTGTTCTCTCTACATTTAACGTAACACTTATTTCTGTTTTACCTTTGTGACACGTTTCGAAACAAAGCGAGTGTTAAAAATAAACAAAATGTAGCTACAACTGCTGGCATTGCTTGTCTTCTAATACGACGTTTCTACACTGCCGTATTATTCCGTAATGAATCCTCTATAATGTCGACACAGACTTCGTTAAAGTGAAAGAGAGTTATTGTTCGTAATGAATATCTTTCAAAGTAACAAACGAAAAGAGTAAAATTATTCGAGAACTGACAGAACACAAGCCTCTGAAGAAACTAAATTGTGGAGTGTGAGTGCTTTCATTTAAATAATGATGAAAATGGTTACATAAATTTTTATTGGCAGAAGCAACTTAATCATCAACAACGGATTAATCTCGTAGCAACTGTAAAAAGTGACGACCACCAGTCTGAATGCACACGTTGCAATGTGATCCACTGACAAAACTAAATTTTTGATTCTGAATTATTTGACCCTCTGGCTTTGAAACATCTGTTTTGATATGGGTGTAAATGCTGCATTATCAGTTCTCTCCCGTCTGTATGCTTCGAACTGTGCAATTTAGAGAGTAAATTTACCGATGATTAATGGTGATTCTTCTCCGGCCTCTTTTTTTCTCTTTTTTTTCTTTATTGAATTTCGATTCCCCCCGATTGGGCGGACTGGCAGCAGCTTAGTACGCCTCTCTTCCGCTTACAGAATTTGTTTTTTAAAAACATGAAGATAATAAATAATAAAATCAGGAGATAAAATAGGTGACTTTGGTAAAATGGCGGAAAATTGTGGAACTTAAAACATAAAACAAAGGGTTGGTGATGCTAATATAATACACAGCAAGCAGTCAAGTAAAATAATAGACAGACAATTAAAAAAAAAACACGCCGACAGTCTGGTTTCTGTTCGCAAGAGATATAAAAATCACACCCAGCAACAGCAAGATTTCTGTTTGCAACACTTTGTGAAGACGCACAACACTAAACACGCACTTGAACACTGCACTAGAAATCTGGCACAAATAGAACAAACCACAGCCGAAGGCAGACGATGGGAACGTGGACAGATGATGGGAGATGGAGAGGAAAAACAAAGACGGCGGAAGAAGTGTCCTACCTCTTTTTTTTTTTTTTTTTTTTTTTCCTTTATTGAATTTCAATTCCCCCCGAAGGGGGCGGGCTGGCAGCAGCTTAGGACGCCGCTCTGCAGCCTACAGGTTTTCTGACAAAGAGCAGGAGAATAAATAATAATAAAAAACAGGCGATAAAATCGGGGACTCATTGAGTAACAAGGTGAAAAGAAAATGGGGAAATGAAAACAAACAACAGAGGGATGATGAAGCGAATAAAAAAATACATACGAAGCAGACAGGGGAAACAATAGACAATTAAAAAAACACGGCGACAGTCTGGATTCTGTTCGCAAAGTATATAAAACGCACACCCAGCGACAGCATGGTTTCTGTTCGCAACACAACACTGAATAGTCACTAGAACACAGCACGAAAAAGTCGGCAAAGGTGACACCACAGTCGAGAGCAGGTGGGGGGAAACTGAACAGGAGATGGGAAAACAAAAAGGGGGGGAAAGGAGAGTAAAAGCGAAGGGGGGGGAGGAACCGGGAAAGGAGCTGATGGAGGATGAGGACCCATAAGAGGGGTGGGGGCAGACGCGACAGGGAGGGGGGTAGGCAGAGGAGGGGAATACAAAAGGACTGGGGGGGAGAAGGGAGGTAGGGAGAGGTGTAGTGGGGAGGAAACAGGACGGAAGGGGGGGGGAAGAGGGAGCCCAGGGAAAGGACAGAGGAAAGGAGGGGGAGGGAGGATCAGAGTTGATAGGAAGGATAAACGGAGGGAGAGAGGGCATCATCCGGGAGGGGGAGTTGACGGAAGCCACCTTGGGAAAGGAGATGGAGGGTGTAGAGATGGAGGGTAGGGGGGACACAACGGTGAAGACGGGGCAGGGGGCGAGGATGGGAGAGGAGAGGAGCAACCAGGGGGTGAGGGGGTTCAAGACGGCGGGAGGTGTAGAGGATGCGGATATGTTCGAGGAAGAGGAGCAGATGGGGGAAAGGAATGAGATCATAGAGGAGCCGTGTGGGGGACGGGAGGCGGATACGGAAGGCGAGGCGGAGTGCATGACGCTCAAGGATCTGGAGGGACTGATAGAATTTGGGGGGGGCAGATATCCAGGCAGGACTGGCATAACAGAGGATGGGACGGATTAAGGATTTGTAGGTGTGGATGATGGTAGAGGGGTGCAACCCCCATGTCCGGCCAGAGAGGAGTTTGAGGAGGCGGAGGCGGTTGTGGGCTTTGGATTGGATGGATCGGAGATGAGGGATCCAGGTGAGGTGACGGTCAATGGTGAGGCCAAGGTAGGTAAGGGAGAAATCCAGGAGCCGGAAGGAGCGAGTGGTACGACCTACGATGATTGCCTGGGTCTTGGAAGGATTGAGTTTCAGGAGCCATTGGTTACACCATGCAGCAAAAAGGTCAAGGTGATTCTGGAGAATGTCCTACCTCATCCAACACTATCTTAAATCCTACTGAGCTAATAATTGTTTGTCGAGAACTTCAGACAGCCTTGTGTGACTGTAACTACCCTACTTTTCGTGATATTCTGTTTGCGACTGTAAATTTCTCCCAGGAAGGATGAAGTTTGTTGGGAAGCTTTTCTCTGTACATTGGTTCAACTTTCTGGCCATTACATTCTGCTGCGTCATACGCTTTCTGATCAAAAGTGCCCGCATATATCTATCTAATGTGGAACTGACCACTAGATGTCACGAGAAGCCAGTACAAAAGGAAATGGAGAGTGCTGTGTTGTCATTAGACAGGCAGCAACAGCAAAATGCGTTGCTGAGAACTCAGTGATTTAGTACCTGGAATAGCCACTGGTTACATCAGGGACATTTCAACACTTCTAAAGCTGTCCAAGTAGGCTGTTGGTGATGTGGTTTAAAGTGGAAACGAGAAGAAGCGACCACGGGTGAACCAAGACCAGACAGACAGGGACAGACACCATAGAGAATAGCAGGGGATGACTAAAAAATCGGAAGAAATCAGCAGAAGGAGCCACTTCTCAGTCTCAAAGTACTACCACCAGTCCAGCTAGCCGGAACATGTGCGGAAGAAGCGAAAAAGAACGGGGTACAGTGATCGAGGATCTCCTCATAAACCACATAAATCTTTAATCAATGTTAAGAGACGCTTGAGGTGGCGTAAAGAGCGCAGCCATGGACCGTGAGTGGATGACTGGAAACGAGTGAATTTGAGTAATAAATCACACTACACTCTGTCGGAATTCGATGGAATGGTTTGCGTTTGGCGAATTCCTGGAATTCGCTGCCGCCATCGTATGTAGTGCCAACAGTGAAGTAGGGAGGAGGTAGTGTGACGGTATGGAGGCGATTCTCGTGGTTAGTGCACTTAACAAAACGCTAAATGCGGAAGAATACGTTAAATGCATATCTGTGAGGTCCTGTAAGGAGTAATACTCCATCTTAATCAGTCATCAACCGTAAACGGTGGTAAACTCCACTGTCGAAGCATCACAGATGTCAGTTTAATTTCAGCCACCACGACTGCTCTTTTGATCTGGGATAATTTTGAAGTGGAAGATTTTGTCCCTGCCTACTGCCAAAACGCTTTAATCATGCTCTGGCATTAAACTTAACGTTTTCTTCGATTCTCCAGCTAAAATTAATGGCATATATTTCCATCGCAAAAGGTTCTTTCGAGTTTCGCCGGGTATCTTGATCATCGTCGTAAAAAAACAAATTTTCTGAATTTTTAGCATGTCTTCCTATGCAAATGCGCAGGGCGGTGCGTTAGTTGAGGAAGCCAACTAACGTTTGACAGGAGCTGCGGTTTCAAACCACCTCCGACCATTAAGATTTGGCTTTTGTATAGTTTCTCCCAAATATATTAAGCTGAATGTTGGGATGCTTCCTCTGAGTAGTACACAAATGTTTTCGTTCCAAACGTTGTCCTGTCTGAGATCATGCTCCGATTCTAACGACCTGGTCGTCGACAGGACATTTTATACTGATAAACAGTCGAGGTTTCGGGAATGTATTTTGCATTATGAAGAGTTTCGCCCTTCAGACTAGAGTACATTGAGATATTCATTGCCGTTATAGTACAACGTTCAAGGTCCAAAGCTCTGCACAGTATTGACTAAAATGCTGATTACAGCTTTGAACCTTTAACTTATTGCCATCAGGGGAATTAATATCTAAAGATGCTCTCGTCGAAAGGGAGAAATTAGTAATAAAGCAAATAATACGCGACATATGATGGTTTATGTCTACAGCAATTCCTAACAGTTCTCTGTTCCCTGTAGACGATACCTGCTTTAGCCGAGGGACATTAGCCCCCACTAAAATGAACTTTCCGTCTAGCTGGGAAACTAAATTGACTAGTTCTCATTCATTACATGTTTTTGTTCATGCCGTCTTCTAATGCAAAGCCTTAAACTCTTAACATATAGAGCTGAGGGTCAGATAAGTGAGGGCGCACAACGTTAACATGAGTTTCTTAGTGAATTTCTTACTAACTTCGTGAATGCTTCGAGTTTAAAGCATTTTATCAGAAGATGGCACACACAGAAACAGGTAATGAATGGAGAGTAACAAATTTAGTTTGCAATATAGATGGAAAACACATTTTTAATAATAAATGCTTGACGAATCGTATAATGAATTTGTTGCTTTTATTAATACCTGAAATGGAGCGAATAGAAATAACAGGATGAACGGAAACGAAATTTCCAAAAATGTTCTGTGCTATCGTGAAGAAAGCCAAGTGGTAATATCATTCAAAGATTTGTTCGTCTAGCTTGGTAGCTAACCACTCTAAGGGGCAATTACGAATTCCAAAGCTGACGACCCTGTCATTCGATGTTTTGTTCACTCTATGACAAATATCGGGTGTGGTGCTGAATTTTCCACTTCGAAATTTATTTGTAAATACCAATCTAAAGTGTGTTGCTTTAATTTAAGCACGTGGTGAGACCATTTTCAATCCCGTTTCACTAACCTAAATTTCGGCTTTAAAGATTGTTTTAATTTGGCTTATGTTTCAGTTAACTGAAAATATAGGGGTGTGCTTTTAGAATTTGAGGGATGAATACAAACAGTAATCCTTAGTGTTTCTTCAGAAGATGAATTTGATGGAAATGAACCATCTAGTACTGTTCTCAAACCTGTAGCTTCTGGTGTGATGGTGTGATTACAGTATATAGAAAAACTAAACAATCATTTAGATTGTACGCATGTAACACTTGTTATTTATCAGGCGAAGGTTATGTCGAGTTTTTTTAAACAAAAAAAGAAGATGGCCGATAAAACATGTTTATTGCAACAGATGAGGAGTCATTTACTAGTCAAGGAGATGTTCGAAAACTCTACGTTACTCTTAGGGGTCGACTTGTAGGTTTAAATACATCATTTTTAAACATGATGTCGGTTTCGTTAACTGGCTATTTTCCGCATATACTCTCTCCTACAACAAACAAAAGACAACGTGACGCAGCTCTCAACAATATAGGGTAGTCTGCAGCGCCCTACGACGTTGCTTAGCATCAGTCTGAGATGAAGCGACTAGCGAGCAACATGAATGTGTCCGTCCCCAGCCAGCAAAATCTTAAGATAACAGCGAATTCCATTAAGAGCACGGAACGAAGATAGCAGCCACGAGGTAAGCAATCAACAAACATTTGAGTTCTGCGAGTCCATGGCACCCAAATCAAAGAAGTCGCATTGGTTGCATCTTTCTGCGGACACACAACATAAATTCTCACAGGCATGTACATGTGATGTACATGGAAATCTTCGACGCTGCATTTATATTCAGGGCAATTTGATTTTGCAAACCATTAATCCACTGGGTCAAGCACGCAGTCCGACTTCACTCGTCGGCTTTGACCAGTGACTTCATGAAAGGATATAAGCGGCCTATATTTAAATGTCATCTGTGGTTGTCTTAGTAACAGGTGTAAACTATGCTCTTTACGTATATGTCGTGATTTGCGAGGGTGTGGTTAGAGAAACGAGTGTGGGCTTCGAGAAATGAATAGCGATCATATTTATAATCTTGGTTCTCACAAATATTTGGCTGTTTCTTTCCGTATGTGGCAGGATTTTCGAGAGGGAGGTTAGGCAGGAATCGGAGAGAATAACTTAAATTGTTGTGAGGGAAATAAGTAGTGTTCATATTTATAACGTTAGTTCGTACAAATATTTGGCTGTTTCTTCTAATGTGACGTCGTGGAGGCGCGGAGTATTTGGAATGGATTGTTTTTGTGGGGTGCATGTTGTTAGAGGTGGCGGGCTTTCCTGGTGGATATTTGTGTTTGTGATTTGGTCTGCTGCAATGATTCAGTTAAATGGCATCGAGTCTTCGGAAGTTATTGGCTATTTATTTGTTTTTGCTTTTCAGGTCAATAGTTTTCGTTTGCAGATTGTTGGTTGTTTAAGTAGAATGTTGTGTGTTTCCCGCTTTTTTTGTGTACAGTTTTGTCTTGGAGTTATTTTTGAATATTTTATTGTTTGCAGTACTGTATGTGAATTTGCGTGCATGTGTGTGTGCGTGTGTGTGGTTTGTAGAATGTTTTGCGACCAACTTGATTAATTTGGAGTTTTCTATGGTTGGTAGGTCCGTTTTTATGATCTTTCTTATTCTTTGTGAAATAGTAGTTCTGCCTATGAAAGGGAAATATCTTTGAAATGAGGATTTTCAAATTAGTGTTTGGTTATTTTTATTTGGGGGAGGGAGGGGGTTTGGTATCGAAGTCTGCGTTGTCAAGTGAAATATTCGATTCCAGTTGTGTGTTTCTTGTATTTTTTGTTAGGTTCATGCTGGAGGATTTCGTGTGTGTTAGTTTTCGATTATGTGCTTGTCTTGAATGATGTTAGTCTTTTTGTAATGTTTTTAGTTTGTCTCCGCCCAAAATCCCTAAGTCCCGCGGTAGTTTTATTTCACTAGGTGACGGAAATATTTCGTGTGTTTCTTACGTCCGTTTGCGGTCGTAATGGTCTATCTTGTTGTCCCCATCTTCAAGCATGAACGGAGTCTGTTTTTAAATGTTGTGTGTGGATGTCTGAGCAACTGTTGTAAACTATACTGCTGATTCCAAATATGACGTCACAGGTCAAAGCAAATGGGCTAAATCAGACCGAGTGCTAATCTCCAGACTGTTTATCATGATCTGTCTGAGGTAGTTTGTGTTGGATGATCTTGAACTTCGTAAAACTTAAAATTACATGAAAATCAGGATACTACAAACTATACTTTCTCATATGAAATTTCTGTGTAAAGCTATCTCTGCATTCGTTAGTCCGGACATCGTTCGACAAGTCGGGAGTGTCACAGTGGAATCTTGAAACACGTTTCTCATGAACGTATCGTAAGAAATAATACATTTTTATAAGAGCTCCAATGATTATAGAGGAATATCAAACATTAGGGTGTATTTTTGTCAGAAAACTACTTTACCTTTGAAATTATATATGTCTTCAAACGTAATGAAGTACGATTTAGAACTGTTGTTTCTGCTTATGTATAATTCAATAAGGTGTGTCAGCTTTCGTTGTTGTGCCAATGCAGTTTGTATCTACAATCCCAGATCCCAATATAGTGCACCCACAATTTCTTGACTTCTCGCCTCCGTATACTGAATTGGTAGAGATCGCTGGAATTCGAGCGCTAATATGTCGGTTCCTCTCACTGCCAACTTTGGCGGTCAAACAAAACTGTGCGTAACAGGCCTAACACTGTAGTCGTGACTCCTTGATGCTACGTTTAATTTAGATTATAAGTATTTTGTGACAGTGAGTATCGCTTGTACGTGACTTCCCACTCCATTCTGTACCTCCTGCTGTGACAAAACAAGAGGGCCAGTTAACTATGGGTTCTTTAAGGGTCCATTCTCCTCTGTCAACTTAGAAATAAGCGATTTGTAAGATTTTTTTGGATAAAGTAATGAAGCAGTCAGCGTAAATCTTATTGCAAATTAGTTATTGATTAATGGACAACATTTTTTGATTTTTTAAAGTTATTCAGTTATCATTAAGCCCCAATATCCGAGGAGATAAAGCTGCTCTGTCCAAAATAACGGAAGTCCTGCAGTCTGAAAATCTTACCTAATATATATATATATATATATATATATATATATATACAATGATTTTCTTGATCTATAGAATATTGCTCACGGAAAAATAACACCGTTTTTAGAAATTTAAAAGAAAATAATAAAATGGCGGACATTTGAAACAAAGATGTAGTTTTGTCATGTGTTTTTGGTCACTTTTTTGCGATAAATAATGAATGCATTAAAATCAAATGTTAGTCTGTTACTTTTTGTGGTCATGCCCGAGGAGAAATTCAGCCAAATTATCAGTGTGTCCGAAATCCATTCCGTCAGCTTGAGATATAGAGTATTTCTCCACGCACAATATCCTATGGATTAAGAGAAATTTTTTTTTTTTTATTTCAGAGAAGATTTGCGGAGTGCAGGACATCTGTCACTGACCCGCCTCTTTTTAGATAGACCAACTTTAACTCCTCGAAAAAATGGTTCAAATGACTCCAAGCACTATGGGACTTAACATCTGAGGTCATCAGTCCCCTAGACTTACAACTACTTAAACCTAACTAACCTAAGGACATCTCACACATTCATGCCCGTGGCAGGATTCGAACCTGCGACCGTAGAAGTCGCGCGGTTCCGGACTGAAGCGCCTAAAACCGCTCGGCCACACCGGCCGGCACAGTTTTAATCAGCGAGGAAGTTTCAAATTATTTTTTCTTGAACATGCGGATGTACATGTGGTGGGAAAGCACTCGTCGATTCAAATACCCTTCCGACAACCCATGTTTTTTCCGTGACTTCTCTAAATAGTTTCAGGCAAATTCCGGGGTGGTTCCATTGATAGGGTGCAGCCGATTTTCTTCTCTACCCTTCCCAAATTAGAGTTTGTCCTCGATCTCGAATCATATCACCGTCGAGGGGAAAGCCCTCATTCTGGTTGTAGGATGTTTTTGCTTAGAATTTTATAATACCATATGTAATGTGATACAATTGAAGCGCCAAAGAAACTGGTATAGGCAAGCGTATTCAAATACAGAGATATGTAAACTGGTAGAATACGGTGCTGCTGTCAGCAACGCCTATATAAGACAACAAGTGTCTGGCGAAGTTGTTAGATCAGTTTCTGGTGCTACAATGGCAGCTTACCAAGATTTAAGTGAGTTTGAAAGTGGTGTTATAGTCGGCGTACGAGCGACGTGACGCAACATCTCCGAGGTATCGGTGAAGTGGGGATTCTCCGGTACGAACATTTCACGAGTGTGCCGTGAATATCAGGAATCTAGTAAAATATCAAATCTTCGATATCGCTGCTGCCGGAAAAAACTTCTGCAAGAACAGGACTAGCGAAGACTGAAGAGAATCGGTCAACATGACAGAAGTGCAAAGCTTCAGCAATTTTTTGCAGATTTCAGTGCTGGGCCAACAACAAACGTTAGCGTGCGAACAATTCAACGAAACCTCATCGAAATGGGTTTTCGGAGCCGAATGCCCACTCGTGTACCCTTGATGACTGCACGACACAAAGCTTTGTGCCTCACCTGGGCCCGTCGACACCGACATTGGACTGTTGATGACTGGAAACGTTTTGCCTGCTCGGACGAGTCTCGTTTAAAATTGTGATGATAATGATGATGATGTTTGTTTTGTGGGGCGCTCAACTGCACGGTTATCAGCGCCCGTACAATTTCCTAACCTTTGCTCAGTGAAATCTCACCACTTTCATGAATGATGATGAAATGAAAAGGACAACACAAACACCCAGTCATCTCGAGGCAGGTGAAAATCCCTAACCCCGCCGGGAATCGAACCAGGGACCCCGTGCTCGAGAAGCGAGAACGCGAACGTGAGACCACGAGATATCGAGCGGATGGACGTGTACGGGTATGGAGACAATTTCATGAATACATAGATCCAGCATGTCAGAAGGAGACTGTTCAAGCTGGTGGATGCTTTGCAATGGTGTGGGGCGGGTGCAGTGGAGTGATATGTGACCCCTGATACGTGTAGATAAGCCTCTGGCAGATGATACGTACGTAACCGTCATGTCTGATCACCTGCATCCATTCCTGTCCGTTGTGCATTCCGACGGTCTTGGGGAATTCCAGCAGGACAATGCGACAACCCACACGTCCAGACTTATAGAGAGTGGCTTCAGGAACACTCTTCTGAGTTTAAACGCTTCCGCTGGCCACCAAACTCCCAGATATGAACATTATTGAGCATATCTGTTATGCCTTGATACGTGCTGTTCAGAAGAGGCCTCCACCCCCTCGTACTCTTACCGATCTATGGACAGCCTTGCAGGTGTCAATTCCCTCCAGCACTAGTTCAGTCATTAGTCGAGTCCATGATATGTCGTGTTGCGGCCCTACACGATATCAGGCAGGTTTCTTTGGCTCTTCAGTGCATAAGACTGTTGTTCTCCAAGACCATTGGTGCTTATTAGACGCGATTTGCTGATTCTATTTGTAGTCTGGGATTTACGAGCATCTAAAACCAACGACCTATTTTTTTTTTTTTTAGGATATCCCTTTTCAGAGTAGGCTGCCTGTGTCTGCGTTACAGGGAGCTACATTTCTCGTTCATGCCAAGTGCATAGTGGAGATCCTTCTTGTTTGAATCTCGGAAACACATCTTTAAGCCCTGATTTCCGTCATAGCCTTGGCCGAAATATTTTCTTACGTCTAGCTCCTATCGTTCCATTGATATAATTAACTGATGCACGACTCTTACGGCAAATAGATCTTTGGCCTGGGTACGGGAGGTTAGTGATTCACATATCTTTACGAGTATCTCTGAAGGATCTCCAAAACTAACTAGCATTATTTTAACACACGGGAATCCGTCACTTCACTGGTCGATTTTACTAACTTTTCCATTTTCCTTTCCATTTTAATTATTCCTTGCTTTTTCCCGTTTCCTTCTTTCGGGCGCCAAGTGCTCCTTATTACCGGAGCTCCACTGCCTCTTTATGCCCCTGCACCCAGTACTGTGGTTTTTAACAAGATAAAAGTTGCTCTTGCACTGATTGGCACTGCCTCATCGGCGAGGTTTTCACGTTTCAAGGAGGATGTTAAAGATGGACCTGTAACACTTAGGACCAAGAGTTTCACCAAACAAAGCGTAGCACAGCGGCCCGAAAAGCCTTTCTGTGTACAAGGTGATCTCTTTCGGCAGTTTCCATCCCATAACATAGGTAACTGACAGGTTTCGCCAGAGTGTGAAGAGGGTAGAGAATCGAAGCTCCAACGTGAACAAAATCTTAGTGCGTTGTTGTTGTTGTGGTCTTCAGTCCAGAGACTGGTTTGATGCAGCTCTCCATGCTACTCTATCCTGTGCAAGCTTATTCATCTCCCAGTACCTACTGCAACCTACATCCTTCTGAATCTGTTTAGTGTATTCATCTCTTGTTCTCCCTCTACTATTTTTACCCTCCACGCTGCCCTCCAATACTAAACTGGTGATCCCTTGATGCCTCAGAATATCCCCTACCAACCGATCTCTTCTTCTAGTAAAGTTGTGCCACAAATTCCTCCTCTCCCCAATTCTATTCAATACCTCCTCATTAGTTGTGTGATCTACCCATCTAAACTTCAGCATTCTTCTGTAGCACCACATCTCGAAAGATTCTATTCTCTTCTTGTCCAAACTATTTATCGTCCACGTTTCACTTCCATACATGGCTACACTCCATACAAATACTTTCAGAAACGATTTCCTGACTCTTAAATCTATACTCGATGTTAGCAAATTTCTCTTCTTCAGATACGCTTTCCTTGCCATTGCCAATCTACATTTTATATCCTCGCTACTTCGACCATCATCAGTTATTTCGCTCCCCAAACAGCAAAACTCACTACTTTAAGTGTCTCATTTCCTAATATAATTCCCGCAGCGTCACCCGATTTAATTCGACTACATTCCATTATCCTCGTTTTGCTTTTGTTGATGTTCATCTTATATCCTCCTTTCAAGACACTGTCCATTCGTTTCAGCTGCACTTCCAGGACCTTTGCTGTCCCTGACAGAATTACAATGTCATCGGCGGACCTCAAAGTTTTTATTTCTTCTCCATGGATTTCAATTCCTACTCCGAATTTTTCTTTTGTTTCCTTTACTGTTTGCTCAATATACAGATTGAAAATCATCGGGGATAGGCTACAACACTGTCTCACTCCCTTCCCCAACCACTGTTTCCGCCGGCCGTGCGGCCGAGAGGTTCTAGGCGCTTCAGTCTGGAGCCACGCGACCGCTACGGTCGCAGGTTCGAACCCTGCCTCGTGCATGGATGTGTGTGATGTCCTTATGTTAGTTAGGTTTAAGTTGTTCTACCTTCTAGGGGACTGATGACCTCAGATGTTAAGTCCCATAGTTCTCAGAGCCATTTGAACCATTGTTTTTAACCACTGCTTCCCTTTCATGCCCTCCGACTCTTATAACTGCCATCTGGTTTCTGTACAAATTGTAAATAGCCTTTCACTACCTGTATTTTACCTCTGCTACTTTTAGAATTTGAAAGAGAGTATTCCAGTCAAC
Source organism: Schistocerca piceifrons (assembly GCF_021461385.2). NCBI lineage: Eukaryota > Metazoa > Arthropoda > Insecta > Orthoptera > Acrididae > Schistocerca > Schistocerca piceifrons. The sequence goes on along the minus strand of NC_060139.1, from coordinate 304,330,289 downwards.
ATTGTCAGAAGCTTTCTCTAAGCCTACAAATGCTAGAAACGTAGGTTTGCCTTTTCTTAATCTTTCTTCTAAGATAAGTCGTAGGGTCAGTAATGCCTCGATTGTTCCAATATTTCTACGGAATTCAAACTGATCTTCCCCAAGGTCGGCTTCTACCAGTTTTTCCATTAGTCTGTAAAGAATTCGCGTTAGTATTTTGCAGCCGTGGCTTATTAAACTGATAGTTCGGTAATTTTCATATCTGTCAACACCTGCTTTCTTTGGAATCGGACTTACTATATTCTTCTTGAAGTCTGAGGGTATTTCGCCTGTCATATAAGTGGTTCTCTTGTCTCCAAAGGTCTCTTTAATTTTCCTGTAGGCAGTATCTATCTTACCCCTGGTGATATGCGCCTTTACATCCGTACATTTGTCCTCTAGCCATCCCTGGTTAGCCACTTTGCACTTCCTGTCGATCTCATTTTTGAGATTACTGCGTTAATTAATTCAAAAACACACTTAGTGCGTTAATTATTTCAACAATACACTTATTTTGTAAACATTTTTGCAACAATTTTTCAGTTTTCCAGAATATCTTCTCTCTATTATACGACTCTCGTAACCCTACAAAATACTTAGCTTCAACTGTCAAAGCCTTTTCATTACACTGGAAATATTTTCGAAGTATGACTTTCTTCAGAAGTAGGATATGCGGTGGAAGAAGATATGTTGACGTCAAATGATGCAAATGCTGGTGAATACGTGGATATTCTAACAATTCTTACTGCACACCCTTCAGTTTTCATACTGCTAAAGCAAGTTCGTTGATCTCCATCATTTCCGAAGATAAAACTCCTGTAGAAACTCGCCACAATGAGACGATTCACTTTATAAACTTAGTAAGTTTTCGTGAAGTACAGTTACTATGATTTGTTATCAAAAAAGATGGAGAGATTTCGTCTTAAAACTAGATATAGACACAACAGTGCAGTTACCAGCTACTTTTGCACGGCACATGTGTATTTGAAACATAATAGTGACAGCAAAATAGAACATGAAAATTCTTATATAAAAACCAAAACACAACCGATGGACAACACGAACGGTACACGAGCCGAAAAATCCCTTAGAAATATCAGGAGCTTGCGAAGAAAGCATTAGATTAAATTTCATATATGAATCTTGAAAATTTCTGGGGTATTGAGCCAGGTAGCGTCGTCCAAAAGGCGTGATGTTTCGGCAGGCCGACTTTTTGCCACCTTCAGGCGTTCTTGGTGTCTGACACCGGGATGCCAGGAAAACCTGAGATCACACTTCATATATGAATATGCATAAAAAAGGTATTGTACTGTGCAATTACAAAATACATTTATTTTTCAGACCTGTTTCAAAGCATTACAGCTTCATTATCAATGCAAGAAATGCGGACCCAGTAACGTTCCATCGACAGTTATCAAAACAATACAAGCGGCCTTGAAAATTGGCACAGGGTAATTCCGTTTAATCGTGTTAGATAAAGCAAAACCAAGGAAATGGACGAAACTTAACGGCCTATTGCAAAATTTGATTAATGAAGTATTTGAGTGACATACCAGTACCCGATAAACCACCAAAAAGGTGAAAGACTTTCCACGCACAATAAATATATTTACTACGTGCATGAGGATCATAAATGCAGGCACAAGATATTGCAACACAATGTGGAATTCTCAGCAATATACTGCGGGACGTAAGCTACAAACATATTTACAGGATTCTTGGCTTGAAGGATGACTGACAGCGTTCCCATAAAGATTCATTCAACACACTAATGCCTATCTAAGACGATGTTCTCGTTTTGATCGTTGACTGCGAAGTGGGCGAGCGTTCATATAGGGGGCGTGGCTATCCCGGCGTTTCCCATTTGTCGGCGAGCCATGCCATGTTTGTGGCTTCGTTGCGAGGTGACACCTTTGCTTTGGCATCCCGTTCCTCGAACGACACCACATTCGCTGGCAGCAGATATTTGTGCGGAAACAGGGCAGTAACATAGGTGAAATGAGTGGTATTTTGACAACAGGTTTCCCAAAATAAGGCGATCTGTTTCACGTTTTTCGTAATGCAGTGGGAGTGATCTTGCTTCTAGTTTGTGTTCGTCCACTGCCGTCAGTAACAACGAATGTACGTTATCTGACAAAAAAAGTGAAGCACCCAGCAGGAAAGGAGGAAACGGAAACGAAACTTCATGGGCTGAGATTGTAAGTAATGATTTTTCAGTGATGATCAGATCGAGACAAATTTAAAAAGACTTTTGAGCCCAGTTATCAGAATGACGCTGCACCACTTCTGGCTTAGATACATGCACTGATTCGCTTTGGACGTGTGGCACAAAGACGTTTTGTCCACTCCTCAGGCAAACTGGCCCACAGCTGTTGAAACTGGTTCTCAGTATCGTGGACACACTGTGACGGAGTTGGCGTCCTGACTGCTACCACACACGCTCTATCAGGGGAAGATCGCTCACTGGCCGAGACACTTCCTCATCATGCAGACTGTTCATAGAGGCACGTAACTGTTGAAAAATGGCACCACGACACGGTCGGAAGAGATTTAACGCCTCAGGACACAGGATGTCCGTGACGTGCCTTTGGGAGGTCAGAGTCGCGTCAGTCATTGCCAGCCGCGACCCGAAGTCATATCCAATGGCTCCCCACGCCAGGAGTAACGCCGCTGTGTCTCTCATAAATATTGGAAGAATAAGACCTCTTCCCACGTCAGCGCCATACTAGCTGACGGTGACCATCCTGGTTAGTGCTGAACCGCGATTCACCGTTGAATGCAATGTGACGCCATTCATCAACAATCCCTGCTGCCTGGTCATGGCAGCACTCCAAACGCCGCCGTTTGTGATGTGTTAGCGGTAGCCTACGCATGGGACGGTAATACCCTCGTCTGAGTGCTGTTAGTCTCCGACTAATAGAGCGGAATGACTAAGAATGTTTCAGGGAGTCATTTACTTGTTCTCGGGAAAGTACAGATGTGAAGGGAAAACGACGTTAGTGGTCAACTGGAACCTCAACAACGAGTTTCCTATGTAGTCCAACATCCGACCACCGTCACAATATCCCACAAATCTAGATATTGCACGGTTCGACCAACCGGCCAAATGGAGACCCACAATGCCGCCCTATTTAAACTCTGTGAGGTGCTAACAACACTGTGTCACATGAGAATCCGGCGTCTCCTTGTTCTTCACAGTGGTCCTTAACACCTGCTGCTATTCACCCCCTTATGTACCCTACCATTCACTCGTGCGTGTGTGTGTGTGTGTGTGTGTGTGTGTGTGTGTGTGTGTGTGTGTGTGTGTGAGTGAGAGAGAGACAGAGGTGGGAGGGAGGGGGGGCGAGGTAGGCGTACAAAAATTGAATACGAAGGAAGGAAAAAAGACGTTAACGTTCCATCAACGATGAGGTCTTTAAAGGCAGAACAGAAGATGGAACTGGAAAAGAATGGATCGACAGCTCACCCGTAGCGGTCTCATTAAATGTTCAAGTTCGAGCAGCATTTGTAATTAATACCGAAATTACAGTTTCTTTCTTGAGGCCTTTGTCCCGCTTAAACGCGGGGTCTGCCGTGTTACTATTGAGTTGGCAGTGTTAGTTGCTGAGGGTGGCCGGATACCCTTCCTGTCGCCACCCCGAACACCCCCAGGGAAGGAATCAGTGTACCCCAGCTTTCTGCATCTAGTGTAAGCCATGGAATAGTGCGAACATTTTCAAATGTCTGCGAGTCGTGTAACCGAGGTGGAACGTGGGGACCATCCCGGTATTCATCTAGCGGGATGTGGAAAACCGCCTAAAAACCACATCCAGGCTGTCCAGCAAAATACCGAAATTACCATAATTTTGTTAATGTTATAAAATACGTTAAAGCCAAAAATTACATGTTTCCTGTTATGACAGTTTGTGATCCTGTTTTCATTTTCGACATTACGTAATATTCTGCCAGAATTTTTCACATTAGACATTCCAGTGTATTTAAATCTTAGTTTCGCTAGTATCTCATTACTGCAAGCCGTACACTTACTAGTAAAACATGTTAATTCTTACATCGATATTTACGAGACGTTGCGACCTTGTGGGTTGCATTCTAGCCTGGGAGTGTAAATCACATTTAGGACGGATTGACTTACTTAAGGCTGGTTGCTTTAGAAGATACAAATCACGTCAGATTAGTTCCGCAACTGGACGAATCAAGTTTTCACATGGCCAGCCCATTGACACACTTTACTGGGATTTAAACTTCGCATTCTTTCCAGAGCACGGTGTTGACTATACCTTACTTTTGAACATAATGTATTAAGTGCTAATCAAAAAATTATTCAGTGTATTGTTAAAGCACAATTAATCCCTGGATTGTTTCATGTGCTACTGGGTAATTATCCAGTGTTGCTCTGTTACTCGTTTGTGTCACTCCTCTACTAGACTCGAAAGGGAATCAAATGTGCGAATAGTGCATTAATACGGCACCAAACGAGCTATCAAAACATTTGTTGGTTTCCTAGCAAGCAGTATAAAGACTTGCATGGGAGAAATATGGCTAACTCGTTGCATTGCTCGTCTCAAATTCAACAGCAGATCCATTGAAATGAGTCGTGTCTGTTAGAAATGCGCAAACGAGTAAAAATTAACTAACTGATTTCACCACCTAAACACAAAAGTCGTTCCTGCGTTCTCCTGACCCCTTCAAGAGTTCTACACGATTGTAACAAAGTTCCTCTATCTCGTACAAAGTTCTTTCCGAGTAAATTTTAACTTCATTGTCATCTGAACTATCTCCTATCAGCCGAGTGACGTCGAAAACGTTGGATTCTATTTTCGGTTGTTTTTATATGACAGCATTTCCCAGTCCCATCCCTAACTGTGTAGTGATGGTGAAGCTTCAATTCATAACATTATTCTTCCGAATAGTAACTAATATGTGAACTTAGATCCCCCGGAATTGCTTCAAGAGAAAGAGCTTTACAAATTCAGCAAGTCAATAACGCGTTAGTCCACTTCAGGCTTACACACTCTGCGTACGAAACACACTTTGTCCAACAATATCGCCGGATCTCTCCCCAACTACCGATCGAGGTGGTGCAGTGGCTAGCACACTGGACTCACATTCGGGAGGACGACGGTTCAGTCCCGCGCCCGGCCATCCTGGTTTAGGTTTTCCGTGATTTCCCTAATTCGCTCCACGCAAATGCCGGGATGGTTCCTTTGAAAGGCCACGGCCGACTTCCTTCCCCGTCCTTCCCTGATCAGATGAGACCGATGACCTCGCTGTTTGGTCTCCTCCCCCACAACAACCCAACCCTCTCCTCCCCATTTCAGAATGTTTGCAGCGTTAACGGCAGGGCCCCCCAACCTGCTTGGGATTTTGACGATCTAAGTTGCCAATTGGACAGAATTTGGTACGATATCCCTCAAGAGGACATCCAGCGACTCTATCAAACAATGCCAAGCGAGTAATTCCTTACATAAGGGCTAGGGGTGGACCAAAGCGTTATTGACTTGCTAAATTTGTGAAGCTCTTTCTCTTGATAAATTATCCAGTTTTTCTGAAATTGCAATCATTTTTCGTCTGTACATCTATGTATACCAATTTCCTCATGGTGCGTATTTTTATTATGTTATAGTGTATATATTACAGAATGAATATGTATATCGAGATAGGGTTTCCGCCAAGTTAGAGCGGACAATATGGCATATTTCCTCACGTATGCAAGTCATATTATCGTTTACAATCGCCATACTACAATACAGACCTTGTTTTTTGTAGTGGGACTAATGCGTGTCTCTGTGGCATTTGAAAAAAGCTTCAAGAGACTCAAAGACCTAACATGTATGGGACTTGATCAAACAGTATCAAATAACAGACCGCAGGCCAATGCGCCGTCGTCAGGAGAAAGGGTTACATAACCGTCTGGCTTATTATACTGTACTTGTTGTAACACAGAACAGTAAGGGGTAGAAATTAGAAAAAAAAATTATTAAACCTCACTCACATTGCCTCAGGCAAATTCAAGTCATGCCAGAGACAGGGACAGAAGCAGGAAGCAAGGCATTATGTCGCAAGTGGGTCAGGTCAACAACGCTGTCTGCCAAGTAAGGAACAAGCGTTCAGCACAAAAAAAAAGAGGACGGAAAACCAAAGGAAGCGAGACAAGCATTTTCGTTAGCTCGTAACGCATGTTGCGAGAAACTGTATCTGCTTCTCTACTTCATAAGAGCGCATAGAGCAGTTACCGATATGTTACGTGGATGTAGCAGAATAAGGTGGACACATTCGATCATTACATCTATATCTACGTGATTACTCTGCTATTCACAATAAAGTGCGTGGCAGAGGGTTCAATGAACCACCTACAAGCTGTCTCTCTATCGTTCCACTCTCAAACAACACGCGGGAAAAACGAGCACTTAAATTTTTCTATGCGAGCCCTAATTTCTCTTATTTTATCGTGATGATCATTTCTCCCTATGTAGATGGGTGCCAACAGAATGTTTTCGCAATCGTAGGAGAAAACTGGTGATTGAAATTTTATTAGAAGATCCCGTCACAACGAAAACCGCATTTGTTTTAATGATTGCCACTCCAACTCACGTATCATATCTGTGACACTATCTACCCTATTCCGCGATAATACAAAATGGGCTGCCCTTCTTTGTACTTTTTCGATGTCATCCGTCAGTCCCACCTGATGTGGATCCCACACCGCACAGAAATACTCCAGAATAGGGTGGACAAACGTGGTGTAAGCAGTCTCTTTAATAGACCTGTAGCACCTTCTAAGTGTTCTGCCAATGAATCGCAGTCTTTGGTTTGCTCTACCCACAATATTATCTATGTGATCGTTCCAGTTTAGGTTATTTGGAACTGTAATCCCTAAGTATTTACTTGACTTTACAGCCTTCAGATATGTGTGACTTACCACGCAATCGAAATTTAGCTCATTTCTTTTAGTACTCACGTGAATAACTTCACACTTTTCTTTATTCAGGGTCAATTGCCACTTTTCGCACCATACAGATATCGTATCTACATCATTTTGCAAGTCGTTTTGATCATCTGATGACTTTACAAGACAGTAAATGACAGCATCATCTGCAAACAATCTAAGACGGCTACTCAAACTGTCTCCTATGTCGTTAATATAGATCAGGAACAGCAGAGGGCCTATAACACTTCCTTGTGGAACACCCAATATTACTTCTGTTTTACTCGATGACGAACCGAGCTTTGCACCATACCCCCCCCAGCTAGCTCCTAATAACTACTCCAACCCTCCAGCTCCCGTCATGAGTTGATCATTGCGATCGATGGTATTTATAGTAATAACATTGTATTCCATGATTACGATACTGTACTTAATGTATGTCCTAGAAACCCCAGCACAGTATATGAACTAGCCGAAGATGTACTCGCCACTTGCCATCTTCATTTCTTTCTCTTGCTACTGCCTTTATCCCGCAACGTGTGCAGGGTGAATGTGTTTCAAATGTCTGCTGGTCGTGGAACTGAGGCGGGACGTGGGGACCAGCCCAGTATTCATCTAGTAGGATGTGGAAAACCGCCTAAAAACCACATCCAGGCTGGCTGGCACACCGGCCGTCGTTAATCCGCCGGGCGGATTCGATCTGGAGCCGGCGCCCCCACCCGAGTCCAGGAAGCAGCGCGTTAGCTCTCTCGGCTAGCCCGGTGGGTTTCGCCACTTACCATCTACTGATTGATAAACTGACTGTCTTCTGACAGTATTACATCGCAGAGTGCTGCTAATACCGAGCTTCAACACAGATGTCAGTAACAGGGACTCTTGGGGTCCACATACCCACTCAACACTTAGGTATCTTCGGGTGCTGAAACCTACCAAGGGGTACGGAGGAGATCAATCGATCACAGGGCTACCGACACCAGTTACACTGTGGATGGGTCATCAGGAGTCATCGTAGAATTCGGAGTGGGACCGAGTACACTCCGCAACCGGCGCTGGAACCACTTAATGCTATTCAACTGTCATCCTTCTCTCCGACGCCCACCGCGCCGCCAGGGTCGCTGACATCACCTCTTGGACGTAAAAACATGTACTGATTCGACGGACGTCATCTAGAATCAAACACACAGCTGAACTAGCAACATTCGAGGCTGCTGCAGAAGAACGACGACTTGTAAACATTGTGAATAAATAACTGTATTCTAATAATGTTTCACTAAACATTGTGAATAAATAACTGTATTCTAATAATGTTTCACTGGCGTCGTTGACGCTTCACAGGTTCCCAACAACCATGCTGAATTCACGCAGAGGTGTCTCCCTTCGGCTCTCCGCAAATTGTTGCCAGAGGTTTTTTTCTGCAGAAGAACGACGACTTGTAAACATTGTGAATAAATAACTGTATTCTAATAATGTTTCACTGGCGTCGTTGACGCTTCACAGGTTCCCAACAACTATGCTGAATTCACGCAGAGGTGTCTCCCTTTGGCTCTCCGTAAATTATTGCCAGAGGTTTTTTTTCTTTATTTTTTTTTAAAATCTTTATTGCAATACATAATAATAATTATACGATATAACCCACCACCTTAATGATTAGTGGGTCCTAAGTGATACAATGTTGTATGTTATTTGCAGCTATTATAGTTAATTTGTAAACTACAGACTGTGTAAACAGTACAGGTTAATGGGCAAACTTACTATTTTTGTTAAACAATACATTGCTACCTACTTATTAGTAATCCTAACTGCCTGCAGCGTTACAGATGTGTCAGTATGGATATAAACCTACTACAAGTCCTTTTTCATTGAGCTAATCCCGATGAGCGTGGCCCTGACACGACAATTACTAGTCGCTGCAGGTTCCTATTTTAGTATCTACATCCTATTAACAACTAACTAACCTACGTCAAATCCGGTGCTGTCATAATCGTGAAGTTGGTGCACCTCAGTCCCCCTAGCCCTGCACGTGGCGGATTCCAACTAACGAGTCGACCTGTCCATATACAGGCGGTACAGGATTAGGGTACTAGGACGCGTCCAGTAGTTTGTTTTAATCGCGAAAGTCCCTCAGGTATGCAGTCATAACTTTACGTGATACCTCATTTGCCAGATTATTCAAAGTTTCGAAAGTCTCTTCGTGACTCAGTAGGTCGTATGTATTATTGTTTGGTAGTTGTTGTCTTAATCTAACTGCTCCATCATCGAAAAGGAGGCACTCGTAAACCGCATGATTGGGAGTACCCTCCGATGCACCACAGTCACACTCAGGTGTAGACCTTTTCCGAAACCGGCATAGATATGTCGAGTAGGACCCATGACCAGTGAGCAAATGAATTAGACCCCGGGTTGGCTCGAAATTCCTTATGCCTAACCTTTCTTTAACATTTGGCAAGAGTCTGAAGGTTCTTCTGCCAGATTCATCCATTTCCCATGATTCCTGCCATAAATCCTCGCCTCTTTTCCTCATCTCTCCCTTTTCCATAGCCTGAACTTCCAGAATATTTTCTATTTTCCCGTTCTTAGCCCAATACCATGCTGCTTGCTCTCCAATTTTAATGTCCAGAGGACAGAGCCCCATTATCACTAATAGGGCACCACCTGGAGATGTTCTATAAGCCCCAACAGATGTTAACAGCATGTTCCTCTGTACTCTTCTGACTGTCATGGCAGGCACCACCCTTGTCAGCCTGTGTGTGCCCAGACTCCCGAACCGTAACACACTATTGAAGTTAGTATACTGTTATGGTAAAATTTTGTTAGGTGGGGGGGGGGGGGTGGAGGTGAAATCTTTTGTGTCCTGTGGGGATGAGGTTATTGAGTACTTGTAATGCTCTTTGGGTTACGGATTCAATGTGCTTCCCGAAGTTCCACCTTTCATCGATGATAACTCCCAAGTAGTGAGTCTCATGTCTTGTGAGAACTGGTGAGCCCCCAATTCTCACTGTAGGATTTCTTACTAGCTGTCCTTTCAGCAATAGGTATGTTGATTTAGCTGGTGAAATAGAAATTTTAGTATTACTGCACCATAGTTGCAATTTCGCTATGGCCCTTTCTATTTTTGGTTCTATGTCTTCGCGGCTGCGGCCGCCAACCGGCAGAAGGAGGTCATCGGCGTAGGATATCACCTCTAGCAACTCTTCACTGTCTTGCATGTTGTCTAGAAGTGGTTCCATATGGATATCCCAGAATAGTGGACCTAGAACGGAACCCTGGAGACATCCCTTAGTTAAGGTTTTTTCAACTTTACCGCTAGGGGATGACAGCCAGACCCTCCGATCCCCACAATAGCTCCTCAAGCAACCATTTAGCGGCCCTGGACACTTTCTCTCCCGCAAGCAGGAGAAGAGCGAAGGCCACCACAGGTTGTCAAAGGCGCCATTGATGTCAACCATGATGCCATCAACGTACCTGTACAGGGTCGAGTCACAGAGCGATTGAATTAGTTGCCGATCGCCTCGGCCTGAAGCCGAACTGCCTGCTGCTCATCCCGCACAGCACTCGGTGTGCGGTCAGTGTGTCAGCTAGCAATTTCTCAAGTAATTTTCCAAAATTATGTAATAGGCAAATAGGTCTGTAAGACTTAGTTTCGCCGCCATCAAGGGTTTAGGCGAATTGATGGGAGTGTTATGTTCAAAGTACCTTCTGTGGACGCCATCATCATTTAACCATACAGTAAAGTAAAGCTGCATGGGGTAAGACAGAGATTTAGAAACCAGGTTTTAAATTGTAAGACATTTCCGGGGGCAGGTGTGGACTCCGACCACAATCTATTGGTTATGAAATGTAGATTAAAACTAAAGAAACTGCCAAAAGGTGGGAATTTAAGGAGATGGTACTTCGATAAAGTGACTGAAGCAGAAGTTGCACAGAGCTTCAGGGAGAGCATAAGGGAACAATTGACAGGAATGGGGGAAAGAAATACATACAGTAGAAGAAGAATGGGTAGCTCTGAGGGATGAAGTAGTGAAGGCAGCAGAGGATCAAATAGGTAAAAAGACGAGGGCTAGTAGAAATCCTTGGGTAACAGAAAAAATATTGAATTTAATTGATGAAAGGAGAAATTATAAAAATGCAGTAAATGAAGCAGGCAAAAAGGAATACAAACGTCTCAAAAATGAGATCGATAGGAAGTGCAAAATGGCTAAGCAGGGACGGCTAGATGACAAATGTTAGGATGTAGAGGTTATCTCACTAGGGGTAAGATACACTCCTGGAAATTGAAATAAGAACACCGTGAATTCATTGTCCCAGGAAGGGGAAACTTTATTGACACATTCCTGGGGTCAGATACAACACATGATCACACTGACAGAACCACAGGCACATAGACACAGGCAACAGAGCATGCACAATGTCGGCACTAGTACAGTGTATATCCACCTTTCGCAGCAATGCAGGCTGCTATTCTCCCATGGAGACAATCGTAGAGATGCTGGATGTAGTCCTGTGGAACGGCTTGCCATGCCATTTCCACCTGGCGCCTCAGATTGACCAGCGTTCGTGCTGGACGTGCAGACCGCGTGAGACGACGCTTCATCCAGTCCCAAACATGCTCAATGGGGGACAGATCCGGAGATCTTGCTGGCCAGGGTAGTTGACTTACACCTTCTAGAGCACGTTGGGTGGCACAGGATACATGCGGACGTGCATTGTCCTGTTGGAACAGCAAGTTCCCTTGCCGGTCTAGGAATGGTAGAACGATGGGTTCGATGACGGTTTGGATGTACCGTGCACTATTCAGTGTCCCCTCGACGATCACCAGTGGTGTACGGCTAGTGTAGGAGATCGCTCCCCACACCATGATGCCGGGTGTTGGCCCTGTGTGCCTCGGTCGTATGCAGTCCTGATTGTGGCGCTCACCTGCACGGCGCCAAACACGCATACGACCATCATTGGCACCAAGGCAGAAGCGACTCTCATCGCTGAAGACGACACGTCTCCATTCGTCCCTCCATTCACGCCTGTCGCGACACCACTGGAGGCGGGCTGCACGATGTTGGGGCGTGAGCGGAAGACGGCCTAACGGTGTGCGGGACCGTAGCCCAGCTTCATGGAGACGGTTGCGAATGGTCCTCGCCGATACCCCAGGAGCAACAGTGTCCCTAATTTGCTGGGAAGTGGCGGTGCGGTCCCCTACGGCACTGCGTAGGATCCTACGGTCTTGGCGTGCATCCGTGCGTCGCTGCGGTCCGGTCCCAGGTCGACGGGCACGTGCACCTTCCGCCGACCACTGGCGACAACATCGATGTACTGTGGAGACCTCACGCCCCACGTGTTGAGCAATTCGGCGGTACGTCCACCCGGCCTCCCGCATGCCCACTATACACCCTCGCTCAAAGTCCGTCAACTGCACATACGGTTCACGTCCACGCTGTCGCGGCATGCTACCAGTGTTAAAGACTGCGATGGAGCTCCGTATGCCACGGCAAACTGGCTGACACTGACGGCGGCGGTGCACAAATGCTGTGCAGCTAGCGCCATTCGACGGCCAACACCGCGGTTCCTGGTGTGTCCGCTGTGCCGTGCGTGTGATCATTGCTTGTACAGCCCTCTCGCAGTGTCCGGAGCAAGTATGGTGGGTCTGACACACCGGTGTCAATGTGTTCTTTTTTCCATTTCCAGGAGTGTAGATACTGCCTACAGGAAAATTAAAGAGACCTTTGGAGAAAAGAGAACCACTTGTTTGAATATCAAGAGCTCAGATGGAAACCCAGTTCTAAGCAAAGAAGGTAAAGCAGAAAGGTGGAAGGAGTATATAGAGGGTCTATACAAGGGCGATGTACTTGAGGGCAATATTGTGGAAATGGAAGACGGTGTAGATGAAGATGAAATGGGATATGTGGTACTGCGTGAAGAGTTTGACAGAGCAATGAAAGACCTGAGTCGAAACAAGGCCCTGGGAGTAGACAACACCTCATTAGACCTACTGACGGCCTTAGGAGAGCCAGTCCAGACAAAACTCTACCATATGGTGAGCAAGATGTATGAGACAGGTGAAATACTCCTTAGACTTCAAGAAGAATATAATAATTCCAATCCCAAAGAAAGCAGGTGTTGACAGATGTGAAAGTTACCAAACTATCAGTTTAATCAGTCACAGATGTAAAATACTTACGCGATTTCTTTACAGACAAACTGGTAGAAGCCGACCTCGGGGAAGATCAGTTTGGATTCTATAGAAATGTTGGAACACGTGAGGCAATACTGACCCTACGACTTATCTTAGAAGTTAGATTAAGAAAAGGCAAACCTACGTTTCTAGCATTTGTAGACCTAGAGAACGCATTTGACAATGTTGACTGGAATACTCTCTGTCAAATTCTAAAGGTGGCAGGGGTAAAACACAGGCAGCGAAAGGCTATTTACAATTTGTACGGGAACCAGATGGCAGTTATAAGAGTCGAGGAGCATGAAAGGGAAGCAGTGGTTGGGAAGGGAGTGAGACAGAGTTGTAGCCTCTCCCCGATGTTATTCAATCTGTATATTGAGCAAGCAGTAAAGGCAACAAAAGAAAACCTCGGAGTAGGTATTAAAATCCAGGGAGAAGAAATAAAAACGTTGAGGTTCGCCGATGACATTGCAATTCTGTCAGAGACAGCAAAGGACTTGGAAGAGGAGTTGAACGGAATGGACAGTGTCTTGAACGGAGGATATAAGATCAACACCAACAAAAGCAAAACGAGGATAATGGAATTAGTACAATTAAATCGGGTGATGCTGCGGGTAGAGAGGATAAAAAATGTAGACTGGCAATGGCAAGGAAAGTGTTTCTGAAGAAGAGAAATTTGTTAACATCGAGTATAGATTTAAGTGTCAGGAAGTCGTTTCTGAAAGTATTTGTATGGAGTGTAGCCATGTATGGAAGTGAAACATGGACGATAAATAGTTTAGACAAGAAGAGAATAGAAGCTTTCGAAATGTGGTGCTACAGAAGAATGCTGAAAATTAGGTGGGTGGATCACATAACTAATGAGGAGGTGTTGAATAGAATTGGGGAGAAGAGGAGTTTGTGGCACAACTTGACAAGAAGAAGGGACCGGTTGGTAGGACGTATCCTGAGACATCAAGGGATCACCAATTTAGTATTGGAGGGCATCGTGGAGGTTGAAAATCGTAGAGGGAGACCAAGAGATGAATACACTAAGCAGATTCAGAAGGATGTAGGTTGCAGTTTAAGTACTGGGAGATGAAGAAGCTTGCACAGGATAGAGTAGCATGGAGAGCTGCATCAAACCAGTCTCAAGACTGAAGTCCATAACAACAACAACAACATCATCTGTGAAACCTACGTAACATGCTGTTTTATCAGAAGTTAGACGAAATTCTAGAGCCATACTTGTTACCAGTCAGATTTACTGTTTGTAATTTAGCGAGTCATAGTGAAGCATAAAGTAAGTTCGTACTAGTCACTTGTTCTACTTTTAGACGGTATGGCCATGCAGCACAAGCGTGTAGTGAATGCCCCAAGGTAATGATCAAGCAAAAGAAGTAGTTGAGTCTAGTTTCGTGTATTGTAAATTGTATTTTTCTTGTTTTTTATATGTTGCTGTGTTTCAAGCACGTATTTTCTGTATAAAATTATGTTTGTGGTAAACTGAACAAAAATGCCAGGCACAAGATCAGCTAGTACTAGTGACAGTATAGCCGCTCTGATATAGCAAGTGTTAAAATTGTTAGAAGACAATACTTAACAAAACTTAGGATATTGAACTGATGGTTCAATTAGAATCTTTGCGGGGTGCGCAAGAGTCACAGTCGGGTTCGAGTGAATTGAAGTCGTCAGTACCAATGCTCTACTTTTTATTAGGTCCTTCAACAGCTAACCCAATCACATCCTTCTCCGGAAAAACAGCATAGGACAAACGGCATTTATTAACGATGTAGTGGCTGCTGCTGGAATGAGTAATTGGTCAAATGAAACTGCTCTCAAGACTGTCAATTTACGCCTTTACTGGTGAAGCCAAGAGATAAGTGATGTATCGCGAAACGCTGAGCAAGGCACATATATTTGAACAAGTAGATTTTTTTTAGAAAAAAGTTGTATTGATTAACATAGAAGGCAAATGAGACTGTGGAGACTTTTACAAACAGAATCTTTAAAGCAAATGCGCAAACGTATGAGTTGATAGGGAATCCTAAAGCGGATCACGTCATAATCAGGGAGACAGAAAACAAAGGTCTCGATGTGTTTTTAAGAGGAATTCATTCGGAGTTTGCGCGAAGACTATACATAGAAAATCCAGAGGATTTAGCTACAGCACTACTTGTTGCCATGCATTTGTGGGAAACAGATGTTGCTACACGAGTAAGCAATGATATGCGAATTTTTGCTTCTGAAAAACATTGTTATCGTTATGGAAAGAAAGGGCATTTGAAAACATAATACAATCAACCACAATGTTACAGTTGTGGGCGTTACGGACACAAGGCAAACCCAGTAAGTCAGAGTACTGCAGACACTAATGTAGAGTCTGATTGACGTTTGATGGGCTTTGTAAATGGTAAACAATGTAAATTTTTAGTCTATACCGGTGCACATGTATCTGTGATTAGTCTAGACCTTGTGGGTAGCAGAAGACTAAGGACTCCAAGGTACAAATAACGTGGAGTGGGAAATAATGATTTGGTATCATTGGGGACAACGCAGCTCATTTTTAGGATTTGAACTACAGAGATTTGTGAGCTTATGGAAATGTCGCCTATTGTGAGACAAGGGTATTCCGCGATTCTCAGACTTCCTGGGTAGGCATCGTGCAAAAATTAATCTTTCACAGTGCATAGTTAAACTTGGTGGGAACGTGGATCGGATGAGACCTACACCAGTGACTGTTTCATTGTAGCATTGTGCACCGATTGCTAAGGTGTCGCCACTGAACTGCATACAAGTACATTAAAAATAATTATACATGACAAAGTATCCACTGGTACAGGGAAGTTAGTTTGGGTATCTGTACATGCCGATGTGCCACAGCAGAGATTATGTGCAGTTAAGCCTCTGCAGAACAATGAAACATCAGATGAAATCCACTGTTTTATATGATGAAGCAATGTGTGTGTAACCAACGTTAATGTGGGAACTGATGATTCCGGTAAACTTTGATAGCTTTAGGTCAGATGAAGTGAATCACCCGAAAAGGTTAACTACAGCGTGTTTAGAGATGCTTGAAGAGGTGATCGTATTGTCAAACAAACAGTCAATGCATCTCTGTTATGTTCTAAGCTTCGTCACTTGGAAGGCAATGAAGGGGAAGCTGTAGAAACTTTGTTCTTAGGATATTTAGATTTATTCAATTCAGGTGGTCCACTACCAGCAACTTCTATCACACAACATTGCATACCAGCAGACAATAATATACCAGTATCTAGGAAACCACACAGAACAGCGAAACACCTACAGCCACTAGCAGACAAATTTGTAGATCAACAGTTACGTGAGGGTATTATAGTGCAGAGTGATAGCCCACGTTCAGAAAATATTGTTATTGTACTAAAACGTCTGTCGACGATCCTCGAAAATATTGATTTTGTTGTGACTACCATTACTTGAACGCACATTCTAAAGTGGATGCATATCCACTCCGAAACATCTCAGATAATTAGAAACGTAACAAGATGTTACGCTTGATCTCGGAAGTGGCTGTCACCAACTGGAAGTGTTTCCCGAAGACAGACCCAAAACAGCTTTCACAACACCATCAGGTCATTTCCAGTATTGAAGAACGCTGTTTCGATTGAAAAATGCTACGGCTACATTCCAACGCCTGTTAGATAGGGTATTTCGTGCATTAAAAGCAAGAATCTGTATGGTACACCTCAGCGATACAATCGTCTATTACAGAACTACAGAAGATTATGTCAAACGTCTAGATGAAATGACGTGTGGAGAAGGGCCGTTTTTCTCAGATACAAATAAGTTTCCTCGGGCATATCATCAGTCAACACGGAGTGAGGACGGATCCTTGACTTATCTCCACCGTACGTGATTTTTCCGATGCCACAAATTAGTAAACAATTACAGTTATTGGATTATGCAATTACTATCGTAAATTCGTGAAGGCATTCTCTGAAACTGGAGAGCCATTAACTAAGTTACTACAAAAATGTGTTAGTTTTCAGTGGATTACATAGCGTCAAGAAGCATTCGAGAAACTCAAGGAGACGTTAACATCGGATCCTGTGTTACTATTCCTTGACTTTGAACAGGAATTCATATTTGCGTGTGATGTATCCAACAATTCTTTAGGCTGTGTTTTAAGTCAGAATGTTGATGGGACAGAACATCCGGTGGCATATGCATCCAGACAGTTGATTAAGGGTGAAAATAATTATTTGACAACGGAAAAAGAGCTTATTTTTGTTGTTATTTGTATTGTCGGAAATTCAAAGTGATCTTTAAAATACTTCTTAGGGTTGAAAGACATATCAAGTCGATTAATGAAATGAGCATAGAAATTAACTGAGTTCGACAATGAAGTTAATTATAAGCCAGAAGTCAAACACACAAACGCATATACGCTATGTAAGAAGCTTGCAGTTTTACAAGTAGTAAGTGGGATCCTGAAAGTTGGATAAAAGAACAGTCAACTGACAGTGAGTGTCAGTAATTCCGAATGCAACCTCAATTGTGAACGCCACGAATCTATCCTGTAGTCTAGGAATTGAAATTCTCGTATGAGACATTGAGGACTCAGTTGCAACAGTTAACAGGAGTTGTGCCAAGAAAGGTAAAACTTAAAAAACGAGGTCAGTTAGATGCGGGAGAGAAACTGTTAAAAACTGTGTTTTGAACAGCGGATAATGAAGAATTTTAACAGCACACTTGCAAATGTACAAGTGTTAATGGAAGGTACAAAAGTAAAAGTAGATTGGCACACAATACGAATGGGAAAAATGGAGCGAAGAATACTCAGCCTTACCAAAACAGTACAGAACTTAATGACAGAAGTAGAACAATGTACGTAGAACACCAGAAATGTCTGAAATAGTAATTTAAAGAAAATACAAGCCCAGCTAAGCAAACTGGATGAGAAAGTGGTAACAACTACGTTGTTACGAACCTTAGCAGACAGATTAGTGGATGCAAGGGGTTGAGGTCGAAACTGTGCACGAGGCAGTCCATCATGCTACTCATGGAAAATTGAGTGCAACGTTATTAAATCCACAGAAAATTTTGACAGTATTACAGAAAGCACAAATAGACGTTCTACACCTATTAACTGTGAGGAGGGCTATGCGAGAGGCGTTCAATGAATTCGAAAGTAAATTTCTATGTACTGACTTGGAAGAAAATTATAAGAAATCTTGGTCTTATGTCAAAGCGGTAGGTGGGTCAAAACAAAATGTCCAGACACTCTGTGACCAAAATGGTACTGAAACAGAGGATGACAGACTAAAAGCTGAAATACTAAATGTCTTTTTCCAAAGATGTTTCACGGAGGAAGACTGCACTGTAGTTCCTTCTCTAGATTGTTGCACAGATGACAAAATGGTACATATCGAAATAGATGACGGAGGGATAGAAAAACAATTAAAATCGCTCAAAAGAGGCCGCTGGACCTGATGGGATACCAGTTCGATTTTACACAGAGTACGCGAAGGAATTTCCCCCCTCCCCCCCCCCCCCCCCCTTCTTGCAGCGGTGTACCGTAAGTCTCTAGAAGAGCGTAGCGTTCCAAAGGATTGGAAAAGGGCACAGGTCATCCCCGTTTTCAAGAAGGGACGTGGAACAGATGTGCAGAATTATAGAGCTATATCTCTAACGTCGATCAGTTGTAGAATTTTGGAACACATATTATGTTCGTGTATAATGACTTTTCTGGAGACTAAAAATCTACTCTGTAGGAATCAGCATGGGTCTCGAAAAAGACGATCGTGTGACACCCAGCTCGCGCTATTCGTCCGCGAGACTCAGAAGGCCATAGACACGGGTTCCCAGGTAGATACCGTGTTTCTTGACTTCCGCAAGGCGTTCGATACAGTTTCCCACAGTCGTTTAATGAACAACGTAAGAGCATATGGACTATCAGACCAATTGTGTGATTGGATTGAAGAGTTCCTAGATAACAGAACGCAGCATGTCTTTATCAATGGAGAGAAGTCTTCCGAAGTAAGGGTGATTTCAGCTGTGCCGCAGGGGAGTGTCGTAGGACCGTTGCTATTCACAATATACATAAATGAGCTTGTGGATAACATTGGAAGTTCACTGAGGCTTTTTGCGTATGATGCTGTAGTATACCGAGAGGTTGTAACAATGGAAAATTGTACTGAAATGCAGGAGGATCTGCAACGAATTGACGCATGGTGCAGGGAATGGCAATTGAATCTCAATGTAGACAAGTGTAATGTGCTTTTATATACATAGAAATAAAAATCATTTATCATTTAGCTACAATATAGCAGTTAATTCCATAAATTATCTGGGAGTAGGCATTAGGAGTGATTTAAAATGGAATGATCATATAAAGTTGATCGTCGGTAAAGCAGAGGCCAGATTGAGATTCATTGGAAGAATCCTAAGGAAATGCAATCCGAAAACAATGGAAGTAGGTTACAGTACACTTGTTCGAGCTGTCAATAACAAAAACAAAGTTTAAGAGGTTTCCAACAATACATGCACTTGTTGACAATGTCTCGTCTGTTTTTAGAGCTATGTGTTCCTCTTCCTTTCTTTCCCGAACTGTCTCTGTCTCTACTATATCCCACTTTTTTTTATTTTGTCGCCTGATGTAATTATATTTTCCTCATAATAAAACTGCTTAGATTTCTGGATTACTTGATTTAATATTTTGCATTATTATTTGTAATGCATTACAATGCTAACATCAAAGATGTCCCTAGATAGCAGATACAGTTTCCTTTTCTGTCCAACAGGGTACCCTTATTTCTTATGTAATCCATGGTATATTTTTGTACTTCTGTTTGATTTGAGTTACATTTAAGGGAAAACAATTTTCAAATGATGAAGTAACTTTATTAATTAATGTTTTGCATTTTACATTTGAGTCAGAAGTATTGCAAATATCTATCCAGCTCATGTCTTCGAGCAATCTCCTAAAATTCTCCATTTTTGACTGATTTATTGCCCTCCTGTGCTCAGATTTAATAGCCTTTATATTCAATATCCTGCAGAACATTTCTAAGAACGCAATTGTGTGATATCAATTTAAAAAGTGTTTTCATATGCATATTTAGTAATATTTAGTAATAATATTTATTTTTTTAAATTGCAACACAACACACAAACCTTAACTCTTTTACACAGAAGTATATAGGTATATACAGGGAGTCTAACCTAAGTCTGCTATCTCAAATATCTCTGGAACAACAATAGATATTCAAAAACGATTTTCACCAGCATGAATGTACGTCGTGTTTTTGTCTGTACGTTTATATTGTGTCTCAGTGTACACTGCAATTTTTAGTGTGTTGTGAAAACGCCGTCAATGCTGTGCGGAGTTAAAAGGTTTAAATTCTTTTGGAGAACGGCATGCAGTTAATAATAGCATTAAATGGTTTTTTGAATAATTTAGTGATGCCTTCCGCTGCTGTTCTCTTCATTTCATGTACAATTCTACAATTTTGGCGCTAGGTAATTATCATGTATTTCATGGGCGATTCTTTAGTGACGTAACTCTGTAGTGATACAGCTCTCACGAGTACATGTAAATGTCATAAAAAATTAGAAAAGGTTTCTCGGCATTTTAGGAGCACATTACTTGTGTCGTGACATAAATATTAAACAAAAAAGATTGTTGTTTCACCGTTTGTATTAGCTTAGGAACTGAAATATGTTAGCTTAGCAGTTAACAGTCGTGGGAGTGGAAATATACATAAATGACCTTGTGGATAACATTGAAAGTTCACTGAGGCTTTTTGCGGATGATGCTGTAGTATATCGAGAGGTTGTACCAATGGAAAATTGTACTGAAATGCAGGAGGATCTGCAACGACTTGACGCATGGTGCAGGGAATGGCAATTGAATCTCAATGTAGACAAATGTAATGTGCTGCGAATACATAGAAAGAAAGATCCTTTATCGTTTAGTCGTTCAGCTACAATACAGCAGGTCAGCAACTGGAAGCAGTTAATTCCATAAATTATCTGGGAGTAGGCATTAGGAGTGATTTAAAATGGAATGATCATATAAAGTTGATCGTCGGTAAAGCAGATACCAGACTGAGATTCATTGGAAGAATCCTAAGGAAATGTAATGCGAAAACAAAGGAAATAGGTTACATTACACTTGTTCGCCCACTGCTTGAATATTGCTCACCAGTGTGGGATCCGTACCAGATAGGGTTGATAGAAGAGATAGAGAAGATCCAACGGAGAGTAGCGCGCTTCGTTACAGGATCATTTAATAAACGCGAAAGCGTTACGGAGCTGATAGATAAACTCCAGTAGAAGACTGCAGGAGAGACGCTCAGTAGCGCGGTACAGGTTTTTGTTGAAGTTTCGAGAACATACCTTCACCGAGGAGTCAAGCAGTGTATTGCTCCCTCCTACGTACATCTCGCGAAGAGGCCATGACGATAAAATCAGAGAGATTAGAGACCACACAGAGGCATACCGACAATCTTTCTTTCCACGAACAATACGGGACTGGATTAGAAGGGCGAACCGACAGAGGTACTCAAAGTACCCTCCGCCACACATCGTCAGGTTGCTTGCGGAGTATGGATGTAGATGTAGAAGAACGCAGCTTTATACTGAGCAAGCCAAATAGCACATTAAAATACGAATTCCAAAAGTGGGTATTAAGCGCAGTACCAGTGTTACACCGTACATCCACAGCCCATTACATGAAATACAATTGGAAAATGAATACAGATACAAGCCCACAAAGTTTTAGCTGTTTCAGATGGACAGATACTCATGTCATTACGTCTGTAGGACATTTGAATGAATGGACCAAAGACAATGCTATTATTTGTCCAACAAAGGTGATACAAATCAGCAGCCAGTCATCTGAAATGCAGTTAAATGGAAGCAGTAGAGTGCAAGAAAAAAGTTTTAACTCCTCAGCCAAAATTCCAAAAAATTGGATATTACTGGATTTACTCCATATTTACTCCTGAAACAGTAATTATTACTTGCTATATAAACGGCATACCAACAGGGATAGTGAAATTAGAAGGCAGAGAATTGCTAATTAATGGAACTAACCCTTAATGACGATACCTTAGATTCAACTTTGCTCGAATCCCTAGACGAATTATTGACTTCAGAAAAAGGACAAATTTCAGTCAAGCATAATGCAACATGTGATACAATACCGCTAGAAACGTAGACAAAATTCAGTTATTTTCAGTGCATCAATGACAAGCATAATCTTGGTTCGGGTGTTTACCTGTGCAACCTACTTTTGTGTAAAGTGTAAGATACCTCATTCAAAAGAGGTTGCCATCCATTAGATAACTATGGAATGGACACCAACTAGCAACAAGTAATATAAGTGGAAAGTGTAAATAGTGTATTCAAGCCTCACAGAATGACAGATTACATTAATTATGCTAACTAAGGTTCGAGACATACCTTGACAAACAACCCAGAAAACAGCAATAGAGTACCTTTTCTTTTATGCAAGGTAGATGTAGATTAATTAGTAGTACATCTCTCTAATGGATACTCCGCAAAACACATTTCAGTGCATGGCAGAGGGTTCATCGAACCACCTTGACACTTCTCCTTTATTCCAATCTCTTATAGCGCGCGGGGAGAATGAACACCTATACCTTTCCGTACGATCTCTGATTTCCCTTATTTTATCGTGGTAATCGGTCCTTCGTATGTAGGTCGGTGCCACAAAATATTTTTGCATTCGGAGGAGAAAGTTGGTGATTGGAATTTCGTGAGAAGATTCCGTCACAACGAAAAACGCCTTCCTTTTAACGATTTCCAATCCAAATCCTGCATCATTTCTGTGAAACTCTCTCCCATATTTCGTGATAATACAAAACGAGCTGCCTTTCTTTGAACTTTTTCGATGTACTCCGTCAGTCCTATCTGGTAATGATCCCACACCGCGCAGCAATATTTTAAAAGAGGACGGACAAACGTAGTGTAGGCAGTCTCCTTAATAGGTCTGTCACATGTTCTAAGTGTCCTGCCAATAAAACGCAGTCTTTGGTTAGCCTTCCCCACAACATTTTCTGTGTGTTCCTTCCAATTTAAGTTGTTCGCAATTGTAATACCTAGGTATTTAGTTGAATTTATGGCTTTTAGATTAGACTGATTTGTCGTGTAACCGAAGTTTAACGAGTTCCTTTTAGCACTCATGTGGATGACCTCACAATTTTCGTTATTTAGGGTCAACTGCCATTTTTCGCACCATTCCGATATTTCTTCTAAATCGTTTTGCAATTTGTATTGATCTTCTGGTGACTTTATTTGTCGACAAACGACAGCGTCATCTGCAAACAACCGAATACGGCTGCTCAGATTGTCTCCAGATCGTTTATATAGATAAGGAACAACAAAGATCCTATAACACTACCTGGGGAACTCCAGAAATCCCTTTTGGCATACGCGATGACTTTCCGTCAATTACTACGAACTGTGACCTCTCTGACAGGAAATCACAAATCCAGTCACATAACTGATATTCCATAAGCACGGAATTTCACTACGAGCCGCTTGTGTGGTACAGTGTCAAAAGCCTTCCTGAAATCCAGAAATACGGAATCGATCTGAAATCCCTTGTCAATAGCACTCAACGCTTCATGTGAATAAAGAGCTAGTCGTGTTTCATAGGAACGATGTTTTCTAAACCCATGTTGGCTGTGTGTCAATAGACCGTTTCTTCGAGGTAATTCGTAATGTGCGAACACAATATATGTTCTAAAATCTTGCTGCTTCTCGACCTAATTTAGTGAATTACTAAATGAAAGACAAGGAAAATCTGGGAAAATTTTTTAAAGATGGGAGATGTGTTACGTCAGAAGAGCAAGGTGTAGAAACTAGGAAAAAATTTTTATATCTTACATAGTCTCAGGAAAATTCAAGCCCTGTCTGTGAGGGCAACGACACTGTCTGCTGAGTAAGGAATAAGCATCCAGTAGAAAAGAGGACGGAAGACGAAAGGAAACGAGATGAGCATATCAGTTAGCTCGTAACCAAGTTGAAAGAAGCTGTATCTTTTTCATAACAGCAAATAGTGAGGGACCGACAAAGTGGTTTACAGGCTGTTAACTGAATGTAATAGAATAAGGAGGACATGTTGGTCCACTGCGAACCGATCTTTGCGTCATAGCCTCCCGCTAGTTCCCTTTAAATGCTCCAGCTCTCCAGCACCCGTCATGAGTTGATCACTGGAATCGATGGCGTTCACAGTAATAGAAGTAGATTCCACGATTACGATACTATGTCCTAGTGTTCCAGCACAGTCTATGAACTAGGCGAAGACATAGTCAAGATGATGGCCTTTCGCGGATGAACTTTATGCTTCTCGACGCCTAACATCTACAGTTGGAGGAACTCACTGTCTTCCGACAATACCACATCGAAGTGCTGCTAATACCGGACTTCAACGCAGGAGCCACCAGCAGGGCCCGTTCGGGTCCACGTTCCTGTTCAACACTCAGGCGCGTTCGGGTGCTGAAACCTGCCAGGGAGTAGGGATCAGCCGACCACACGGCTACCGACACCGAGTATATTGTGGATAGGTCATTAAGGGCCATCGTAGAATTCAGAGTGGGACGCAGTACAGTCTGCAACCGGCGCGAGAACAACTTCGCCCCGCTTGCCGGCAGCTGCCGCGCCACCAGAGTCGCTGACTTCACCTGGGTGTGCCAAAGCTGAACTTTGGAAATTTGTGGTATGTTCATATGGGACCAAACTGCGGAGGTCATCGGTCCCTGGGCTTACCTACTACTTAACCTAACTTACGCTAAGGACAACACACACACCCATGCCTGAGGGAAGATTCGAACCTCCGATGGGGGAAGCCGCGCGAACCGTGGCAAGGCGCCTTAGACCGCACGCACGCTGAACTGACTCGACGGACATCACCTAGAATCCAACACGCAGCTAAATTAGTGACAGCCGAGAATGTTACAGAAGAATGACGTCTTCTAAGGATTGTGAATAAATAACTGAATTTTGATAATATTTTGTTGCCGTTATTGACGCTTTACAGGTTCCCAACAGTTATGCAGATTTCGGGCAGAGATGTCTTTTCTCCGGCCACTGTACATCAAATGTCAGCAAGCACGTAACTCAGGTATGGTTCTTGGGTTTACCTGAGCTCTTGTGTTCTGCTGTTGTAGCAATGAGATAACTTTCTCGTAAAACTGTTGACACATTCAGAATGTATGCAACAATCAAAAAAGATGAATATCGTTTATGGCGAATGTCGCCAAACTATTAGAACAGTATGCCAGATACTCAGGATTTGTTTTTGCAGATGTTATAAATAAAATTTCTAGAATCTGTAAGTGTGCGGTATAAAATACTTCATGAAAAAAGAAGAGTGACTGATGAAAGAAATGAAACTAACATTTTAGTGGTTGTAACACACATTATAAATGTCACTAAGAGGCATATCGGATGTACGAGGGTAATCCCAAAAGTAAGGTCTACTATTTTTTTTTTATAAGTATATAGACCTGTTTATTTCTACAATGGTTTACATCAGGTTACAGCTTGAACATTTAGCTATTTTTCGACATAATCACCATTTCTGTCGATGCATTTTTCTAGCCGTTGTCGCAGTTTTTGTATGCCCATCTCATACGAGCTCGCCGCCATGCTGTTCAATTAACGCTGACAGGTACTGTGAGACTCTGAAAAAACTTAAAAGGGCAATTAAGAACCGGAGAAAGGGATTGTTGAGCAAGGGCGTACACATTCTCCATGACAACGCTGGCCCACACATCGCTCGCCAAACCGTTGGTCTCCTGCAACAGTTTCAGTGGAACATAATCACCCACCCACCCTATAGTCCTGACTTGGCGCCCAGTGACTATCACCTGTCCCCTAAGTTAAAAGAACATTCGGCTGGAAAGCGATTCAGCTCCGACGACGAGGTGAAATAAGAGGTTCATAACTTACTGAACAGCATGGTGGCGAGCTCGTATGACATGTGTATACAAAAACTGCCATAGTGTCTACAAAAATGCAGCGACAAAAATGGTGATTATGTCGAAAAATAGCTAAATGTTCAAGCTGTAAACTGATGTAAACCTTTGTAGAAATTAACAGGTCTAAGTACTTATAAAAAAATAGGAGACCTTACTTTTGAAATTACTCTCGTACGAGAGGGATCAGCCAAACGAGTGGTCCGCGAACACTACGAGTACATTGCATCGCTTTTCATCGTCTTCACATTTCGCTGCATCTAAGCTTCATGGCAATGACTTTCACAATTAATTAAAGTTCTCCGAATGTTTTCTTCGGAAAGTGCAAAGTGTTGCTGCATATCCATCCAAAATTTTGTTTAAGGAAGAAACATCGTTTACAGACCATGGGCAAGTTAATCTTCGCAATATGCAGTAACCGTCACTCGGAAACTCACGATGACTCAAAGAAGTCTAAAAAGCAACTATCTTGGACTATCAATGTTTGATGTATGTTTCTCAAGACCGCATCATGGCTCCCTGCTTCATCGATGAGAATCTGCACTGATCAGCCAGAACATTATGACCACTTACCTAAATGCTGGTATGTCCACCTTTGGCATGGAAGCATTGAAGCCTTGATAGATCACTGGAGGTTCCTGGCACCACATCAGCAAACACAGGTCAAGCTCTGATACCATGTTCAATCACTGTCCAGATGTGTTCCATTGGGTAGAGATCTGACGAGTTGGGGGGCCAGAAGATTACGCTTCTGGCTTTGTGAAATGGCGCATTATCGTGTTGAAAATTGCCACTACCTTCGGGAAACATAACAGTCGTGCTGGGGCGTGCGTGGTCTGCAACCAATGTACGATACACCTCGGCCGTCACGGTGCCTTGCACGAGCTCCACAGGACTGATGGATGTCCACGTGAATGTTCCCCAGGGCATAATGGAGCCGCTGCCGACTTGTCTCTGTGCAGCAGTACAAGTGCCAAGGAGCTGTTTTCCTGGAAGAGGACGGATTCGCGTCCTCCCAGCGGCATGCTGACGGAGCTATCGGGATTCACCAGACCATGCAACGGTCTGCCACTGGGCCAACGTCTAGTGCCGATGGTTACGTGCCCATTTCAGTAGTAGTTGCCGATGTCGTGGTGTTAACATTGACATGGGTCGCCGGTTGCGTAGGCCCATCGTTTGGAGAGTTCGGTGCACGATGTGTTTAGACACAATTGTGCTCTGCTCATCATTAAAGTGTGATGTTAGTTCCGTCACAGTTCGCCGCCTGTCCTGTTTTACCGTCTGCCCAGCTTACGACGTTCAACATCTGTAATGAGGGGTTACCACCCAACCCAACAACGTCTGGATGTGGCTCTACCTTGGAATCGCCACGTGTTGAAGAAACTCATCTTAGGAGTCCTTGGACACCCGGCCAGTCGTGCAGTTTCCGAAACGCTTGTGCCGAGCGTCTGGACGATCACAGTCTGCCCTCGGTCAAACTATGACAGATAGCGCGCCTTCCCTATCCTACACACGGACAGCACGCTATCTAATACTACATGCAGCGCGCGTGTGTTTGACTAGCGGTCACTCCTCTTCAGGTGACGCTGATGTCGCCTGGACGGGGTTATATCGATAGTAGGTCGGTGGCCATAATATTCTGGCTGAGCAGTGTAAATACACACAACTATACCGAGTTCCGGAGGTACGTTGATGCCGCAGTTATTGGAAGACATCCCGCTGGAAATAAGGCAATCAGTGCTGTACTATCATGGCTGATGTCCCTCCCATGCTGCACATACAATGACAGATCGTCTTAAGGGGGGACGTTGATGAAATTGACCAAAAATGTCAATTTTCGATTATTTTTTATTTGTTAGTACAACTCATGCACAATAAGTTCCCAAAGTTTCAATGTTGAAATCGCACCCGAAGTGCCTAAAAATTAATTAAAAGTGTGACGCGGTCTCCCTGCAACGCCCACGTTTTGAAGCAGCACTTCAATACCAGCTCAGTGAACAACGATTCTGTGTATTACTTTCAGCCAAGCGTGTGCGGGATGCATCTAGAAGGCCATGATACATACTATTTGGTTTTATAGATCATCTTTGACTATGTTCTGTATCTTAAAACGATTCTCTAAATTCACTCATATGGAAACGATGCGCTAAAACCACATTTGCATCTGCTACAGTTGTCACATTTGCAACTTATGATGCAGTTATTGTATTTAATGATGAGCATGTCGGGAGGATGAAGGTATTTGAAAGAACGGGCTTCAAGATAGGAAATTTTACTCAAGTCATCCTCAGAAAAATATACAGCGCGTCTCTGCAGCTGAAAAGTCAGTTGAAGACCTGTTAAAGGAAAGAAGACAGACAACAAGAAACCAGAGGAGAAGCCTTTAAGCGTAAGACGAACCAGAGTACAAATGTGGTGCCTTCTGAAGAAGTGACATGAGGAAAAAATTAGGGTGAACTTTAAATTGCGTTTCCCGAAAAGTTTGTTTTTTAAAGTTTATGTACCTTTTCCTAAGATTCTATGAATGCTAGAATTAAGAAATATTGTACTCATATTTCTGTAAACCTAGTAAACATTGTCTTAAGAGCAAATTTTGAAATTCTGATTGCAGGCTGAGATATGGGGCAAAGTGCTTGGAATTTTGCATGAATTTAAAATTGTACTTGTGGAATTATAATTAAAAAATTATGAAAATTCTCCTATTTGACCTATTCCAAAAACCTCATGAGAGGCGCTTACAACATGTAAAGAGGTGAAACAGAGAATTTTTTGTAGAAATCTCTTGAATACTTCCTGAGAAAAAGGAACATACATTATTATTTGAAAATAAAACTTCAAATGTAGTTCAAAAAAAGCTGAATATGTATAATCAAAGGATTTTATATGTAAATGTGTTACTTTTATGTAAAGCGTGGTACAAAATTTCATTGCCATATCTCCAGAACCGTGGATTTGGTGCATTTTTGAAATAGTGTGTGTTTTTCATCAACGTTGCCCCTTAAGAGAACACTTGGAGAGCAATGAAACGGTTGTTCGGGAAACTCAAAATGGTCTGGACACTCACTAAACTTAACACTTCTATACTTTTATCTTTGGATAAAACTAAAACGCCAAATCTATCAGTAAACACCGACTACGACTCCCGAAGGCATGACAGCCGTAATAATAGGTACACGAACCGTACCTGATTTACGTACTTACTTTCATTTATTGTAACATGGCAGACGTTTATGGAACCCCTTTTCCTGATGACAGGACAGTTATTTGCGGCATTTTTATCTTGATGTTATTTGATCGAATCCCATACGTGCTATGTCATTGACGCTCTCTTAGAAGCTTCTTACAAATGCCACAGAAAAGAATATACTCCTCCATGATATAAAAAAACGAAGTCGGTGTCGTAATTCGGCAACTATAAACGATAAAAATTACTTGTGAACATCAGGAAATTCCCATTATCAATTATAACCTGGTGAAACTCGCACTTCCATACATTTATGCATTCTGATGTATTTGGATTAGCATGTCTTAGTTGCCTCCTGCACGCGCAAATACACAAAAATGTGTGTGTGTGTGTGTGTGTGTGTGTGTGTGTGTGGCATTACTGGTTGGAAAAAGCCCTATGGGTAGTTAAACCACTTGCTGTGCACAGTGGGGTTACTGTGATGAGACTATGCGTTGTTTATTGTGATGAGAGTAAATGGAGGTGTGAAGTCTGGTACTGGCAAAAAATCTGCTCTGCACAAAGGGGGCCGCCGAATTGTACGTCCCCAACCTGCACACAAATTACCATCAACACTTATCAGCTGACCTCACTCGATGAGACCTTGCGAAGTGGTTCGCAATTTAACCCCTGACTTTGACACAAAGGCTGGTGACCATAAACTGTATGCCTAGACTTCTCGTCTCCTTGATGGCAAAAAGTGGCAATACAAAATTTCTCCAAAAATCAGTGTGGGTATCTTCGAGTCGAGCACGGCTTCCCATAGCCATAAATTAGTGACCTATGCTGCGAAGGCTGCTACAAACAATTGACTGTTCATTTTTGAACAGCTGTTAAGGGGAATACGAAGTTAAATATCGTATGAATTCTGTTTCACGCTTCTAAACCGTCTATCATCGGAGCAAAATCTTTATCATGCGTCATCTCATGCATGAAACATGTGCGATTTGGAGAATAGAACGGAAAGCATTGCAGGAATATAGTGATTGCTGCTCCTAATGTTGCGAGTATGCAAATATGTCTCCACAATCCAAAGTGGCCTTGACATTACGTGAAATGTCACCGGCGTCATTCCATGAATATCTCGGATACAAAGTGGCCGTTAGCTAGAGGTGTTTGCAGACTTCAGTACTGCTGCTTGTTCCATTTCTTGATGCTTCCGCTGTCACTGATCTTCTGTCCCGAAGGAGAGATTAGTAGGCCTACTTGTGTACAACATCCGTGGTGCTCGCACTGTGGAAGACTTCCTGCAACCTTTCAACGTTTTACACATTGTATCATTTCTCTTTTGGTTTGCTATTGCACACATATTTTGTATCTGTTTCACAGTTTTCTTTTTCTTTCCTTCAGAAGTTAAGATGTGCCAGTATTTGGTTGGATTTATATCTAAATTTCAGTTACCGATAATGTTGATTCATATCCTCAAATAATTTACAGTACTGGGAATATTCAAGTTTCAAGTTTTATAATTTTTACTATTGAATGAAGTTTGTGCTCTATTATTGGCGAGTGAGGTAGCACACTCGTTAGGACACTGGGCTCGTATTTTATAAGAACGGAGTTTATATCCCAATTTCGGTCATTCAGGTTTACGTGTCACATCGCATTCCTACATCACTTGTCCAGTCTTGCACTCCGTCTTCATTAGTCACTGCCAACTAGACCTTAACACCTAATGTTCCCTTTTTTGTACACTAGTATTGTTCCGCCTTCGCTGTTTCGATGTAATTAACCCAGTAATTTAAATTCTCACTCTCTCTCTCTCCCCGTCCGAACAGGCCTCGAAAGGCCTAACGGTACTGACCGACCGCCATGTCATCCTCAGTCAATATGCGGGTATGGAGATGCATGTGGTCAGCACTCAGCTCTCCCGGCCGTTGTCAGTTTTCTTGACCTCAGCCACTACTTCTCAGTCAAGTGGACGCTCAGTTGTCCTCACAAGGGCTGAGTGAACTTTCTTGCCAGCAGCGCTCGGCAGACCGGGACGGTCATCCATCCAAGTACTAGCCAAGACCGACAGCGCTTAACTTCGGTGATCCGACGGGAATCGGTGTTACCTCTGCTCCAAGGCCATTGGCAAATTTTCACTGATGAAATAAAATTAATAGTAATTACAGTGATACAGATTTATGGAAATTGTAGCCTTTTAAAACACGTTGGACGTGGAGGCGGATGGCTGAATTCCACTTGTGGAACACGTTTCTATCATCATAACGTAGTCAGCAACGGAAGAAAAGACTTTGGCGTTCTCTTCATTATCGTCATCCGCATCTGGGCATCAAGATTTGGGTATTCCGTGCTTTCCCGAAATCGTTCCAGGCAAATGCAGGGATGGTTCCTTTGAAAGGGCACGGCCGGTTTCCTTACCCATACTTGGAAGCTTCCAAGCTAGTTCTCTTTCCCTAATGACCTCAATGTCGACGGGACGTTAAACCCTAACTTCCTTCCTTCCTTTGTTATCGTCACATTATACACTGGTTTCCTGGGTATAATTCCAAACTTCTCCCTAGTGTTAAGCCCACATGATAACATGATTTTCATAGTGGTGTGAAATGGGGCATTTAGCTCGGTAAACAAAATGGTACGTCATTTTGTTCCCACTATCGTTGAGCTTCGAGTACTGCGGAATTGATACGTTCCGGGAACCTGATCGAAGTTTTATCTGAAATGCTTTGTATAACACGGGTACATCAAAATCAAAGATTTCTGAGATCATAGGCGGAACTTTTCAGCTTGCGCACCGGAAAGCTGTGGGAAAGACATTGTATAATCTTGTATGGGGCAACGGCTTAGACCGCCATTCGCTGTTGCCATTTTTCGGGGTGCACTCAGCCTCGTGATGCCAATTGAGGAGCTACTCGACCGAATAGCAGCGGCTTCGGTCAAGAATTCCATCATAACGACCGGGAGAGCGGTGTGCTGACCCCACGCCCCTCCTATCTGCATGCTCTACTAAGGATGACACGGCGGTCGGATGGTCCCGGTAGGCCACTCGTGGCCTGAAGACGGAGTGCTTTATAATCTTGTATGGAAACGTGGCATTTCGTGACTATACAGAAAGCAAACCAACCATTACTCATTTGGCCGTAACTGCAGTCAAAACAATAGGGTGAAAAAAGTGAATATGCATAAATGTAAATGAGACTAAGAGGTTCTCTCCACGAAATATACATACCGACTGTCTTTCACTGCGCACAAGGTGTCATGATGTTTGATTCTTTGGGAATTAGTGAAACAATCACTGTCTCTGATTGTAAAACGTTAATGGACCTCTTCCGTGGTGAACTGAAGCAGAAAAGAATGTGATTAGGGCGCCAAACAACACCCTAGCACCTGATCAGTCCAGCTGCTCATACATTAGCAGTTGTGGTGGCAAAAGCGGATGATATGAGCTTGTACAATGTTCTCATACACGTAAATCCCAATATTTGACCTCTACGTGACTTTTTTCTGCGTTATAATGTTATATAAATAGCTTTAAGAGAAAAATAGTTAGAAAAAGAGATTACCAATTGTGTGAACTAATACTAAACCGAATCCGAATCGCGTTTCATTTCTCAGATTCTAAAAAATCGAATCACATAGGATCAACCTAAAGCGGAGAGGTAAATTATTGTTGTTATACAATCTCTTTTTTAAATTCTTTAACAAACTTATTAATCCACCCTCTTACGCTTTTGTTCGGTTGGGTACATGAGTCGATAACGAATTCTGAAGAACAGTGTACAGACGTTTTTCATCAAGCGAGTAACAGAATGCCCAGACTTGTGGCGAGTCATAGTTGAGTGTATTGGTATTTGCTTTTTCTGTTGAAGACACGCGCCAATGGAAAGGCCGTGACTGGCGGAATCGAATGTTCTGTGTAACTCGAAACCAGTTTTCAAGGCTCAGACAAGGCACCTACTGTGGAAACTTACAGCAATGTTGGTATCCATACTCGCTTGGATCAGAGGCGTTTTGACACAACGACCGTGAGTAATAATTGGAACGTGACATGAAGAATTTATATTCTTCTGCACCAATAATTGCGATTTAATTTTGTTGTTAATAATGTATACTGATTCAGAATATATTCTTTAATTAGTTTGTAAAACACAGTTTGTTACTGCAGCTCCCCTTAAGGTTCTTTCCATTTCCGATCGCATGATACCGCAATATTGTCCTGACTGAAGTCATTTAATTTAGCTTTAGTTATAGAAACGTACCTTCGAAGATTAGTACTTAAATAGAAGTAGCTGAATGTGTAGAATCAACAGTATCGAACCGTATCTTAAATTTGTGTTGGAAAGGTGCAGTTACTGAAATATCTTAGTGTGCTCCACTTTTCAAACATACCTGACCTCGCTCAGTCCACTTCCACGCTGAGTTCAAAGCTGGTCATTCTGTTATTTGTTTGATGAAAACGTCTATACAGTTCTCAGTATAACTCATATCGACTCATGTACCAATCTAAGAACTGCATACGAGGATGGATTGATGAACTTGGTAAAAAATTAAAAATATGTTTTGTGACAACAATAATTTACTTCTCCGGTTTATCTTGATTGTGTTGTAACGTAACATTAGGTTCCCTGAATAACTTTGCCCGTTGTTTGAAAAGAGGTTTAGGCCCATCGAAATTTTAGGGAACAATCCCTTCACAGATTAAGTTTTTAAAGGTTGCAACGGATAACGCAATCAATTATTATGCGGTAGTCAGAGAAAACTACAACTCGTTAGCTACACTTGTGTCAAGCACTACGCATTTTAGTGGCATAAGCATAAATGAAACAAATGTGACTCTATTTTCATACGTATTGAAAAGGGATAAATTAAACGAGCGTGGTAATAGCTTCAAATGATGAAACATTTATTTAAGCTAAGATTTTGCATGATAACAGTAGTCTTTTGTATTTAATAGATAGACAAAACATTCTTGATACATTTATATAAACAAACCTGTGGGCTCACGTTCGCCTTAATCTGGCCAATCCTGTGGGGTGGGAAAGATCTGGAGACCACGTGATAACTGCTCAGTTTCCAAACACAAACACTCACGTGCACTAAATCCACATGTCGAACAAAATGTTGATATCATTTTTGTAATAAGAGTTGTATGTACCTCGTGGTTGGCATTGAGCAGGATTTTGGGTGGCTGCATACCTTTGTGTGAAGCACTTCAAATGAAATCGATTCATTCTTTGCCAAATGTACGCGCGATACAATTTTACTAATAATTTAAAAGTCCACCACAAATAAAATAATATGGCAAGCCGAATTTGTTAAGGCTTGGACTACGATTTGAATCTAGGGACCGCTGGTCGCGAGTAAGGGAAATCATCTTATTACGCAACTGATTAACTGAACCAAAATTGTAACCAGAACCTAACTGGTAATTCAAAATAGCTAGGAGAAGCAATTGTTCAGATTAAAAATTATTAACACATTCAAATACCTTTTCGTCCCTCGTTCGACGCAGATGTTCTGAATGAACGTCTGGTCACTTACCTGTCTTCCGAACAACTCCCTGTAACCGTCGCGCTAGAGCCCTATCCGAACCGCCCGAGGTGGTGGGGGAGGCCCATGACCAACCTCTGCTACGAAAAACGTTTTTGCTTTACTCATCTTTGTCCAAGCCCTCCTCTTCCTGCTCTCTGCCTTCCACCGACACCGTTTAAGTTGGTAGAAGATTAGGAAACCCACCACTTCTCTGGTCCGTCTGCTTCTTCATTTAATTCATTCACACTTGACCGCACACTTTCAGGAAGGTTGAGAAATGGTAATCAGGACACAGGACGTGCTCATAAGACTGAAAAGAAATGTGTCGACCCATATTGTTTTTATAGGCTTGCACTTGTCG
Source organism: Schistocerca piceifrons (assembly GCF_021461385.2). Lineage (NCBI taxonomy): Eukaryota > Metazoa > Arthropoda > Insecta > Orthoptera > Acrididae > Schistocerca > Schistocerca piceifrons. Next base: position 304,295,153 of record NC_060139.1, on the reverse strand, counting down.
GAGCAGAGATTAATTAGTTGCATAAAGATTGATTTAATTTTACGATATTATATGTCAGGTAGTATGGAGATTTGTTTTTGCATTCATTTTTAGTCATGTAACGACATCTATTGTGATGTTACAGTGTGAGATTCGATTTTTTATTATAACCGTAGAATACCTAGTGGTGTCCACTGAGTGGAACTGAGAAAGTGATAGAGCTACGGCGAGAAGAGCTTGAAGGGAATATAGTGCTTTCAGTGTGTCGGGCCACCTGTGGCAAGTAACAAGCTGAATAAATGAACTACAGAACATTTCTTGAGTCCTGTGTGACAGGATCATAAACGCCAAAGGACAGACGTGTAACACAATCGTGGAGCCAGCATTGCTGTATGGAGGGGAAACGCGGACAACTGCTAAAAACGAGTGCAAGAAGTCCCATGTAGCTGCGACCAATATCGTGAAAGCAGTGTGCGGAGTTATCAGGATGTAGAAGACCACGAATGAGAAAACTAGAGGACTTTTTGAAAGTATTTAGGTTTCCAAGAAAGTCCCGGAGAGAAAACTCCTGTGGTGTGGACAAGTCATGTGGAGGGATTAGAATCATATTTCCAAAAGAATTCTGGCAAGAGTTGGATCGACTGTGTTCGAAACAATCGGATGGAGAAATAAATGATGGACATAATACATAGTGCCGGATGAAATGATATAAACTTGCAAAAATGTCGACATTGCATAAGATAGGGAAAGATGCACCAGAAGAAGACTGCCTACAACTAACAATTTGCCGTTTTCTCTCGTAGTGTAACTAGTCACAGAGTTCATGAGGAGAAAATATACATCACATACGTCATAAATTTCCATCAAGCGATCAGCAGCAAACAGTTACATGTTGGTTTGTATCTTAGGAGGAAAGCACTGAAGGAGAAACACAGTACGGGTCGTCTATTACAAAGAACAGTGAGTGGAAAATCTGGAGCAGCTTCAATTTTTAACTGGAATTTACCTCACTGTGAATTCCATCTGATGTGATGTGTGCAACAGACTGCAGTCTGAACGTAAATGCACCAACTGTGTCTGTATTTACTGAACCATTATATGAAGTACTGTAAAATATTTAGTAATTTTGTCATCTGTCTGAAGAAAAAATGGCCCTTTCATTCTTGAATAACTGCAATAGTATTCCAGATAACATTTCTTAACTGTTTACATATTTCTAGCTGGAAGTCGTTCAGAGTTGGTCTCATTAACACCCACATCCGAACAGGTCAGTGAGCTGCCAAATGTAAAAATAAGTAGATTTCTTTCTTTTATATTTATTATTACTTCATTGGATACCCACTGTCTCGCCAAGAATGGCACTGAAATTACTGTATGAGATGCGTGAGAATCTGCGTTCAACGCCAACACGAAGCATTTGAATAAGACTGTGAAAAAATCCGTCCCTAAATTAGCCCCCAAATTAGCTCGCTATCGAAAGGACTGGAGATCCTATCCATTGTGCCGTGAGCTGCGGCACGTTCGTGTTTCCTGCCGTAGGCTGTAAATGACCAAATTGGTGACGGCAGGACACACGACACACCACGAGCAGAGCTCGGCAAGTGCTCGGTGCGTCACCAACGGTCGGATGCAGGCAGTCGTGGTGAAGCGACGGCAGATGGGAATTGGCCAGCGAACGGAACTCTACCGGCAGCTTGGAGGGCGAAGACCGCCTCCTAGAGAGACAAAGCCAGAAACCTTTAGAGGAGCAGCGACATAACCCCGTGGGCGGACGGCCGAGGCTGATAGGCATTTGCCGTCAACACGGGGGATCTTTCCAGCTGGAGCAGCGTTGGGCTTTGTGCATCCAAGAAAGGCAATGCAGCCGGCAGCGAAGAGCTTGCTGCTGGGGCCTGTTTTCGGGCATGACTGATGGAGAAATGTGTTTCTGCTGTGATAGTTGCTGGCTCTAATGTTTACAATTGCTGGCCTGCTTGAATTTCCTGTGGATTACGCGATGAAACACAAGGAGACTGTTGTTGGGCCAAGTGCACTCAACTGGAAGAGTGGTAGCTGAAGGAATTGCTCCTAATGAAAATTAAATTATCATTGCTGTTGGATTTCATTGCTTTACGATTCTGACTTTCTCTGCGGTGCGGAATGTATAGATCGTTGGCTCCATTGTGAATTTTGTTCAAAAATGTTCAAATGTGTGTGAAATCTTATGGGACTTAACTGCTGTTGTTGAGAGCAGTGTTCTTTGGTCTTTGCTTATTGTGCATGCACTCCAGGTTGTTTATACCTGTTAATACACTGGAATTATACTCGCTTAAATAGTTAAGCCAAAACAACCTTAACCACTTACACACTACTTAACCTAAATTATCTTAAGGACAAACACACACACCCATGGCCGAGGCAGGACTCGAAGCTCCGCCGGGACCAGCCGCACAGGTGAATTTTGTCTCTCTTATTTTGTCTATTTAGTATTAAGTTGGGTGTCATATTTGGTTGCGTATTTTTGGAATTTGGTTTTGGGGCAGTATCTGTTGTTGAGTGTATTGTATGCTTTAGTTGTGCGTTGTTATTTGTGCATCTTATTTCATGCCCTTCTGTGTACGCTATTTAACTCAGAGGGTTGACGTCTATTATATTAGGTACTACTGTTGTATTGTGTCCCATATTCGTTTGTGCCCTCTTATTGTAATGTTAAATGATTTGGTGAAAGTTAGTTAAAAGTGTTTTCTCAGTATTAGTTCGTAAGTCATACACTCCTGGAAATGGAAAAAAGAACACATTGACACCGGTGTGTCAGACCCACCATACTTGCTCCGGACACTGCGAGAGGGCTGTACAAGCAATGATCACATGCACGGCACAGCGGACACACCAGGAACCGCGGTGTTGGCCGTCGAATGGCGCTAGCTGCGCAGCATTTGTGCACCGCCGCCGTCAGTGTCAGCCAGTTTGCCGTGGCATACTGAGCTCCATCACAGTCTTTAACACTGGTAGCATGCCGCGACAGCGTGGACGTGAACCGTATGTGCAGTTGACGGACTTTGAGCGAGGGCGTATAGTGGGCATGCGGGAGGCCGGGTGGACGTAACCGCCGAATTGCTCAACACGTGGGGCGTGAGGTCTCCACAGTACATCGATGTTGTCGCCAGTGGTCGGCGGAAGGTGCACGTGCCCGTCGACCTGGGACCGGACCGCAGCGACGCACGGATGCACGCCAAGACCGTAGGATCCTACGCAGTGCCGTAGGGGACCGCACCGCCACTTCCCAGCAAATTAGGGACACTGTTGCTCCTGGGGTATCGGCGAGGACCATTCGCAACCGTCTCCATGAAGCTGGGCTACGGTCCCGCACACCGTTAGGCCGTCTTCCGCTCACGCCCCAACATCGTGCAGCCCGCCTCCAGTGGTGTCGCGACAGGCGTGAATGAAGGGACGAATGGAGACGTGTCGTCTTCAGCGATGAGAGTCGCTTCTGCCTTGGTGCCAATGATGGTCGTATGCGTGTTTGGCGCCGTGCAGGTGAGCGCCACAATCAGGACTGCATACGACCGAGGCACACAGGGCCAACACCCGGCATCATGGTGTGGGGAGCGATCTCCTACACTGGCCGTACACCACTGGTGATCGTCGAGGGGACACTGAATAGTGCACGGTACATCCAAACCGTCATCGAACCCATCGTTCTACCATTCCTAGACCGGCAAGGGAACTTGCTGTTCCAACAGGACAATGCACGTCCGCATGTATCCCGTGCCACCCAACGTGCTCCAGAAGGTGTAAGTCAACTACGCTGGCCAGCAAGATCTCCGGATCTGTCCCCCATTGAGCATGTTTGGGACTGGATGAAGCGTCGTCTCACGCTGTCTGCACGTCCAGCACGAACGCTGGTCCAACTGAGGCGCCAGGTGGAAATGGCATGGCAAGCCGTTCCACAGGACTACATCCAGCATCTCTACGATCGTCTCCATGGGAGAATAGCAGCCTGCATTGCTGCGAAAGGTGGATATACACTGTACTAGTGCCGACATTGTGCATGCTCTGTTGCCTGTGTCTATGTGCCTGTGGTTCTGTCAGTGTGATCATGTGATGTATCTGACCCCAGGAATGTGTCAATAAAGTTTCCCCTTCCTGGGACAATGAATTCACGGTGTTCTTATTTCAATTTCCAGGAGTGTATTTTGTGCGCCGAGTTCTTTCGTCGTTGCTTATTCATCATGTGCTTTGGGATGTCTATACCTTTTAATAATCTGATTTTGTTATTCTGAGAGCAGTGTTCTTTGGTCTTTGCTTATTGTGCATGCACTCCAGGTTGTTTATACCTGTTAATACACTGGAATTATACTCGCTTAAATAGTTAAGCCAAAACAACCTTAACCACTTACCAGCCGCATCAGATCCTGCACCACGTCTTCTTTTTCCTCGTAACACAGTCAGAAGAAAGTCGTACTTTTTTTTTCCCCACATCGCAACAAGTGAACGGTTCTACCAGTGAGCTCTTACGTAACTACGTCTACTTCAGTTCCTGTGAGACATATATTTGCTGCTCCCGTTACCTCTCTAGCACGCAACGTGCGACCTTTCGAGATGAGGCTGTTAGCTACAGCAGTTCTATAATGATGAGATGATTTCCTCTATGGCCTCTAATGACTTGGTAATGATACCGTGCGTCACTTGCAAGGACTGTTTTCGAGTTCGCAGAATAATCGGCAGCGTTCGGTTTCGCAACGATACTCTTCGTCGGTGGTCTGTTTCCTTTCCAAGAATGACAGGTGTGTAGGTGGTGGCAAGCTGAAGCACAGCTGCACGTATCCAACAGCCTTATGAATTTACGGAAACAGAGCAAGCAGGTAGCGATTGAAACCACATATTTATGTACCATAGTAGATGCTTGCTTTCATTACATATGAGCATTCACAGTTTTCCGTAGAAATGTTGCTTCTGAAATACGAAAATCTTCTTAGGGGTCGATTTTTTATACGTAATTCTACACTTACTTACCTATATTTTCATTCTTAATAACCGTAGTCAGCACATACATCTCGTTCTAGCATGTACTGATGGCTCTCCCTGTCCTGTTCACGGAGTGTTTTTCTTGCCTACAGGGCTAATATTATATCAAGACGCTCAAACCTCCAACATAAAATTTGAAGTTACACTGCATTATTTTCAGTATGTCTGGTTATTTGCCGCGCGGGATTAGCCGAACGGCCTAGGGCGCTGCAGTCAAGGACTGTGCGGCTGGCCCCGGCGGAGGTTCGAGTCCTCCCTCGGGCATGGGTGTGTGTTTGTCCTTAGGATAATTTAGGTTAAGTAGTGTGTAAGCTAAGGGACTGGTGACCTTAGCAGTTAAGTCCCATAAGATTTCACACACATTTGAACATTTCTGGTTATTTTTCTCCCACAACAGAATAACGTTTGAATGATAAGCCTATGTAAATCTTGTGCAGATTACATTTCTTCAACCAGAAGCACAGCTGCAGATAAAAAAAGGTTTCTTCCCAAACATCTGTAGGATTTGCAGTGAGAGAGCTTACACGTCCGTGGAACTGTCCTTGGAGGAACATAACATTATTCTAAAAGAAAAGAAGTAAAACATATGCTTAAAAGGGCCAAATGGAAGTCCAAATGCAAGTCAAAATGAAATTAACATTCAGACAATAAAGAATGATACAAGTAGCGATGGTTCTAAACCGCTTTGGAAAGCAAGTGATCACATATGAAATTAGTTTTATGCACTAGAGGTATACCAAATTAAATTAGGCAGCGAAATCAAAATCTTTGAAATCAAGATTGTACTGACATACCCGAAAGGGGTGATTATTTAACAGAGACACTTACTGCATTCAATTAGTAAATGATGTTATAGGTACGAAGAAAAGAAACGGAACGGGATAACAGTTATAGAGTAAGCGAGAATTTCAAGACAACGGTAACAGTACAGGGATAGAGCGTGCTTAGTTCAACAGGACTGTTAGAATATGTCTTGAAGAAGACGCCATAAGATACAGTGACAAATGGATAGGAGAAACAAATGACAACAATAAAACCGTGAAAAAGCAAATCAGACACTTGTTAGGCACACACCATATTTCATCAGTTAAGAAGGCAGCTGGTGTACCAAATAACAACAGAAAAATTTTTAATTTCCGTAAAATATTGTGTAGTGCAAGGTATGAATCAGAGACATAATTAATAATAAAAAATCCGGATGTAATATATGAGACCAGATACGAAAAAGGGAAAGCTACAATGAAATAATGGTGTTTTAGTAGCAATGCATGTGGATATGTAATATTAAAGGAACTAGCAAAATTATTTGCAGAATGTCTTCAGAAGTACGTAATTCCCAAACCTAGAGTAATGCACTAATTGTTCTAGATCGCAAGAACGGAGACAGACATGATTTACGTGCCTGCTCTCCCTGATGTACGATATATTAAAAAAGGAGGACTTTAATCAAGCAAAGGAACACATGTGCACTAGAAGTGGATACAGCACAATGGCCACTTGCAACGAAATTATAGAATAGTGCAATGTGTGTGAATGACCACTTTATCTGGGAGTCATATATTCTAGACGAAATTTTGACTCAGCTCCATCAGACTCTGTGCTAACAGCTATAGAAAAACAGTCGACATCGAAGACGATATAGATCATTTGTACTGACTGCATTTCACTTCATCGTGTTGGTGGGAAAATTCACAGTAAAGGAAGCAGGCGATCAAGGAAACTATGTATCACCAGAACAATTCACGTCAGTCCTCCAGGAAGTTTCTTGGTCGTTGACAGGGAAAGCAAAGAAGGAATAAGTGGTAACTAATACAGAGTATCCCAGAAATGTTGTGACAAACTTCGAGGGACTGCAGCGGATGTCTTGAGGAACAAATCGAGGATAGGAACCCGTGTTTGGAAACGTCATTCAACGTTGCTACAGACCGTTGAAGTTATAGTCGACGGCGCCTGCTACTAGGCCACCCCTTCGGCCTAAACGTGACTTCGTTCGCTGACGGACCTAGGCGGAACGTCTTGCAATGTTGTTTGTTATTCAGAGACTGACTGACCTGATCGCCAGTGGAGAAAAAAATGGTTCAAATGGCTCTGAGCACTATTGGACTTAACTGCTGAGGTCATCAGTCCCCTAGAACTTAGAACTACTTAAACCTAACGATCCTAAGGACATCACACACATCCAAGCTTGAGGCAGGATTCGAATCTGCGACCGTAGCGGTTCCAGACTGTAGCGCCTAGAACCGCTCGGACACACCGGCCGGCACCAGTGGAGACGATAGAGGTATCTGCTATATACACAGGCTTTGTCTCCTACGAATGCAAATGCCTGTAGCCACAGTTAATGATGGTTTCAAACACGAGCTTCCATCTGAGGTTTATTTTTTTCCTGTATAACGAAAAACACTGGAAATTTTAGATGGTTCCAGGAGAATAATAACCCACAGAGGGAAACCCGTGTCCGAAACCGTCATCCATCTTGTCAACAGATTATCGCATTCACAGGAGGCAGGGCGTTTCTACGAAGCGGATAGCTCCATTTCCTCCATGGGCGACTGTGGCAATCAGTCGCGATCATTGAATAACAAACAACATTGCGAGACGTTCCACTTGTGGTCTGTCAGCGTACGAAGTGACTTTTGCTGCCTATTGGTAGTCGCCGGCGCCTGTAATTTCGACGCTCTGTAGCGTTGTTGGATGACGTTTTCGGACACCGGTTCCTATCCTCTATTTGTTCAAGACATATTCTACAACCACTAGAGGTTTGTCACATTTCTGGGACACTCTGTATACCAGAACGATCCTCTTAACGCTATGACGTAGCACTGATTACCTCTAGTGAAGACAGGCACCAGAAATGATACAAGTACTTAACACAGAAAGATTGAATCTAAGCCTGAAATACTGAAGTACTAAAAAAATCTTTAACCATCACGTAGCAAACGAAATACTACATGAAGTTCTGGTATCACGGAATACTATTTACTTTTGTAGTTTTATGTCCTTACTGAACTCATTCTTAGCTCTGAAACATTTTTTTTTCACTCATCAGTCTTCTCACTGGTTTGATGCGGCCCGTCACGAGCTTCTCTCCTGCGCCAATCTCTTTATCTCAGAGTAGCACTTGCAACCTATGTCCTCAATTATTTGCTGCATGTATTCCAGTCGCTGTCTTCCTCTACAGTTTTTGCCGTCTACAGCTCCCTCTAGTACCATGGAAGTCATTCTCTGTTGTCTTATCATATGTCCTATCATACTGTCCCTTCTTCTTGTCAATGTTTCCCACATATTCCTTTCCATTCCGATTCTCCGCAGAACCTCCTCATTCCTTACCTCATCAGTCCACGTAGTTTTCAAAATTTGTCTCTAGCACCACATCTTAAATGCTTCGATCTCTTCTATTCCGGTTTTCCTACAGTCCATGTTTCACCACCGTACACTGCTGTGCTCCAAACGTACATTCTCAGAAATGTCTTCCTCAAATTACGACTCATGTTTGATAGAAGTAGACATCTCATGGCCAAGAATTCCCCTCTCACCAGTGCTAGTCTGCTTTTGATATCCTCCTAGCTCCGTTCGTCTTTGGTTATTTTTCTGCCTAGGTAGTAGGTTTCCTGACCATGATGTAAAGTTTCTTGCTGTTCTCATTTCCGCTTCTTTCGTCTTTCTTCGATTTACTCTCAATCCATATTCTGTACTCATTAGACGGTTCATTCCACTCAGCAGATCATGAAATTCTTCTTTACTTTCACTCAGGACAGCAATGTCATCAGCGAATCGTATCATTGATAGTCTTTCACACTGAAATTTAATTCCATTCCTGAACCTTTCTTTTATTTCTGTCATTGCTTCTTCGATGTACAGATTGAACAGTAGGGGCAAAAGACTACATCCCTGTCTTGCACCCTATTTAATCCGGGCACTTCGTTCTTGGTCGTCCTCTCTTATTGTTCCCTCTTGGCTCTTGTACGTATCGTACGTTATCTGTCTCTTCATATAGCTTACCTCTACTTTTTTCAGAATTTCGAACATCTTGCACTGTTTTACATCGTTAAACGCTTTTTCCAGGTCAACAAATCCTATGAACGTGTCTTGATTTTTCTTTAGTCTTGCTTCCATTATCAACGGCAACGTCAGAGTAACCCTCTGGTACCTTCACCCTCCCTAAAGCCAAACTGATCGTTATCTAACACATCCTCAATTTCCTTTTCCATTCTTCTGTGCATTATTCTTGTCAGCAAGTTGGATGCATGAGCTGTTAAGCTGACTTGTCAGCTCTTGCAGTCTTCGGTACTTTATGCATGATATTTTTCCGAAAGTCAGATGGTATGTCGCGAGACTCATACGTTATACATACCAACGTGAATAGTCGTTTTCTTGCCATTTCCGCGAATGATTTTAGAAATTCTGATGGAATGTTATCCATCCCTTTTGTCTTGTTTGATCTTAAGTCCTCCAAAGCTCTCTTAAATTCTGAATCTGAATCTTCCCCCTTATAGAGGCCTTCAGTGTATTCTTTCTATCTATCCGCTCTCTCCTCTGCATTTAAAATGGAATTCCTGTTGCAGTCTTAATGATAGCACCCTTGCTTTTAATTTCACAGAAAGCCGTTTTAACTTTCTTAAATGCTGAGTCACTTCTTCTGACAATCATCTCTTTTTCGATTTCTTTACATTTTTTGCAGCTGTTTCGGTTAATTTCCTGCACTTCCTATTTATTTCATTCCTCATCGACTTGTATTTCTGTATTCCTGAATTTCCATGAACATTTTCGTACTTTCTTCTTTCATCGATCAACTGTAGTATTTCTTCTGTTGCCTGTGGTTTCTTTGCAATTACCCTCTTTGTACCTATGCTTTTCTTTCTAATTTCTGTGATTACCCTTTTTAGATAAGTCCATTCCCCGTCAACTGTACTGCCTACTGGGCTATTCCTTATTGCTGTATTTATAGCCTTAGAGAACTTCACTCTTATATCGTCATTTCTTAGTACTTCCGTATCTTCGCGTATTGATTCATCCTGACTAATCTCTTAAAGTTCACCCTACTCTTCATCAATACTATATTGTCATCTGAGTCTATATCTGCTCCTGTGTACGCCTTATAATCCTGTATCTGATTTCGGAATTTCTGTCTGGTCATAATGTGATCTAATTGAAATCTTCCCCTATTACCCGGTCTTCTCCAAGTATACTTTCTTTCTTGTGATTCTTGAACAGAGTATTCGCTATGACTAGCTGAAATTTATTACAGTATTCGCTGTTACTAGCTGAAATTTATTACAGAACTCAGTTCGTCTTCCTTCCCACTCATCCCTTGTCCCAAGCCCATATTCTCCTGTAACCTTTTCTTCTACTCCTTCCCCTAAAACTGCGTTTCAGACATCCATGACTATTAGAGTTTCATCTCCCTTTACGTACTGCATTACGCTTTCAGTATCCTCATACACTTTCTCTACCTTTTCATCTCCAGCTTGCGACGTCGGCATGTATAGCTGAACTCAAACATACTTTATCATAAATTTCAACCATTTGGCAATCAGTATTTCTGTTTTTTTAATAAAATTCAAACAACCTGCCACCGAAAAAAAGTTTCAAAAATAGTGGCAGTTGGAGGTTAATATAGAATAATCAAGAAATATGCAATAGGTCTGTAAAACGCAGATAATCGGGTAAATTTGTGGAAAACGTGATGTATGTACACGAAACACAATTTTGAGATGGCTCTTTATTCGGACTCTTAAAAAAATTACTCATCAGTAACAGATAAAAATAATGTTATTCGATAATAAACCTGTCACATTTATTAAGTTCAAATAAACTTTCTGAATAGATTTGAGTGGCCGATGTTAAATGCTGAGGTTCATAGGTAAAGAGAGCGCCAGGATGGTACAGCACAGTATTTTACAATTTTGAGTAGTATAGTAAGTAATGCACAGTTAAGCTGTAAACAAAACCAAAAACAGTTAAGAATACTATTGTTGTGATGAAATTATTCAAGTAAGACGGACAAGCTGCATCAACATAAAAATGAAGCTGACAGACAGAAGTCCTTGCTGATGGCGTATTGCTACCAAAATTTTTAGCGAAATAGAGGGGCATATGGATTACAATTATATGTACAAGGTGACTCAAAAGTTATGTCCTACAGAAAATAATCTACATAGTGATTCAATAGTCTTGGGCCATAGGACAAAGTAGTATTCAGGAATATGACAGGAACGAACATTTGAAGCAGAAAAGTCTAGTAAATAAGGGCTCCTAAATTCATACTTTAAGAGTTTTGAGCACTTGTTCACTGTGAAACACATGTCTTCTACTGAACAAGTGTTCACAGATCTTGAGGCATTCATTTTAGATCCTACGTTCAGTAGACAGATTTTCTTGTTTTGCTCCATACTATCTTCTCCCAAAATATGAATAGCAAAGAGTAGAAGAGATTTGTTTCACAGTATCGATGACGAGTAAGTACTCATAGCTCTCAGGGTATTCATTTAGGAGCTCATGTTTAGTAGATTTTTTACTTCGAATGATAGTTCCTGTCATCTCCCTGAACACGACATTGTCCTATTGGCCAAGACTATTGAATTACATATGTAGACTTCATCCTATGAGACGTGCTTTTTGTAACATCCTGTGTACAATAATTATGTCCACAGACAAAAAAATCACTTTAACATGGATTGGGTTATAATTATACAAAATAAAAAGACGGTTATGAAGAGGCTATGACAATGTACATAGTAAATATCGTATAGTCCTAAAACGATGTACTTAGTTTTAGTATTCCTTTACGTACTACATACTCAACGATTGTGATCAGCTGTTCTTTCCCTTCGCTGATTGAGTCTGTAGGGCAAGATTGCATTTTAACTGTTTATTTTGACTGTTATTGTATTTTTTAAAATATAGATTAGGAAATGATACACTTAAAGTAGTAAAGGAGTTTTGCTATTTGGGGAGCAAAATAACTGATGATGGTCGAAGTAGAGATGATATAAAATGTAGACTGGCAATGGCAAGGAAAGCGTTTCTGAAGAAGAGAAATTTGTTAAACTCGAGTATAGATTTAATTGTCAGGAAGTCATTTCTGAAAGTATTTGTATGGAGTGTATCCATCATGCATGGAAGTGAAATATGGACAATAAATAGTTTGGACAAGAAGAGAACAGAAGCTTTCGAAATGTGGTGCTACAAAAGAATGTTGAAGACTAGGTGGGTAGATCACGTAACTAATGAGGAGGTATTGAATAGGATTGCGGAGAAGAGAAGTTTGTGGCACAACTTGACTAGAAGAAGGGATCGGTTGGTAGGACATGTCCTGAGGCATCAAGGGATCACAAATTTGGCACTGGGGGGCAGCGTGGAGGGTAAAAATCGTAGAGGGAGACCAAGAGATGAATACACTAAGCAGATTCATAAGGATGTAGGTTGCAGTAGGTACTGGGAGTTGAAGGAGCTTGCACACGATAGATTAGCATGGAGAGCTGCATCAAACCAGTCTCAAGACTGAAGACCACAACAACAACAACAAGATACATCATTGCGTTCTGCCGTGTAGCCGTCGTTCTACGTACTGTATACGTCTATAACCGTTTATGAAACTACTGTTTATATTGACTGTTATCGTATTGTGCACTATTTTTTTACTACGTATATAGTATGTGTGGCACACATTGACTGAATCCATTAAGCTAGGGCTCGGTAATATATTACGTAAACATGGGGCACCGTATCGTTTTACCATTGACTTATGCTATGTGCCTTCAGTGATTGATTTTGTAGAGTCATATTGTCAATTTACTGTTTATACTGACTGTTATTGTATTACTCACGTTTGCACGTACGTAGTACACAGTGACTGATGTATAGAGTAATCTCAAAATCGGTAACATATCACCTAGACATGCAGCATCGTTTTGTTATGCCATTGACCCACATTTATTCCATTTTATTGTTCTTAACTTTTTACCTTACCTATTTACATTAGATTTAAGTTTGAGACATGTGACTTAACTGCTTGCTTTTCTTTACTTCGGTTTAAATATTTCAATACGTAAGTTGCTCTACTTCATAATGAAACACTGCATATGATGTATACATGTAGATTATGTTTAGATTATGTTTAGTGTTTTCTAAGTTAAATAAAGTGGAATGATCGTATCATTGATGGTCGGGAGTACGCAACTGCCGAAGCTCTGCCGCCGAATTGCAAGTCTTTTCAGTTGACGTCTCGTTCGGCGACTTGCATATCGATTATGACGAAATGATGATGAGGACAACACAACACCCAATCCCCGAGCGGAGAAGATCTTCGACGCGGTCCTGACTCGAATTCAAGCCCACTGCATGGCAGTTAGACGCGCTGACCAACGAGCTAATGGGGTAGACACTAAAGTTATCTATTAGCTATGTATTTGCATAATTTTGTCTGCTACAATAACTTTGTAAAAAAAGGAAGGAAGATTGGGTTTAACATCCTGTCGGTACTGAGGTCACTACAGACGGAGCACAAGCTCGGATTGTGCCAAGGATCGAGAAGGAAATCGGCCGCGCCCTTTCAAAGGAATCACCTGGGAATTTGCCTGGAACGGTTTAGGAAAACCACGAAAGTCTTAATCTGAATGGCCGTATGCGGATTTGAACCATCGTCCTCCGGAATGCGAGTCCAGTGTGCTAACCACTGCACAACCTCACTCGGTAATAACTTTGTAAGCCAGAGCCCCACATCAGGTAAAGTTTCGCTATTGTAAGAACATTTGTGTCAGCCTTCCTTATTTTAGATTTCAGCTGTTAGTTGCAGCATAGCAGCTACCACTATTTGTTGCGTTTTTCATTTTATATCAATGACATATTTAGGACGTATATTGCCTTAGTTTCCTTATCATGATAATATACAGGGTGAGTCACTAATTATTGCCACTCCGAAAGTACGATGGTAGATGAAATGTTTGAGGGGCAAATGTTGTATGGGACAACGGGGGCCATAATATGACGTTGATTTTTTGTTGCTAGGTGGGGTCGCTTCAGAGATATGAAGGTCAACTTTTTTTTTTAATGGGATGTTATAGTTTGGTACTTATTTTATGATATCGGCTATCGAGACGAATCCAATGATGTATAACCTGTGTAACAGTAAGGACTTTGAAGGTCAACGAAGGTCAAAAAGGTGGCATGAACGTCCATTTGCAGAAGACGATCGAAGTGAAGACCATAGGCATCAATGCAGTGCTGCAATCTTCTTATCATGGATTGAGTGGTATTCCTTATCACTTGGGAACTTATCGAAGCACATGCTCTGTGCAATTGTCTCTCGTATATCGTGCAAATAGTAAATATTCGTCGGATATGGCGTCTCTATCTAACGTGCCATTGAATGTAAACACCATTCGACGGTTTCAGAATACAACACTAATAGGAACGGTAAGACTAGTATCGTCGAATCAAGCGAATGTGAATGATGTATTCCTTCGAAGAACAAGTCGATATGCTTCTCATTTACAGAGAATGCCAACGAAATTCAGTGAGAGCTGGAGACTTATAGGCTGAAAGATATCCTCAACGTACTCACCCTACAAGTCGTACATTTAAATATGTGTATGATAAATTGAGAACACGTGGATCTTTGACGCATCGGAAACATAGCCGGCAAAGGAAAGTTACTAAGGAGGATCGGGAATTGGTACTGTTGCCACTGTGGCTCACTCTAGATCCTTGTGTTAGTTCGCATCAAATCGCAAGGGAATCTGGCATGAGCCAGAGTAGTGTTGTTCGTGTTCCGCATCGCCATAAATATCATCCTTACCGTATCAATCTCCACCAAGAATTAAATGGTACGGATTGTATCCGTCGCATTGAATTCTGACGATGGGCTCAACTTCAAATTCAAAGCGATGATACATTTATTAATTTGATTTTATTTACTGACCAGGCTACATTCACGAACCATGGAAATATTAATTTACATAGCATGCATTACTGGGCAACTGAAAATCTATGTTGGCTGCGGCAAGTTGTACACCAAAAACCGTGGTCGGTGAATGTATGATGTGGGATCCTGGAGGACACAATTATAGGCCCCTATTTCACCGTAGGAAATCTTAATTTTGGGAAGTACACCAAATTCCCGCAAGAAACAGTAGGTCTGTTATTGGAAGAAATACGTTTAGGAACAAGGAAAAAAATGTGGTATCAGCAGGATGGGTGTCCGGCACATTTTTCGCTGATGGCTAGAATTGAGTTGCTGAGACAATTCCCATATCGTTGGACTGGACGTGGAGGAGGTGTGTCGTGGCCGGCTCGTTCACCAGACTTGACGCCTCTGGATTTTTTCTTGTGGGGATTCGTAAAAGACATTGTGCCGATGTGATAAGGAATACCACTCAATCCATAATAAGAAGATTGCAGCACTGCATTGACACCAATGCTCATCACTTCGAACACCTTCTGTAAAAGGACGTTGATGCCACCGTTGTGACCTTTGTTGACCTTCAAAGACCGTACTGTTACACATCATTGGATTCGTCTCGATAGTCGCTATCAGAAAATAAGTACCAAACTATAGAATCCCATTTAAAAAAACAAAGTTGACCTTCATATCTCTGAAGCCACCCCACCTAGCAACAAAAAACCAACCTCATATTATGGCTCCCATTGTTCCATGCAACTTTTGTCCCACAAACGTTTCAGCTACTATCATTCTTTTGGAGTCATTCTAGGTGGCTATAGTCAGTAAATCACCATGTGTATTGTTCGTCTTTACATTCTGTGTAATTATAAGCCACTCCATGCTAATGATATTTCTTTTACCTGTAGACATATAAAATATTGTTGTATAGATATGTATAAATTATGATGCAGTTAGTACTTCTACTTTAATAAAAAGCTTTATAACATTACGCCATCTGCAAGAACTTTTGTCTGTGCTTGTCTCTACTAACCCATATACTCATGTCAAAAGCACGATTCGTAGGTATGTGTTTAATGTGATTATTTTAATGTAACTTTAGCTGTATCATCTTGTCATTTATGGAATGTATAGGCTTACATTATGATGCTTCTGTGGCGATTTTAGTCATTTTATGACAGCTGATGTATATACTTCACTGCTGATATTCCCTTGTGTTACTGATAGACATTCGACAAAAGAGCTCTCTTATCTTAGAGGCCACATTTTACATTCTCTTGAATTGTGTTTTAAAAATCTTTTGTAAATACTGTTAATGTTGAATGCAGTCCTAATCTTGTAAACCCCAATTTCAGTATTCTTCAGATATGAAAATGACCAGAAGCAGTCGAAGCTATTTATTTTCCTACATGCGATCTTGGCTGCTAAGGATTTTACAAAAAAATCAACATTCATTGAAATTACAGATCTATGTGTCTACACCGTCAAAGTCAAGTAACTAGAATTATTTGTTAATGCAGTAGAGGTAATTTTACATTCATCTGTTTATATGAGTCACATACCTAATCATCGTTCCTAGCACCTGCACAGTCAAGGTGAGTTATGTGGAATACCAAATATTCCATACTGCCTGACATGCGTTCAGGGACTTTACAATGTAATAACAGAATCAACTGTATCTGTAGCCAAAAATCGAGTATTACATAATGATCTACTAATCTTTTGATAAATTGCATAGTTATAATCGTTAGTGTACATTTTCAATAATTATTGCAATTGTTTAAAACCTAACTCTAAAAATTTTGTGAAGCTATGACAACAATTTTTCCGCACCATAACTCAAACTATGTCTGCAAACGAACCGAGCTCGCCACAGATCATCAAGGGAACATCTTGAAGTAGATCATACATGTACTGTTTGTGGGTACCACTTGACAGATGAGAAACCAAGGGATTGCATATCGTCCAACTATTCTACATTGCCCAAAGATCATCTACATATTAACAATGAAATCGTCGAATTAGTTGTGATTTTGTATTTAGGTCACTTGAAGATACCAAATGGGTTGAATGTATAGTAAGTAAATCAGAGAGTGAAAGTGTCCACTAGTACTTGAAGTATAATAAATAAAGTTCGGATACAACCGAAGAGGTAAATTTACAATCACTGCATATTACATGTCTTACTCACTATTCTGAGACATGGACTTTGAATCGGGTAATGGGGATATGCAGGTTGGAATGTACTGACACAGGAAAAAGAACTAACGGTTCAGGTAACAAAGTGGAAGTGAAAATTCAATTATACAGATCAAGCACTGTGATTTAATTGACATATGTGATAAGTTAATTACAAAATTAGTCAAATACATTAAAATTGTAGTATCTTATAACAACGCAGATATGATATCGTCATTTGAATTTTAATTGCAAATTAATAGACAATAATTATAATTGCAGAATGACGGAGTTTTTATTTCTCAGCTTGTGTTTTTGATGATATGTATTACAACCAAACGAATCATTAAAAAAAATATATAACAGTTAATCTACTGAAAAATATGAACACTTCATATGTATGGAGATGTATTGTGAAACTATTTACAAAAACCTTTCGACATGATAGTAGGTTTTGTGAGGAACCACAGCATATATCAAATTATTTACGTAATTAGAATTAATGGATATTAAAGAACATGTAGCGTTGTTTAATTAAATATTTTCTTTTTAATAACGGAATTGTCAGAGTTGAGAAAAACTCTGACAGTTTCGATTTTTATTCAAAACATATAGTAACTGGATATGATCTGTTGCATTACTTTGGACGTTTCTCATATTTGATAGTACTTTGTAAAATTCAGAGAGAAATTGTGACTATGTATTGTCAGATTCTTTACGAAATGATTTTGATGTGCTAATATTTCTTCATGTGGAACAACAGCATTATAAAGTTGTTTACATAATTAAAATGACATACTTAAGAAACGTTTTTGGAAACACATAACCAGAAACTTCTGAGAAAAGCTTTGTTGTGGTATTTATATACAAACTGTAAGGGTTTAGTATGATCTGTAACATTAATTTGGACATTTTTCATATTTAAAGGAAGTTGGAGACCATATGTTGACAAAATGTATCACAGTTACGATAGTAATGAAAAAATGTTTACAAAACCGAAAATTCGGAATTTTTGAAGGTGATGATAAAACTCTCTTCATATAACACGATTTGTTAGAATATGCAAGTCTGTGTTGTGGTCTTCCAACCAGGGACCCGTCTGATGCAGTTCTCCACAGTTGTCTGCACTGTGCAAGCCTGTTTATTTTATGTAACTGCTGCAACCGAAACCCATTTGAACCTGCTTGCTGTAGTTAAGCCTTGGTCTTCCTCTAAAATGTTTGCCCGCGCCCCCTCATTTTCTCCCATTACCAAATTGACAACAATTTCTTGATGCTTCAGGACGTGTCCTATCAACCTATAGTCTCTTTCAATTAGCTTTACTGCAGAAGTAATGTAGGGTAAATAGCAATAGGATAGCGAAAAAGCTATCATATGAGAACAGTAATTTATGTGGGTGAGTACGAAAGCTGTTTAGAGACAAGCTAGGTCGAATGCCATTTAGTACTGAGTCAGCCTGTAGTTTTAGTCTCTGTAGTGAGATGGAAATCTGTTATCCAAATTAATACTCAGAAAAACATTTACCGTGAATCGACGAAATTACTACATAATTACTACATAATTACTTACAGCAACTAAGGAACCCCACAAAAAAGAGATAATTTATACTTGAATTTAGGGACGAAAATTCAGGTATAACAAAGTAAGATAAATCAATTTTTACTCAAAATGCTTACTACCACATGTTGTACCTCCCATTTTATTGCGAACTGGTATTATTTACAGTGACTTGCAGGGCTAGGGTAGCGATGGATTACGCCTAATTATTACGGTTTTCTCGATATTGCAAAGAATAGGGGGATTTTAAAAGATGTAGCCAGATGATTGGATGATACAGATAGTGAAGTTCTTTGATCTGTTCCAAGAATAAGTAGAACCTGAAACGAGGCCCTAATGGAACTTAACATGTAGGAGACCACAGTATAGGGATAAAACTAGATTAGTGAATAATCCAGCAGTGGACGTGAAATGACTGATGGTGACGTGTTTTCCGCTCCCTGCCTTCGTGCTAATTACTGTTTGTGTGGAAATGTGCAGAGCTGCCTGCCACCTCACAGTTGCGTCCTCCCCTTTCCCTTGTTGCTTTTTCTCCTCCACGTCACTGCTGCCGCTTGCCTGCCTGGCGACCAGGGGTCCACAACCCCACGGGCTGCACGGTGGCGCAGCTGCCGTAGGCCGTCCTCAAGCTGAACGTGTTTCTCATGCATGGAGCACACCAAATGTAATTTCCGTCACAATTGGTGCACTCTCGGAAATATGCCTGTAATTCACATGGAACGTACTCCTCTTCACAATTTGCGACTGAAACGTTCACCAGAGGCAATAGTCGGCCATATTCGGCGGGCAAATTTCGCAGTTTGTTTACGAAAATGGACGCGAATAAAATTGCTATGTTAGCTCCATCAAAACTTAATTTTCCTCCATTGTCCATATGCTAGTCATGCTGTTGTGTCACTAGTGTATGTAAATAAAAACTTAAATTTGTATAACAGTGATACAAGGTATAAAGAGAAGCTCCATGTCCAGTCAGTAAGGATATAAGTTCTTAAAATTTCCATTACAAATAGCGCAGTACAAATTTGCAGTTTTTTCCACATAAAATATAAATTATTTCATAGTTCTCAGTTATTAATAAAACCATAAGGCTCTTCTTATTAGATCAATGCTTCTATTAAGTAGCAGACATTTTAGGAAACGTGGAATTTGAAACCAGAAAGTTCAAAATCTCCTACTGTAAGAAGTGCAAGCTCTCTTGCCGTTGGAGGCATAAAACCAGAGTCGTGAGTTATAAAGGCAAACATAGTGATTTCGCATCGGCTACATCCATATTTTTTATATTTCCCAAAAGATTCTGGGAGTTTCTTAGAGGTATGATCTACTACACTTCGTGCTGTCCATATATAACATAAAAATGTATTTGTCCCTGTCTGTATGTTCCTCATCCTCTCGTGAATCACTGGACCGATTTCAACCAGATTTGGTATACATATTCCTTACTGCAAGGCATTAGTCAACGTGACCCTCATCTCTATCATTGTTCAGAAGATATGCCATCATAAACACTGAGATTCGTGGAAAACTGCTTTATTGTCCATGACATTTAAATTTATTAATTCTTTGCTACTGACTTTATTCGCAACATATTTTGTTGGTTCAAATGGCTCTGAGCACTATGGGACTTAACATCTGAGGTCATCAGTCCCCTAGAACTTAGAACTACTTAAACCTAACTAACCTAAGAACAGCACACACATCCATGCCCGAGGCAGGATTCGAACCTGCGACTGTAGCGGTCGCGCGGTTCCAGACTGAAGCGCCTAGAACCTCTCGGCCACGCCGGCCGGCGCATATTTTGTTAGCGGTATACACCACTGAACATGGCTACACAAACATATTACTGTACGATTCATAGTTCCATAGGTATGGTGTCATAAACACTGAGACGTGCAAAAAAAATAAAAATAAAAAAAAAAGAATAATCCCGCATCACGCATGAAGTTTTGATACATTTATTCATTACTACTGAGACATTCCTACAGTTGAATCAACTTAAGGAGATCCCTGATACCTGACAGCACTTTTGACTGCTTTCAGCTGAGAAGCGCAAACGTCTGTAGGTGAAAAAAATAAATGTATATAGAGCTATGAAGAGGCCCTGCCATACAGACGTTTACAAAATCACTTTGTCGACAGACGATGTACCTGCGCCCAGCCTACAGAAATTGTCCAGAATTATCTCCCACCTAGTCTACAGCATGATTACACATACAGAGAGGTGACAATAGTCATGGGACCCCTTAATGTCGTGTCGGACCTCCTTTTGCCCAATGTAATGCAGCATCTCGAAGTGGCATGTATTTAACAAGTCGTTGGAAGTCCCCTACAGAAATGCTGCCTCTGTCCATAATTGCGAACGAATTGCCGGCGCAGGATTTTGTGTACGAACTGACCTCTCTATTAAGTCTCACAAATGTTCCATGGGATTCATGTAGGGCGATCTGGGTGGCCAAGTCAAATGGTTAAAATGGTTCAAATGGCTCTAAGCACTATATGGGAATTAACATCTTAGGTCATCAGTCCCCTAGACTTAGAACTAATTAAACTAAACAACCTAAGAACATCACACACATCCATGCACGAGGCAGGATTCGAACCAGCGACCATAGCAGCAGCGCGGTTCCGCACTGAAGCGCCTAGAACCGCTCGGCCACAGCGGCCGGCTGTGGCCAAGTCATTCGCTCGAATTGCCCACAATGTTCTTCAAACCAATCGCGAACAATTGTGGCCTGGTGACGTGGTGCATTGTCGTCCATAAAAATTCCATCGTTTTTGGAAACATGTAGTCCGTGAATGGGTGCAAGTAACAGAACATAACCGTTTCCAGTCAATGATAGGTTCAGCTGGACCCGAGGACCCAGTCTATTCCAAGAAAACACACCCACACCATATGGAGCCACCATCAGCTTGCACAGTGCCACAGTGCCTTGTAGCCAACTGGCGTCGATGGTGATGTGAGACGTGCGCCACACACCAGCGCTTACCAACTGAAATCGGGACTTAGCTGACAAGGCCACGGTTTTCCAATCGTCTAGGGTCCAACCGATATGGTCAGGAGCCCGGGAGATGCGCTGAAGGCGATGTCGTACTGTTAGCAAAGATACTAGCGTCAGTCGTCTGCTGCTATAGCCCATTAACGCCAAATTTCGCCGCACTGCCCTAACGGATACGTTCGTCGTACGTCCCACATCGGTTTCTGCGCTTATTTCGCGGAGTATTGCTTATCTGCTAGCACTGACAACTCTACGCAAATTCCACTGCTCTCGATCATTAAGTGAGGATCGTCGGCCACTGCGTGGTCTGTGGTGAGAGGTAACACCTGAAATTTAGTATTTTTTGGTACACTCTTGACATTGTGGATTAGAGATGTTGAAATCCTAACGATTTCCGAAATGGAATGTCTCATGCGTCTAGGCCCAACTACCATGCCGCGTTCAACGTGTGTTAATTCTTGTCGTGCGTCCATAATCACGTCGGAAACGTTTTCACATGAGCCACCTGAGTACAAATGATAGCTCCGCTGATGCACTACACTTTTACCTTACGTACGCGCTACTACCTCCAGCAGTATACATAGATATCGCTATCCCATGACTTATGTCACCTCACTCTAAGCTAAGAATGTACGGAAAGAAGATGTTCTTCTTGGTGACAGGTCGAACTTGTTTCTCTGTTGTAAACATGCTGTACTAAACAAGTGAAGTTACCGTGTTAGCATAGGAATGTAAACGTGCCACTTCGTGAACTTCGATTTGATACAAACAGTATTGCCGAGGGGCATGAATGCCCTTAACAGTTGAAGCAATGGCTGCGCGAATGAAAAACATGGCCGAAAAGAGAATCATATCTCACAACAGACAAAGTTACTGCAGTATTTTTCTATGTTTCACAGCTTTATCTACTGTTGTATGTGAAATTTGGCTACAGCACAAGTTCAACGACAGCATCTACAGGAGCTAGCTGTATTCCTAGAAGTAAATAATCGTAAAACTTGCAGAACTGGAAGCTTCCTCATAACTTACAGCTCAGCGCGTCTAGCAAATAGCCTGTTCCATACTTTAATGTGTTTTCACGAATATATTAAAATCAGATTTTTTTCGATATTGCACTGCAAACACAGTTCAATTTTTGTTTTCGTTTCTTATAGAAAACTAGCAAAATAAATACCTGGGCAAGGACAGGCTTCTCAGCTAGTTTATCAAAAATTAGCTGAGTACCCGGCATTGCCTGTATGTGTATTTACTCCAAGCTTCTAATAGTCAACCTCCTCCTTACTTCTCTCTCTACCCGTCTCATCCTTCATCCTCTCTCTGTTCATCTTCTCCTCCCCCTCTCTGTGCCCATTTCCTCCGTCCCTCTCTCCCTGTTCGTCTCCTTCGTCTCCTTGTCTTTCCTTTCTCTGTCCATCTCCTCCTCGCCTCTCTCTGCCCATCTCTTCCTCTTCCCATTTTCTGTTCATTTCCCTACCCCCCCCCCCCCTCCCTCTGTTCATTTTTTTGTCCCCCCTCTCTCTATCTGTCTCTCCCTCACCCTGTCTCTGTCCCTGTCTTCCTATTTCCTTTCTCTGTCCATCTTCTCCTCACCCCTCTCTCTGCCCATGTCACCCTCCCCGCCCTCTCCGTCCACCTCCACCTGCCAGTGTCTGTGTCTTTCTCATTCTTCACCTCACTGTCTGTCGACCTCCCCCTCCTCTTCTCTTTCCACGTTTCACGCTCATCCTCACAAAGGGCTAGTGGTTGTTAACCCACAGTATTCGTAACTAACATGTGTACTAATTTTGGTTGAAATCGTTCCAAGGACGTCGGATGAACTTTTTACCCGTGGCTTTGTCCGTTCGCACGTGTCAAATATATGCTTAACATCTTTCAGGCGTATTTTAATTCGTATTTCACCTGTAACTACAGCGAATTGCCCCCTGCAGTTTCATTTTCGCAGAGCTTAACGTTTATGACCTATCTCCTGAAATATGTGCTACACAATAGTACAATTTTGCAGTTACGTCCAGTGGCTACGGTCTGTGAAATGTGCTATAAATAGAGTTAGCAGTAAAGAAGTAATAAATTAGATCATCATGTATGATGTGGCAGCTTTTCAGGCATCTCAGTGTTTATGACGTCATACCTCCTGAACTATGCGTGGTACAATGACATATTTTTCTTGGTGCATTCAGCGGCATGTACGGATACTGTTTGCAAATTGCGTCGTGAATACAGTTGGTAGTAAAGAAGAAATATTTTAAAACGTCATGCTTCATGAGGAAGTTTTACTACATTAACATCGAAAATGTAGTAAGAGATAAATCTGTTTCCTTTCATCATTTGGCGGAGGTTGTCAGCGACAAAAAGTTCCATAAAGTTCTGAAGCTATCTTAAAGCATGTTGCATGTCAGAAAGTGCTGTCATTCACAAATACTGGGTGGCTAAAATACGGCAATTTGCGCGTCGTGGGCTACACTCCCTTTTCACCCCCACACCTCCCCTTTGATAGGTAGGTGGTTGTTAACACCACAGCGATTATTTCCAGGCAGTACCAAGTTTGGTTGAAATCAGTCCACCTGTTTATGAGATAATGTGGAAGATAAATACCTATATAAATATACATACATACGTACATACCCTATGTGATCAAAAGTATCCGGACACCTGGCTGAAAATGACTTACAACTTGTGGCGCCCTCCACCGATAATACTGAAATTCAATATAGTGTCGGCCCACCCTTAGCTTTAACGACAGCTTCCACTCTCGCAGGCATACGTTCAATCATGTGCTAGGAGGTTTCTTGTGGAATGGCAGCCCATTCTGCACGGAGTGCTGCACTAAGGAGAAGTATCGATGTCGGTCGGTGAGGCCTGGCACGAAGTCAGTGTTCCAAAACATCCCAAAGGTTATCTATAGGATTCAGTTCAGGGCTCAGTGCAGTCCAGTCCATTACAGGGATGTTATTGCCGTGTAACCACTCCGCCACAGGCCTGCATTACGAACAGGTGCTCGATCGTGTTGAAAGATGCAATCGCCATCCCTGCATTGCTCTTCAGCAGCGGGAAGTAAGAAGCTGCTTAAAACATCGACGTAGGCCTGTGCTGTCATAGTGCCACGCGAAACAACAAGGGGTGCAATCCCCCTCCATGAAAAATACGACCACACCATAACAGCACTGCATCCGAATTTTGCTGTTGGCACTACACACATTGGCAGATGACGTTCACCGGGCTTTCGCCGTACCCACAGTCTGCCATTGGATCGCCACATTGTGTACCGTGATTGATCACAACACACAACATTTTTCCACTGTTAAATCGTCTAATGTTTACGCTTCTTTCACAAAGCGAGGCGTTGTTTGGCATTTCCGGTGTGATGTGTGGCTCATGTGCAGCCATTCGACCATGAAATAGAACTTTTCGCACCTCCCACCGAACTGTCATAGTACTTACAGTGGATCCTGATGCAGTTTGGAATTCCTGTGTAATGGTCTGGATAGATGTCTACCTATTACACATTACGACCTTCTTCAACTGTTGGCGGGCTCTATCAGTCAACAGACGAGGTCAGCCTGTACGGTTTTGTGCAGTACCTGTCCCTTCACGTTTCTACTTAACTATCACATCGGAAAAGTGGACCTAAGGATGTTTAGGAGTGTGGAGATCTCGCGTACAGACGTATGACACAAGTGACATCCAATCACCTGACCACGTTCGAAGTCCGTGAGTTCCGCGGTGCGCCCCATTCTGCTCTCTCACGATGTCTAATGACTAGTGATGTCGCTGATATGGAGTACCTGGCAGTAGGGAGTAGCACAATGCACCTAATATGAAAAACGTATGTTTTTGTGGGTGTCCGGATACTTTTGATCACATAGTGTATATGATATTTACATCCATTTTTATAATACGTATGCATAAGAGCATTCTAAAAAAAAAAAGTGTGTGAAATCTTATGGGACTTAACTGCTAAGGTCATCAGTCCCTAAGCTTACACACTATTTAACCTAAATTATCCTAAGGACAAACACACACCCATGCCCGAGGGAGTACTCGAACCTCCGCCGGGACCAGCCGCACAGTCCATGACTGCAGCGCCTTAGACCGCTCGGCTAATCCCACGCGGCTAAGAGCGTTCTCTGTAGAAGACTGCGGTCTATGTCAGCGGCTGATTCCGTCGTAGTTCAGTACAATATGGCTAGTATGTAGTCACCGGAATAAATGTGCGTCTCAATAAACTCAACGAAGGAGGAGCAGTGCTTGTAACACGACGTTAAACTTCAGAATTCTCGCAACAGACATTGTCGAATCGAGGCGTCAGGTCGACTACTGCTAACAGAGTTAACCCAGCAGTTTTATGCGCGTCCATTATCGTAAGCAAACGGGACGATATACGCCCAGATTCAGCCAACAGCTTCCATCGGAAAGCGCTGCTGTCGGAAATCACGGTGAGGAGCACGATCCGTGAGATTTGGAAAGACGTTTCAGAGCGGTCAGGATCCACGACAGACACGACGCCTGACGCTCTTCAAGACAAGAATCGCGCCCCGTGTGAGGACGTCTTTAGACAGTGGTCGGCGTGGCGCCTAAGCTGGCTGCGGTGCGAGGTCGCGGCCGGCGCACCGCTATCTGGCCGCTCTCAGCCAGCCTTGAGGCGCTGCTCCGCTCTCGATGACCGCCACCTCACACGGCACGCAGCCAGTCCTGTCCTCTGGTCTCTCCTGCAGGAAACACTTTGCTGCAAAGAGCTGCTGTACTAGAAAGTCTTTTCGGGTTTGCTGCCGGATCCTAAAATCAACTTGACTCGATATTTCGGCCATCCAACTGTTCGTCATCTTCAGGAAATGCCGCTTCTGCGGATGAGTCCCGCTGAGAACTGACGCAAGATTGCAATTCGACGTCCCTATATAGGCCACCGTTCAGTACACGGCGCATGCGCCGCTCATCACGGTTTCTGACTTCCAAAACAGGGAGGTGGCGCCGCCCTTAGTGAAACACTGCTAGCAACGATATATCGCAATCAAGGCCGCACCGAAGAACGTTCAGTTTTGATGCGAGATAATACAGGATTCCACGTTTTGCTAAGAGGAAACCCATTGTCCCTGTTGATTAAATTATCAGCCAACCTAACTTCGATCGCCTCTTTGTACACACTATTCCAAAAACCGGAAATGTTGGCAATTACAACAGTTTCGTCAAATTTCATTTTGTGTCTCTCATTCAGGCAGTGTTCTGCTACGGCCGATTTTTCCTGCTGTTGTAGCCTCGTGTGACGGCGATGTTCCACACACCTGTCATTCACTGTGCGAATAGAACGGCCATTTCCGACGCAGACAGCTTAACCCAAGAACTTGAGCATTTGATGACTGTTTTTAAGGAAAATGGATACACCGAGAAACAGATTCGTCGGGCTATGGAATTTGGACCGTCTCCGGAGGTGTCCGAAGAGGAACATAGATTTGTGGCCTTTCTTCCTTATGCTGGAGGCTTATCGTTTAAGATTGGACGAATTTTAAGGAGTTTTAACATTAAGAGTGTGTTCCGTCCACCCTCTAAGATTAGGGCTCTGCTCGGCTCTGTGAAGGATGATTTGGGACTTAGGAAACCCGGGGTGTACAAAATCCCGTGTCAATGTGGGAAAGCTTACGTTGGCCGTTCTATTCGCACAGTGGATGACAGGTGTGTGGAACATCGCCGTCACACGAGGCTACAACAGCCGGAAAAATCGGCCGTAGCAGAACACTGCCTGAATGAGAGACACAAAATGAAATTTGAGGAAACTGTTGTAATTGCCAACATTTCCGGTTTTTGGAATAGTGTGTACAAAGAGGCGATCGAAATTAGGTTGGCTGATAATTTAATCAACAGGGACAATGGGTTTCCTCTTAGCAAAACGTGGAATCCTGTATTATCTCGCATCAAAACTGAACGTTCTTCGGTGCGGCCTTGATTACGATATATCGTTGCCAGCAGTGTTTCACTAAGGGCGGCGCCACCTCCCTGTTTTGGAAGTCAGAAACCGTGATGGGCGGCGCATGCGCCGTGTACTGAACGGTGGTCTATACAGAACGTCGAATTGCAATCTTGCGTCAGTTCTCAGCGGGATTCATCAGCAGAAGCGGCATTTCCTGAAGATGGCGAACAGTTGGATCGCCGAAATATCGAGTCAAGTTGATTTTAGGATCCGGCAGCAAACCTGAAAAGACTTTCAAGACTTATTACGCCGGGAAAGCCTACGTAGTCACAGCTGCTGTACTAGTTTTTAGAAGTGCGATGTCACGGTTATACAAAAAAGTCTTGAGCACTCTTGTTGCCTCCCTTCACTTATTTATCACTTAAATACCAATCTCGCTTTTCACATAAGTTGCCGTCTCAAACGAAGCTTCTTTTCAGAATGGAAGAGTTAATTCCTTTATCTACCACAAATGTAGCCACGCAATCCAAATGGAAATACTATCTTCCTGTACCATCTAAATGCATTAACTCGTTATGGTCGAGGGAATGTGGTGAATAACTGCACGTACCCTCTCGCCGAGGCCGAATGAGACTGAGTCAATGGCTGCTTGGGATGATAATTTGTGGTGAACGTCAAATGAGGTATAGTGCTCTGATGAGAGCGGGATTGGGTTTACAATATTCAGTTCTATATGAAGGGCTAATTTCAATAGTGGTACAAGTCCATTTTTGTTCATTCTGAGATACAGAGTCGTAAAGTTAAATGAGCGCTGAAAAATCTACAGTTGAGATCCCAGAAATATTCACGTATATGTTAACTTTAGAACTCTGTATCTCAGAATGAGCAAAAATCGACTTGTACCACTATTGAAATAAGCCCTTCATATGTAACATAACTAAGTAGTTAGTTACACGCTCCAGAGATCAAATGAATGATATTTTTTTATCTAAGTTATGGGGAATGAGTCAGTTAAAAGGATATTTATACCTAATTACATGCTGCACATTCGCGTTTCTAAATGCCACACTGAAGAAAATTTAACATTAATGAACGTATTATTTTTCAATCCTACTCATGCCACTACATTTAAAACTAGGTTTTTATACAGGCCAGTAGTTTTTAAATAGAAATCATTAGAACAGAGGGTTATGTCCTGAAGAAATGATTTTGGGTTAAATGTGAAACTCGATTTTCTACTTGTCAGTCATTTTATGTTATTGAATGTAGATAAAAAAATTTGTTGATGCATGCTGAACCCTCTTCTGGTCCTCTGGCAGCTTGAATAATGGGTAATAAATGTCACTTGTTCTTCTGGTATTGTAAAAACACTGCTACTCTTCTCAAATTCTGATGCATTATTTATGACGAATTTAACTAGTGAATACGTATACTGTGATGGTGCAGTTAAAATTGTGCTCCATGCAGATATAGCTACAATATGACAGTAGGTGAACACGTATTATTCTTATCGTATTATTCTTATTGCTCGCTTTTTTGTAACATCTCTTTTGTACTTCATTTACTGTTGAAGTATACCGAATTAAGAGTACTTAATAATTAATAAACAATTATTTTTAATAATTCGTATTCTTGCGGGATTAGCCGAGCGGTGTAGGGCGCTGCAGTCATGAACTGTGCGGCTGGTCCCGGCGGAGGTTCGAGTCCTCCCTCGGGCATGGGTGTGTGTGTTTGTCCTTAGGATAATTTAGGTTAAGTAGTGCGTAAGCTTAGGGACTGATGACCTAAGCAGTTAAGTCCAATAAGATTTAACACGCATTTGAACATTTTTGAATAATTTGTAGAACATCTATAAGACATACACCGATGAAAAGTTGACGCTAATAAGCGTAGTAGTATAGCGTACAAACACATTTACCAAAGTCATTTAGCTTTAGCATACTGGCATATTAATGTGGATTTGACATGCATTCAAACGTATGGGCTATAGAAAGATGTACAGTCTTTTAACATTACAATGCACTCATGACTGTAAGCGTCTTCCTGTAATATTTAAACAGCAGGTTAAATATCTTCTGCATAAAAAAAATTGAAGTAGTTACTGTCTTCACCGCCATGATACATAATACTTGCTGAACAGTGTTTCCGTACTAAACTTACTATACGGTACAGGAAAGGTGTACAATGTATAATGTGATGCGAACGTGTTAGCTTTAGTGTATTGTGTTGTTTGTTTTTCTGTTGACAAATTTAGAGTGAAAGGAGACCGAAGAGACTGACATAGTACATTGTAAGGTAGATTTACAAATTCGATGTGGATGTTTGTAAGATTTTCTATGAAATATCCAAATATGTAACTGCTGCATGGTATTAAATTAGTGTCGTTATATTCTGCAAAGAGTATCTTGTGTCACAGAAAAATGACCTCCATAACGACACGTCGGCAATGAGGATACCCGTCTACCATGGCGAACAGACCGGGAGCAGTACAGTAAATTACTCGCTAATTCAATCCTGGGCAACAAATATCGGTGGGCAGCCTTATCATTCACAACCAACACCTCCGCTGAGTACAGAACTAACCATCCCACACGTCTACATCGACTACCTCTCGTCACGGAGCACAGAGACTAGCGTAATTATCGCAGGCAGGTAGCAGATGTATTGTCATGTAACCGACTTTTAGATAGGAATGGGCTCGCTGATACGTCAGCCATCGTCTCTTACCGGCGAACGGTACAGAATCCCACCCGCTGATCATGTGCATCCATATTTTCACCTACAACACCTAGCAGCGTCCTAAATCATCAGGAAGACGATGCTCCATAACATTTACAGAAGAACGGAAAAACTGGGAAACGCCGTCTTCGGAGAAGATACGTACGGATTAAGTTGGAATGAAGAAGCATGAGAGGAAAAACTGACATTACAAGTTTTTTAGAAGACAGACTGAAGAAAACATATGTCTTGCTGCGTTTGATAATTTGGGATAAGGCTTTGACACTACTATGCTGGAACAAACTCTTTCAGATTCTGCTTATCATGCCATAACTGTTTGATGAACACTATACAAGCATAGGAGTGCGTGTATTCAGTCCCCTCCCCAACCGCGGTCTCCCCTCCACAGGCCACATTCGCTCCTAGGTCACCTGACCTGCAGCCGATTGAGTACATCCGGGACACCATCGAGGCTTTGAAAATATTTTTTCGTGGAAACTGTACCACTCCACTATCACATTCCAGTTTTTTTTCTATTCTAGCACATTATTTCGGCTTTGGAGACCTGATAGTACCTGTTAGGAAAACAGATAAGGTGACACAACGATAAACTGCTGATTGTGTGCCTCATAGTGAAACACGGTACTCTTACTACAGTTCATAGGCATGGTGCTTAGATTAAAATCATGAATAGGTGCTGAAGTTTTGTTGTCGTTGTCTTGGGTCCAAAGGCTGTTTCGAGGTGGCTGTGCGCGGTAGTCTATCTCGTGCAAGCCTCTTCATCTCTGTATAACTACTGCATGCACCCTGCGTCTCTTTTACCCTGGTTACTGTATATTCAATCTACATTTGAACCTGCCGTACTCCCTCCTTCACAACCCCACTCCCCAATTGCTCCATTACGATATTTCTTATCTCCGCAATACTATTCGATACCTCCTTATTAGTAATCCGATGTACCCCTCTTGCTCCATTACGATATTTCTTATCTCCGCAATACTATTCGATACCTCCTTATTAGTAATCCGATGTACCCCTCTAATCTATCTACACCCTTCAATCTAAAGCATTCATCTGTACCACCGCATTTCAAAAACTTATATTCTCTTCCTGTCTGAACTGTTAATCACTACGTTTAACTTCCGTACAACGCTATACTCCAGACAGCATATCTTCAGTAAAGACTTTCTAACACACTTATAAAATGTTAACAAACTTCTGTTTTTCAGAATCACTTCCATAGGACGGTAAACTCCAGTGAAATTCCTTCAAAAAAGACTTCCTAACACATAAAATTACATTCGATATTTACAAATTCCTCTTTTCATTAACGGTTCTGTTGCTGTTTCCTACGCGAGGTTTTGTTACTCAAATGGAAAAACGTATCCACTACTTTTAGTGTCTGATTCCCGAATCTAGCTCCTTCAATATCAAGAGGAGGAATTCGATTGCATTCGGTTACTCTTGTTTTACATTTGTTGATGTTCTGTTTATAATCTCTTTAGAGGACATTATCCATTCCTACCAACTCATCTTGCTTTGCCATCTCTGGGAGAATTACAATATCATTGGCAAACGCCAAAATTTTTATTTCTTCTCCGTGAATAAGAATTTCTTTCCCAGATTTGTCCTTATTTTCCTTTACTTCTCCTCCAACTCCTATAACTGTAGTCAGGTTTCTATACAAATTGTAGACACGTTTTGCTCTCTGTAATTTGTTCCTGCTACCTTCAGAATCTGAAAGAGTTTGTTCCAGCATAGTAGTGTCAAAGCCTTATCCCAAATTATCAAATGCAGCAAGACATATGTTTTCTTCATTCTGTCTTCTAAAAAACTTGTAATGTCAGTATTTCCTCTCATGCTTCTTCATTTCAACTTAATCCGTACTTATCTTCTCCGAAGACGGCGTTTCCCAGTTTTTCCGTTCTTCTGTAAATAATTTATGTCATTAATTTCCATCCATAACTTACTAAGATGATGATCCTGCATTATTCACACTTGTCAAGACCTGCCTTCTTTGCAGTTGGAATTAGTAGAAGCTCCTCGACTTCAGACAGTATTTCCCCTGACTTATTTATCTTACTTACCAAGCGGTGTAGGTATGTCATGGTATGTTCTTCAAGGGATGACAATAATTCTAAGGGAATGTTGTCCACTCCAGGTTCTTTTCGAGTTAAGCCTTTGGGGATTCTGTTAGATTCTTCACACAGTATCATATCTCCCATCTAATCTTCATTTATTTCCTTTTCCCTTTCCATAATAAACCTCAAGTTTGTTGGTATATCCCTAATATATATTCACTCCACCTTTCTCCCTTTTTTCTTTGCTACTGACATCTACTTTTCGTACAGACGCTTCTTTTTCCTCCAAAGGATTGATAAACTTGTTTGTAGCCAGTATCTATCTTTCCCATAGTCATACACGCTCCAAGACCTTTGCATATTCCTTTTATTCATTCTCGATTTACCGTTCTCCACTTCCTGTCAGTCTACACTACTGACCATTAAAATTGCTACATAAAGAATAAATGCAGATGATAAACGGGTATTCATTGGACTAATATATTTAACTAGAACTGACATGTGATTACATTTTCACGCAATTTGGGTGCATAGATCCTGAGAAATCAGTACCCAAAACAACCACCTCTGGCCGTAATAATGGCCTTGATACGCCTGGGCATTGAGTCAAACAGAGCTTGGATGGCGTGTACAGGTACAGCTGCCCACGCAGCTTCAATACGATACCACAGTTCATCAAGAGTAGAGACTGGCGTATTGTGACGAGCCAGTTGCTCGGCCACCATTGACCAGACGTTTTCAATTGGTGAGGGATGTGGAGAATGTGCTGGCCAGGGCAGCAGTCGAACATTTTCTGTATCCAGAAAGGCCCGTACAGGAGCTGCAACATGCGGTCGTGCATAATCCTGCTGCAATGTAGGGTTTCGCAGGGATCAAATGAAGGGTAGAGCCACGGATCGTAACACATCTGAAAAGTAGCGTCCACTGTTCCAAGTGCCGTCAATGCGAACAAGAGGTGACCAAGACGTGTAACCAACGGCATCCCATACCATCACGTCGGGTGATACGCCAGTATGGCGATGACGGACACACGCTTCCAATGTGCGTTCACCGCGATGTCGCCAAACACGGATCCGACCATCATGATGCTATAAACAGAACCTGGATTCATCCGAAGAAAACGACGTTTTGCCATTCATGCACCAGGTTCGTCGTTGAGTACACCATCGCAGGCGCTCCTGTCTGTGATGCAGCGTCAAGGGTAACCGCAGCCATGGTCTCCGAGCTTATAATCCATGCTGCTGCAAACGTCGTCGAACTGTTGGTGCAGATGGTTGTTATCTTGCAAACGTCGCCATCTGTTGACTCAGAGATCGAGACGTGGCTGCACGATCCGTTACAGCCATCCGGATAAGATGCCTGTCATCTCGACTACTAGTGATACGAGCCCGTTGGGATCCAGCACGGCGTTCCGTGTTACCCTCCTGAACCCACCGATTCCATATTCTGCTAACAGTCATTGGATCTCGACCAACGCGAGCAGCAATGTCGCGATACGATGAACCGCAATCGCGATAGGCTACAACCCTACCTTTATCAAAGTCGGAAAAGTGATGGTACGCATTTTTCCTAATTACACGAGGCATCACAACAACGTGTCACCAGGCAACGCCGGTCAACTGCTGTCTGTGTATGAGAAATCGGTTGGAGACTTTCCTCATGTCAGCATGTTGTAGGTGTCGCCACCGGCGCCAACTTTGTGTGAATGCTCTGAAAAGCTAATCATTTGCATATCACAGCATCATCTTGCAGTCGGTTAAATTTCGCGTCTATAGTACGTCATGTTCGTCGTGTAGAAATTTTAATGGCCAGTAGTGTAATTTGTAAGTAGTCTCCGTTCGTTTTTGCCTTGTTCATTTGTTGGAGTCTTATATTGTCTGCTTTCGCCTGTTAAATTCAATACCACGTGCATTGCTATACTCGAGACAAATTATACGTATTAAAAAGATGTTGAAAAGTATTCTTTTACTCGGTTTTCAATATTGGTTGAAGTGTTACAAGTTATTCGTATTACTCTGTTGACTATCCCGCTTCGCCTGAGCAACTGCAACCCTCTGTCACTAGATGGCTCCAAACTGTAATATGTGTACGGTGATGATTCCAGACAATACAGGAGCGCTGCAACATCTGGAACAGTCCAACGCCTTGGGTTCACTTACGTCGATCATCCTCCACGTAATCGCGACTTGATCCCATCTAATTCTCATTTTCTGTCGAAACTTAAAGAACACCTTCGACGACTTCAGTTTGATGGTGATGTTTCTGTATCCTTCATCGGATAGCGATGAAACTTCAGTAGCCGGCCGGAGTGGGCGTGCGGTTTTAGGCGCTACAGTCTGGAACCGAGCGACCGCTACGGTCGCAGGTTCGAATCCTGCCTCGGGCATGGATATATGTGATGTCCTTAGGTTAGTTACGTTTAATTAGTTCTAAGTTCTAGGCGACTGATGACCTCAAAGTCGCATAGTGCTCAGAGCCATTTGAAGCATTTTTTGAAACTTCGGTAAGTTGTTGTGGGCACGCCAATGATTGTTTATGTATTAGTACATTCGTTTTACAACTGCTGACGCTTGAGACGTTTCAGCAAATGTGTGTATTTAATACAATTTAACGGCAGTTCGTCGGTTTTCCCTGTTAGAGCGAGGACGATTATCATAACTGAATTGTATCAAATAGAGAGCAACATCTCAGTTCGTGCGTGACATAACAAGTGTTGACTGTGAAATTCCCATCTGCGGTTGACATTACGTAATTGATATCACACTCATTTTCTTTTCTTTTTCGTAGCGAATTTCTTACAGTCGTCATAACGCACTGCTTTCGCTGTTAAATCAGTTATAGCACCCAAGCGAAATCCTAATTATTCGTGTACGGACCAGGTGGTAAACGAAGAATGTTGTGTATCCAAAAGCACTTCAATGAATAGCATTTAGACAAAACACTTTCTTTATTTTGGTCGCATTGCATCGCATGCCAAGTACTCGCAATTCGTTCAATAACAACGCAAATGAATTCCATGCCAAGCCTAAAGTAATGGTCATATACAGCCAGGTTCACTTCAGAGGACATTGTTTAGTTACCTACTGTGCTGCTAAAACGAAATATCTTTAAGATTAGCACTACAGTGTTGCTGAAGGTCTCTGACTATTGACAGCGTTGACGGAAAGAGTGTATTATCTCTGATAGGTGTGTGTGGGGAAGTCAGCCAGGGCAGGTGCGGCCAGTGAATGTTGTGCACTGAACGCCGTAGCTGCGCGCCTTCGCGGTGTCTGTTTACGGCCTGTGAAGGTTGATGCCAGGTGCATCAAAGTCAGCCCTCTCTGAATGCATGAACAAAGAAGGTGACCTGCCGGCTTGTTATACGAACAGCAGTTGTGGTACAGCTGTCCAGATACCAGACTTAGCTACAAAAAATGAAAGTGGCGGTGGGTCGGTTAAGTGTCCATGTTTAAATACTGTTATACGTTAACGTGTCTTTAATGTGTCAATGAATTGCTCAGTCTGAAATGCCAGTTGTACTGTGGCTTGTCATTACCAACGAAATAACTGTTTAAATTATATGCTAAAAGACTGTTCTGTTTAATCAAAGATTTTAAAGTTGTTGCTATTTGGTGAGCCAGCTAGTGGCTGAGGTTAATTAAAAAGTAACTGACAAGTTTATTATCATTTTCCTTATAAAGCTTGTAGAATACTGTATTCAAATATTTCAATTTTACGAAGTATATATATTGTCTTAGTGTATGTATTAGGGATTGCTTTAACTGAAAAAAAAAGTATTAAGGTGTGCTGTTCTGCAGAGTCACCAAGGCGTAAGCTTTTGGTAACATACAATCATTAAGCCATTTTTAAGATTCTGTATTTAGAGATTCTGTATTAATGGTTTTGTTGTAAATATAATTTTGTTGATTTAAATATTCAAGAATTGCTCAGACTTAAGTTCAAAGTTCTATTTCGCTTCAGTCAGACACACCATTGAGATTAAAGTCGAGTACTGTCGCACGAGCTTAAAGTTCTTGATGAACCACCTCTGATATTCACATACGCTTTCACTTCATGAGGCACGACAGACAGAATTGGGAACTACGCCAGTGCAGTGGAATACACTCTGGTGTTTAGGAACTGAACCTCCATCGCACCTCTCCTTGATGGCAAAATTCTACTAATAAAAACTTCGTCGTCAACAAGGGTTAGAGACACATGCCACTGCGTCTTGCACCATTATACCAGTAGTAGCGGCTATCGCTACGAAAGTGTAAGTTCAACGACGATAAATTTCTCTCACATTCAGAGATGCGGGACCTATTGGAAGGGTAAAGACCGTTTGCTTGTATATAAACATTGGCACCTCAGCACAGAGTTACAAGAATACAGCACCGTCTATTGACTGCACACGAAGCCACAGATGTCATTGTGTTCATTAAGTAGTAGTTTGACAGCGAATGAAAGCAAACAAAAATGGTTTCGAAAATAGCTAACCCCGCAGTTATGAGGTGCATTATGTAATGCTATTTTTGTAAGCAAGAGGATCTGTTTAACTTCATTTGGAGTTTCGCCTAGTTTTTGGGCCTACAATAATTAGGGAATGAATGGCCAGAAAACTGTGTCTAGACTTCAGAATTGGTTGTACAAATATATTTCATAAAAAGAGGAGTGACAGACCCAGGATGCAGACGGGTGCAGCGAATGGACCAAGAAAAGTAGATCTGATTGGCAAATGATGCTCTGGCTGATGAATTTCTTCATATTTAAGGTACCGCTATTTACATAACTGCCACACAAAATGTAGTGCAAGGTGGGTACCGAAAGTACTTACCGACTAATAAATAAAGCAAAAACTATTTGTGAAATGAGCGCTATTAGTACGCTATTGACAATATGGACATATGACATGAGTTCTTACAGTGTTACAGCCTACAAAATGTGCTTATCGTGCACCAAATGAGAATCATGTGTACCTCATTTCTTGATGGGTCATGGGCGTTACGGCACCTACTGTAATCGAATAGGACGAAGAAAAATTCTCCGAATGTCCCTGTGGTGAAGAAGACTCACAGAACATGCAGTAAGTAACGCAAAACTTTTTTTCTCGGCAGGTTGCTGTTGGAAAAATGCGGAATTTGTTATGGGACATCATGGAAAATTTCCGCTCCGGCCCCTATAGTTTCAAGAAGTGCCAATTGGTGGCCGCACTATACGTAACCTTCAGAATGGTGTCTGTTACGGAGACGCGCTCCAACCAGAGAGCTGTCATCGAGCTTCTTTTGGAGGAAGACCAAAGCATCACAGACATTCATAGGCGCGTGCAGAATATCTGTGGAGACATGACAGTGAACAAAAGTTTCGTGAGTCTTTGGGTGAGGCGGCTGTCATCATCGCAAGTTCGAGCAGACCTGTCCGATCTCCTCCGTGCCAGCCGGCCGCACAGAGCTGTGGCTCGTGCATGTCGGAACGTGCGGACACTCTCATTCAAGGTGACTGACGGATCACACAACTGGATGTCTCTGCTGCTAGTGCTGAGACGCTCGTCCACTAGCTGCGGTACTCAAAGGTGTGTCCACACTGGGTTTCTCGCCACCCAGCAGAAGACCATAAAGAGCAAAGCGGGACCATCTGTGAGGAATTGCTTGCGTGTTACGAAGCTCATCCTGACAATTTTTTCTCGACCATCGTCACAGGCGATGAAACACGCGGTCATCACATCGAACTAGAAATAGAACGGGAATCAATAGAGTGGAGTCACATAAACCCTCCTCCAAACGAGAAGTTCAAAGCCACACCTTAAGCCAGCAGATTCATGACGATGGTCATCTGGGGCTCTGAAGGGGTTTTCTGTTTGATGTCCTCCTTCATGGTGCAACAATCAACTCTGAAGTGTACTGTGGTACTTTCAGGAAATTGAAAAACCACTTCAGCGTGTTCGTTGCGTGAAAAATGCGAACGAAAGTATCCATCTCCATGACAACGGAAGGCGTCGCACAACTCTGCGCACCCAGAGGAGCGTACAAAACTTCACTAGATTGTTCTTCCTCATCCACCCTACAGTCCGGATGTCCCATCTTGCGATTTCCATCTGTTTGATCCAATGAAGGATCACTCCACAGGAAGCAATACATGAATGATGGGGAGGTTATCGATGCAGCAAGACATTGGCTCCGACTTCGACTAGTAGAGTGGTGCCATCCAGGCATACAGGCCCTCCCAGTAAGGTGGTGTAAGGCCGTCACATTCGACGGAGATTATGTTCTGAAATAGGGTTTTGCAGCCAAAAGAGTGGGGAGTTATACGGTGTGCTGGAATCCTGAAGAAAACATGCTTTCAGAAAAGAGGTGTCGCATTACTTATTGAACGTCCCTCTCTACCATCTTTGTGTATCAGCTGAATTCCAATTTTGTTGGTATCGATCGGCAACAGCTAAATCGCACGGTAGACTCGATGTAGAATAGATACTGAGTTGCGAGACAAAATGACAGTCATGGAAAATATCGCCGACGTTGTTTCAAGAAATACCGTAGCTTGGGTAGCGCGTCACCTTCATCAACCTCAAAAAAATGGCTCTGAGCACTATGGGACTCAACTGCTGAGGTCATTAGTCCCCTAGAACTTACAACTAGTTAAACCTAACTAACCTAAGGACATCACACACATCCATGCCCGAGGCAGGATTCGAACCTGCGACCGTAGCGGTCTTGCGGTTCCAGACTGCAGCGCCTTTACCCGCACGGCCACTTCGGCCGGCTGATCAACCTCCATTCGCTGCATAAAGGCTGGTTGCGAATGATATCGAGGAGTAACGCACCGAAGAGAACTGATATCAATAGTCGCGGTAAACGAACAGCTAACAGCGCATGCCCGGCGATTGCAACTGCGCCAGAGTAGAATCGTTGCCGTAGGCCATATGTCGCCACCCAAGGAATTAGGACCGGGCTGGCATGAGCCGGCATGTGGATGCATTCATCACCAACGGCAACAACAAGGCTTCCTCGAAATAGCGGAGTCTCCCCTTGCAAGCAGAGAGCCGGTAGGCGACGGAAGTGACAGACACCACCACGACGCCGTCTTCAGCGCCCAATGAAGCGGCAGGGTGTGCCCGCAGAACGGGGAGCGACAGAGCGCGTTGTGAAATGAGACAAACAAAAAACTGGTGTCGTTACTGTTCATAATCTATTCCAGTTAGCTATTACAAAGTAATGTATACTTCTGACAGTTACAATGGAAAGAAGCTGTAGGGCAAAAGTGTGTTTGCGAGTTAGGGGCGCTGAACATTAGGTTTATCACCGCCCAAAGAAAGATAAATAGAAACGAATTTGGTTAAAAGGTAAAAAACGCGATAAAACTGTAGGACAACAACAGTGATAGGCATAGTTAGGTGCAGTAGTAGATGAGATCATCATTAACAGCAAGAAAAGATATGGCTATGGGAAGTAGTATTATGTTAGCCTTAACAGTACATTTTGTATTATTAGATGCCATTGAATAGAGAAAAAACTGAGTGTTGATAGTAATAATTTGAGTGCGAATGAATTATTACAGTTTTAGCAATAGTTAACATATTACAATGTTATAAATAAATAAATAAATATGTGTCTAAAACCAAAAAATTCCAGTGATCTTCTTAGGGGACGTTTACCCTGTAGTCGGGGAAAAAAGCGTAAAATGTTTTTTTTAAATTTATTTTAAATATTAATTGAAACTTATACTGCATGTAATACAGCAAACAGCAAAAAGTTTTTTGTGATGATTTTATTGTACCATTACAAGTTTCGGGCCTGAATTCATTGGTAATTGGTATCGTTGATTTCTTTGCAAGGTCTACATTTGTGTCCTACGATACAACGAAGATTTTGTGGCACATAGTTTACAAAATGTTTGACATTTCTGTCCTAAAATATAACAATGTCTATAGACATATCACGTTCCTTAGCACATCAAATCCGCAGGCGATGTAAACAAATGTAGCCGCCAACTTGTTCATTGATTCTTTGATCACTGTGGATTATTAAATGTAATCAAACCACTGTCTCATAATATGTAAAGGAGGGCTTCTTAGGAAGTGAGTAAGCGTATAGAGCATCTGTAAGTGAACAACTATACCTATAGGGGAAAGGCGGGCATCATAGGCCATTTAAGGAAAAACGTGAATTACAAAATATATTTGTAGCTTAAGTCAGTTATGAGCAAAAAAAAATCAGATTTTCAGCTTCTTTGCTCTAAGTAATAAAAATACGAAGGGAACATAAAACAAAATGTAATAATAATTAACCTTGCATTTTGGGCATTTAAAAAATTGGAGGGTAGTATGGGCCAATCCAATATGATTATGTTTATAAATTAAAAACATTGTTTTGAATAAAAGTTTTATTGTTTAATACTGTGCACAACGTATAATGCACTATAGCTCATTTACCCTATGATTTATTTAGTTTACAGGGATCATAAAACTAAAAAAGTAAGGCGTTAACATCCGCACAGAGCCTTCACACTTGTTACACTGAATCCAGTTTTCCTCATAGCTTTCTCCACACAATATATTTTACATTTGCAACATCTTGAAAAGTGCTTGGTGTAAGACTGTCATTATGAAAAATTTTGATTTGTTTATTTTTCTTCTTCTTATTGATCGTCGTTTGTTCTTGTTTTAAAAATTTCATTTGTCTCTTTTCTGTTGTGCTTTATCCTTTTGCTCTTCTGAATCTTTCTTGTCTGTCAGCATATGTTTCATTGGAGTTGATGTCAATATTTCGCTTCTCTCTGTCTTTCTTTTCCGACATGTCAACCTCTTTTCGCTGCATGAGGGAAAGGCGATATCTCTTTTAAAACACTTGCAAAATCAGATTGTTCACTTGAGTGCAGTGCATTGAAGGAAGTGGTGGTCTCTCCAGAAGTGATTGTAGATTCTGCATGGGAAGCAAGCTGAGGGGAGCGGGGGCTATCAGAGCTACTGGTGAGAGCGATATGGGTGTCCTAGATGTAGCAATAACAGCCCTATCAAACGTCATCTCGGGGAGAGGTTCCTGTTCAATGTTGGTAACATCACTGCCCATAAAGTCCAAATTAGTAAATATGTCTGGGTTTGTCGGGTAAATGCCAGTGTATCGATATCCATTTTCAGCAATATCTAGTCGAAACACTACCTTGTAGGCGTCAGCTACCAATTTTGAAACATCAAAGTCATTAATTCTTGACCCTGGATTAGCCCTCATCCATAAACTGCAGGCAGTGTTGCAGCAGTTTTTGAAAGGTTTCGTGGACGTCCTATCCAGAGCCTGCAACTTATGAGAAGTGTGTGGGGGAAAACCTAACATATGGACATGGTTTTCCCTAGCAAACACGATGACATCTAAGTCCTTGTGACTGGCATGCCCACCTACAATCAGCAAGACAGGATCTCGCGCTAAGGGTTTTGTGAAGGAAACAAAGTGTCGAAACCACTTAAGAATAGCCTCAGCTGTCATCCAACCGCTAAAAGTTGGAAATCTAATGCCTTCGGTTGGAGCACCAATCATTAGACGGTCATTCATTCGTTTCATCGGGAAAATAAAAAGCGGAGGATTAAATCACCCGGTTGCACTCACTCAAAATAAAAGTGTAACATTACGTCCCCTCTCTCCAGGAGTAATTTTCCCCACTTGACGTTTGCCTTTCACTGTAATGACCTTGATATTTTCATGCACACACGATATGTCAGTTTCCTCGACATTAAAAATTCCATATGGACAAAAGGAATGCTTTTTAAGAGAATTTCAAACTGGCTGAAGAACCTTTCGACCTGTCGCTTTTTTTTTCAAAAAAAAAGAAAAAGAAGCATACTACCGAATGTCGCATGGCCCACACTACCCGACTCACACTGACATGAAAATATGGTAGTAAGCGAAACATTGTGAGATCAAAGGAAATGCAATTTTCATTGTCTTTTATTAACAGAGTGAACTAAATAACAGTTCTAGTTTCATAAGTATATTCTTACCTGTAATAATGATTCTGGGTGATGTTAAAAAAGTATTCGGGGCAACAACTTGTAAGAGCACAAACAAACAAAAATCACTCACAGACGATACGACACTGGGAGTCAAACAAACGCTCTGCACATGGTGAAATGGCGCTGGCGGCAAATATCACACAGTGTACCGTGCTGCTACCTAGCAGTGAATAGCTGAAACACCAACTGGCCCACGCTACCCTCTGGCCCATACTATCCGCCGTTCCCCTAATGGCAAAAAATTTATTGTATATGCATCAAATGTCCCTACTCCCATGAACCATGGACCTGGCCGTTGGTGGGGAGGCTTGCGTGCCTCAGCGATACAGTCAGCTGTACCGTAGGTTCAACCACAGCGGTGGGGTTTC
Source organism: Schistocerca piceifrons (assembly GCF_021461385.2). Taxonomy (NCBI): domain Eukaryota; kingdom Metazoa; phylum Arthropoda; class Insecta; order Orthoptera; family Acrididae; genus Schistocerca; species Schistocerca piceifrons. The sequence continues at coordinate 304,252,496 of NC_060139.1, read as the reverse complement.
TGTTGAGAGGCTAGACAAACGTGTCGTTCCTGAAGAGGCAGCAGCCTTTTCAATAGTTGCAGTAGCAACAATCTGGGTAGTTGACTGATCTGGCCTTGTAACGTTAACCAAAACGGCTTTGCTGTGTTGGTACTGCGAGCGTCTGAAAGCAAGGGGAAACCACAGCCGTAATTTTTACCGAAGGCATGCAGCTTTACTGTTTGATTAAATGGAGATGGCGTCCTATTGGGTAAAATATTCCGGTGGTAAAATAGTCAGGGCGGGGACTACTCAGGAGGACGTCGTTATCAGGAAATAGAAAACTGGCGTTCTACGGATCGGAGCGTGGAATGTCAGATCCCTTAATCGGGCAGGTATCTCAGAAAAGTTAAAAACGGAAATCGATGGGTTAAAGTTAGATATAGTGGGAATTAGTGAAGATCAAAATGGTTCAAATGACTCTGAGCACTATGGGACTTAACTTCTGTGGTCATCAGTCCCCTAGAACTTAGAACTACTTAAACGTAACTAACCTAAGGACATCACACACATCCATGCCCGAGGCAGGATTCGAACCTGCGACCGTAGCAGTCGCGCAGTTCCGGACTGAGCGCCTGAACCGTTAGACCACCGCGGCCGGCTAATGAAGATCGGTGGCAGCAGAAAGAAGACTTCTGGTCAGGAGAATAGAGGGTTATAAATAAAAAAATCCAATAAGGGTAACGCAGGAGTAGGTTTAATAATGAATAAAAAAATGGGAGTGTGGGTAAGCTACTACTATCAACATAGTGAACGTATTATTGTAGCAAGATAGACACGAAGCCCAGACCTACCACAGTAATACAAGTTTACATGCCAACTAGCATCGCAGATGACGAAGAGATTGAAGAAATGTATGATGCGACAAAAAGAAATTATTCAGATAGTGAAGGGAGACGAAAATTTAATAGTCATGGGGACTGGAATTTGAAAATAGGAAAAGGAAGAAAAGGAAAAGTTGTAGGTGAATATGGAACTGGGGTAAGGAATGAAAGAGGAAGCCGCCTGGTAGAGTTTTGCACAGAACATAACTTAATCATAACTAACTCTTGATTTAAGTATTACGAGAGAAGGTTGTACAGGTGGATGAGGCCTGGAACACAGGAAGGTTTCAGATAGATTATATAATGATAAGACAGAGATTTAGGAACCAGGTTTTAAATTATAAGGCATTTCCACGTGCAGATGTGGACTCTGACCCCAATTTATTGGTTATGAACCGTAGATTAAAAGTGAAGAAACTGCAAAAAGTTGGGGATTTAAGAAGATGGGACCTGGATAAACTGAAAGAACCAGAGGTTCAAATGGTTCAAATGGCTCTGAGCACTATGAGACTTAACTTCTGAGGTCATCAGTCCCATAGAACTTAGAACTACCTAAACCTAACTAACCTAAGGACATCACACACAACCGTGCCCGAGGCAGGATTCGAACCTGTGACCGTAGCAGTCGCGCGGTTCCAGACTGAAGCGCCTAGAACCGCTCGGTCACACCGGCCGGCATAACCAGAGGTTGTAGAATGTTTCAGAGAGAGCATTACGGAACGATTGACAAGAAAGGGGGAAAGAAATACAGTAAAAGAAGAATGGGTAGCTTTGAGAGATGAAATAATGATGACAGCAGAGGATCAAGTAGCTAAAAAGACAAGGGCTAGTAGAAATCCTTGGGTAACGGAAGAAATATTGAATTTAATTGATGAAAGGAGAGAATATAAAAATGCAGTAAATGAAGCAGACAAAAAGACTTACAAACGTCTCAAAAATGAGATGGATAGGAAGTGCAAAATGGCTAAGCTGGAGTGGCTACAGGACAAATGTAAGGGCGTGGAAGCATATATAACTAGTGTTAAGATAGATACTGGCTACATGGAAATTAAAAGAGACCTTTGGAGAAAAGAGAACCACTTGTGTGAATATCAAGAGCTCAGATGGAAAACCAGTTCTAAGCAAAGAAGGGAAAGTACAAAGGCGGAAGGAGTATATAGTGTTTCTATACAAGGCAATATTATGGAAATGGAAGAGAATGTAGATGAAGATGAAAAGGGAGATGTGATACTGCGTGAAGAGATGGACAGAGCACTGAAAGACCTGAGTCGAAACAAGGCCCCGGGAGTAGACAACATTGCATTAGAACTACTGATAGCCATGGGAGAGCCAGCACTGACAAAACTCTAGCATCTGGTGAGCAAGATGTATTAGACAGTTGAACTGCCCACAGACATCAAGATGAATATAATAACTCCAATCCCAAAGAAAGTAAGTGTTGGCAGGAGTGAAAATTGCCGAACTATCAGTTTTATAAGTCACGGCTGCAAAATACTATCACAAATTCTTTACAGACGAATGGAAAAACTGGTAGAAGCCGATTCGGGTAAAATCAGTTTGGTTTCTGTAGAAATATTGGAACAATTGTGGCAACCCTTCGACTTATCTTAGAAGGTACATTAAGAAAGGCCAACTTACGTTTCTAGCAATCGTAGACTTAGAGAAAGCTTTTGACAAAGGTGACTGGAATACTCTCTTTCGAATTCTGAAGGTGGCAGGTGTCAAATACAGGGAGCGAAAGGCTATTTACAATTTGTACAGAAACTAGATGGCAGTTATAAGAATCAAGAGGCACGAAAGGGAAGCAGTGGTTAGAAAGGGAGTGAGACTGGGTTGCAGCCTATCTCCGACTTTATTCAATCAGTATATTGAGCAAGCAGTAAAGGAAACAAAAGAAAATTTTGGAGTCGGAATTAAAATCCATGGAGAAAGAACGAAAACTTTGAGGTTTGCCGACGACATTGTAATTCAGAGACAGCAAAGGACCTGGACCAGCAGTTGAACGGAATGGACACTGTCTTGAAAGGAGGATATAAGATGAACATCAACAAAACAAAACGAGGATAATGGAACGTAGTCCATGAAAATCAGGTGATGCTGAGGTAATTAGGTTAGGAAATGAGACACTTAAAGTAGTAGATGAGTTTTGCTATTTGGGGAGCAAAATAAATGATGATGGTCGAAGTAGAGTGGATATAAAATGTAGGCTTGCAATAGCAAGGAAAGCTTTTCTGAAGGGGAGAAATTTATTAACATCGAGTATAGATTTAAGTATCAGGAAGTCTTTTCTGAAAGTATTTGTATGGAATGTAGCCATGTATGGAAGTGACACATGGACGATAAATACTTTGGGCAAGAAGAGAATAGAAGCTTTCGAAATGTGGTGCTACAGAACAATGCTGAAGATTAGATGGGTAGATCACATAACTAATGAGGAGGTACTGAACAGAACTGGGGAGAAGAGGAATTTGTAGCTCAAGTTGAAGGGATCGGTTGGTAGTACACGTTCCGAGGCATCTAGGAATCATCAATTCAGTATTGGAGGGAAGCGCGGAGAGTAAAAATTGTAGAGGTTCACCAAGGAATGAATACACTAAACAAATTCAGAGGGCTATAGTTGTTCGGAGATGAAGAAGCTTGTACAGAACACAGTAGCTTGGAGAGCTACATAAACCAGAATCTGGACTGAAGACTACAACAACACAACATTAAACGTCGTTGAATCTTTACGTAGAACGAGATTTTCATTTTGTAGTGGAGTGTGCGCTGATATGAAACTTCCTGGCGCTTTAAAAGTGTGTGGCGGTCCGAGACTCGAACTCGTGACCTTTGCCTTTCGCGGGTAAGTGCTCTAGCACCTAAGCTACCCAAGCACGACTCACGACTCGTCCTCACAACGTCACGAGGTAGTGGCAGAATTGAAGCTGTGTGGACGAATCGTGAGTCGTGATTGGGTAACCCATGTGGTAGAGCACTTGTCCGCGAAAGGCAAGGGTCCCGAGTTCGAGTCTCGGTCCGGCACACAGTTTTAATTTGCCAGTAAGTTTCCAATCTTTACCTACTTTGCAGATGGAAGACAGCATTATTTGCACCTTCCATTGAACCATATGTTTACGTAGCTCTTCAGACTTTCAATTTATATAATCACTTAGAGAATTCATGTCGGTAAATTTCAGAGTTTAGTTCCCTTCCACAGAATATCACAAGTGGCTCACTGACTAGCACGCAGTCATCTCGACCGGCGGAGTAGAGAACTCGCCGAATGAAATTTAACTCACGTGCAGCAGTTGTTTCAAATAGGGGAATCCCGGTGAATGGACCGTGTAAAGTTATCAGTTCAGTTCAGAGTGACTGTAAAGATTGTTGGGTGCTTTAATACTGTCTATGTCCAGGAATAATTATTCCGTCATTTTATCATCGTCGCCCCCGTCCCCTTTAAATGTGATTTGGTGATATTTTCATGGACTCCCCCATTCTGAGAAGACGTAAATAAAGGATGCGCCTTACTGAAATCCAAAACTGATGGATACCGGTTTTTAGGACGAAAAGGGCATTTATTTCGTGAGTTTTGTGGAATGTGCATTACTTATTACAGTCAGTTAGTACAGTACAGTTAGTACTGTAAAAAGCCTACTAAACGGCGAGGTGTCATCCAAATCCGAAGGTGCGACGAGCTGTCAGTCGGGACAGTCCTCTGCCACTAACAGTTTTGTGTACACACAGCTGCCGATACCAAGGATTAAACTCAACGCCTCTGTTTGGAAAATGTAGCAACCATCACCAGCGATTGTAATCTCAACATGCGTTCATGGAACATTGGCTTCGAGGAAAACAGAATGAAGATGGCGAGAAACTCAAGGCCACCGGTGGCATTTGATTCAGTTCCCAGACGGAGAAGCTAAAACAACCAATAAAAGCGTGCTCCAACGAATATAGATTCATACACTGGCCGAAAAAAATGCGAACATCACGGAGTTGTGCGAGTTAAACGAAAGTTGGTAGGCGCTTTTCTACACCAGGCAGATAATGTCTGTTCAAATTTAGCAAAGTCACATATGATTGGTGTTAATAACACCACTATGAGGATGCAAGTTAGGTTTGCTTTAAATAAGCACTGCAATGGTCGTGAGCGTTAGTAACCGTTGAGATTCGATGGAGTGTGTTGACATTAAAGGAATGCCTTTTAGATAACGAAGACGCCATTATCAACAGGTCACTGAATTTGAATGAGGTCATGTAATAAGGCTACGAAAAACTGGATGTTCCTTCTCCGATACTGCAGAAGGACTTGGCAGGAATATAGCCACTTTACATGGCTGCTGGCAGCGGTGGTAATTGGAAGGTACGGCCACGTGGCACTACCGAGAGGGAACGCTCTCGTGTTCGGCGTGTGGCTGTTGCACGTCATAATGCGTCTGCAACAGCAATTTGAGCAGTGGCTGGCACCACAGTAATGCGACGAACTGTTACAAATCGTTTACTTCAAGAACAGCTCCGAGCCAAACGCCCTGTGGTGTGCATTCCACTAACCCCAAATCACTGCCATTTGCGACTTCAGCGTTGTCCAATGAGATATCATTGCAGGCCAGGGTGGAGGTCTGTTGTGTTTCCTGATGAAAACCAATGATGGTTGTGTGTTAGCTAGAGGAACGCCAGGTGAGTGCCTGCAACCAAACTGTCTAAGGCAAAGACACACTGATTCTGCACCTGGAGATGCGCTCTAGGATGCGATTTCGTATCACAGCAGGAGCACTCTTGCAGTTATCCCACACATCCTGACTGCAACTTTGTACGCCAGTCTTGTGATTTGGCCTATTGTTCCGCCATTCATGGACAGTATTCTAGCGGGTGGTTTCCAACAGGATAACGCTCGACCGCATATCTCTTGTTATAGCCTAACATGCACTCAGGACTGACGAAATGTTGCCTTGGCCTCCTCGATCATCAGATCCGCCTGCAATCGAGCACGTATGGGACGTCATCAGACGACAACTCCAGCGCCATCAACAACCAGCATTAACAGTCCTTGTATTGACTGAGCAAATACAACAGGCTTGGGACTCCATCTCACAAACTGACATTCGATACAATGCATGTTCGTTAAGATATTTACAACATTCAGGCGGTTACACCAGTTATTAATGTAACAGCATCACATACTTGCAATGGCTTTTCTCGTGCTTAGATTAACCAGTGAACTAGGAACCTCAGTCACTTAAATATGTTACCTAGACAAATGTAGTATTTCCGAAATTTCATTACTTAACATAAATATTTTCTTGGTGTTGGAACTATATATATATATATATATATATATATATATATATATATATATATATATATATATATATATATATATATATATATTTTCTTTGTCTGAGCCAGCCGGCCGAAGTGGCCGTGCGGTTAAAGGCGCTGCAGTCTGGAACCGCAAGACCGCTACGGTCGCAGGTTCGAATCCTGCCTTGGGCATGGATGTTTGTGATGTCCTTAGGTTAGTTAGGTTTAACTAGTTCTAAGTTCTAGGGGACTAATGACCACAGCAGTTGAGTCCCATAGTGCTCAGAGCCATTTGAACCATTTTTTTTGTCTGAGCCTTGTCCTGCAGTTACGCAGGGTCGGCCATGGTTAATTGGAAGTGGCATGGTAAGTTTAAGGGGTGGCCGGATGCCCTTCCTGCCGCCACCCCGTACCCCCTGGGAAGGAATTAGTGTACCCCAGCTGTCCGTGTCTAATGTAAGCCATGGAATAGTGCGAATGTGTTGCAAATGTCTGCGAGTCGTGTAACTGAGGCGGAACGTGGGGACCAGCCCGGTATTCACCTAGGGGGATGTGGAAAACAGCCTAAAAACCACATCCAGGCTGGCCAGTACACCAGCTCTATCTCGTTAATCCGCCGGACGGATTCGATCCGGGGCCGGCGAACCCACCCGAGTACAGGAAGCAGCGCATTAGCGCTCTCAGCTACCCTGCCGGTTTACGGTCGCTGGAACAAGCCTACGATACACTCCAGATCTCTATGAGCTTAGATAAAACACTATTATTGCAAAGTCTGCTAAGAGCAACTGAAATAACAGCGGCAAGTCAGTGGAGCTTGACGTGTAGCCTAACACAGTGCTATCGCAGAACCAGTGCTAAGCAACCGTTTCGTGAACGGCCACCAGAATGCAAGATATCCTACGGATGGTGACCTTCGACCCAGCAGTGCGATAATTCCGGCCCGCGAAAGTGAACGTCCGCTAGCGTTTCCTCGCGCTGTCCTTGGCTGGTGTGGGCAGGGCAGAGCAGAGCTCGCCGGCTCTCTTGTGCAAGCCTGAAAAAGGGAGCAAAACAAACCGCAACAGCCGGATTCCGCTCGGCTGCAGCGCTCACTGCCGGCCGCGTCTTACTTGTAGCGACCGACCAGATATCTGCGATAGAACGCGCACCGGCGACTGGCGTTCCATAACCGCCGCGCCGCCACAACATATCGACAACTTTCGCCCGGTAACGGCAACAGGCGGGCCACGCGGTGGTGGGCCGCAGGCAGCGGTGAGCGGCTGACGGCGACGGCGCCATGGTAACGGGGCCCACAGTGTGTTCCAGGAATACAGAGTACTGCCAGGAGACCGCAGCTATTCGAGGCAGGCTGTCTCAACGTGAAGCACTCCCGGAGACGTTACCGGAAGCAAATATTGCCAGACTGCAAGCTCATTATGTCAGTATGAATGTACCGAGTAAAATGAATGTCTAAAAATTATGACTTACTCACTTTACACGTAGTTTTGGTGGTAATATGTCTCAGTTATAACAATAAATATTATGTATTATACTTACAGAGTACCCAGCGTTGCCCAGGCATATATTTACGCCAGCCTTTTATTACTCCAGGTCCTTCTTCCCTTCCCTCTGTCCATCTCCTCCTTCAGCTCTTCTCTGTCCATCCCCTCCTCCCCACTCTCCACTCACCTTCTCCAACCCTTCCCATTATCTGCCCATCGCCTCCTACCCGTCTCTTTGCCTATCTCCTCCTCTCTCCATCGGTTCCTCCCGCCCTCTATCTACTCCTTCTTCCTCTGTCAATCTGCCACATCCGTCTTTGTCCATCTCCTCCTCTCCCCTTCTCTGCCCACATCCTCCTCCTCCTCCCTCTCCCTATTCGTCTCCTCCTCTTCCCTTTCCTAACCATTTCCTTCTCCCCTCAATTTGCTCATCTCTTCTTCCTCCTGTCTCTGCCCACTCCTTACTCTTTCCTTTCTCTCTCCATTTCCCCCTCCTCTCTAACTCTGTTTTCTCCTCCCTCCTGTCTGCCTCCATCTCCTCCTTCCCCCCCACGGTGTCTGTTCATCTGCTCCTCCCCTCTTCTCTTTCCATATTATTGCACTCCCCACATTCACCAGCATATGTGGATCCTGTCTGCGAAATTTATTGTGATAATTAGTAGCAACGAAACGATAAATTTGAAGGTCACCCATGATGTGGCAGTTTCTCACGCATCTCAGTGTTTATGACGTAATATCTCCTAAACTATGTGTCTAACAATGACATAATTTTGCTAGTACATTGAGTGGCGCATGAGAATAACAACGGAATAATCTGTCGCAAATACGGTTAGTACTAAAGAGGTCATAAATTAAAACGTCGTGTTTCATGCGGCAGTTTTTGCCCATGAACAGCGAAAATGTAGTAAGCGATAAACTTTCCCCTTTCTTTGTTTCATGTGAGTTGTAAGCGAGAAAAAGTTTCGTTAAGGTTTGAAATTATGTGCAAAGTTTTCTGGAAGTCACTAAGAGCTCTCATTCCCAAACACTGGGTGACTAGATTACGGGTATTCACGAGTCGTTGGCTATACTGCTTTTTCACACATAATTCTTTGATACGTAGGAGGTTCTTACCCCACAGCGATCCTTTCTAGACAGTAAGTGATATGTGCAACAAGTTTGGTTGAAACCGGTCAGAGGTTTGTACAGGGTGGCCCATTGATTGTGATCGGGCCAAATACCTCACGAAGTAAGCGTCAAACGAAAAAACTACAAAGAACGAAACTTGTCTAGCTTGAAGGGGGAAACCAGATGGCGCTATGATTGGCCCGCTAGATGGCACTGCCATAGGTGAAACGGATATCAACTGCGTTTCTTAAAATAGGAACACCCATTTTTATTACATATTCGTGTAGTACGTAAAGAAACATGAATGTGTTAGTTGGACCACTTTTTTCGCTTTGTGATAGATGGCGCTGAAATAGCGTAGTGGCATAGCTACCAGAACGCCATCTGCGTCTACCCTTTAATAGGGAATGTTCACAGCCGGAAGAGTCAGCGTGGTGCAAACGCGTAGAGCAAGCAGCACCCAGATCATGGAGACGCACTACTGCTTCCTACAGCCTAGTGAGCGAGTTTGAAAGGGGTCAGATGGTGGCCTTCTGTGTGAAGCGATGGTCCTTTCGAAGAAATACCACACAAATTGTACGTGCTGCACCAGTTGTGCAACGATATTGGTATTAGCGGTCACGTGAAGACTCTCAAACCCATAGACGAGATACCGGGCGTCCATGCAGCACAGATATCCCTCAGGATGGTCGTATTGGAAGACAGCAGTTGCAGATCATACACCTACCATAGTAGATGTAAGAAGGATTGTGAGCCCGGACGTGTCAACACGAACTGTTGCGAACCGATTATTAGCAGTGCGACTACGGGCACGCACACCTCTATCTCGTCTTCCACTCACGCCACAGCAACGACGGGCACGGCTGTCAGAAGACCACTTGCAACATGGAATGGCACCCCATCGTCTTCAGCGATAGGAGCAGATTCTGCCTGCATGCAGGTGATGGTCGTTAGTGCGTACGACGTTGACCTAGTACTGCTGTCTCGTAGAGTGCATTCGTTCAAGACGCACTGGCCATAGCCCAGATCCTACGGTCTCGGGTGTGATAAGCTACAACACTCGTTCACTTTTGATGTGTCTGGAGGGGACGCTAACCAGCTCTCGGTATGGTAGAATCTTGTTACACGTATTCTTTTGCAACAGGGAGGTGATGCGTTGTTACAACAGGATAACGCTCGCTCACGCAAAACCCACGAAAGTCAACGTGCTCTGCAAGTCGTGCTTCAATTTCCGTGGCTAACATTATCCCCGGATTTGTCTCCAATCGAGCATGTGTGGGATATGGTGGTACAAGAAGCGATTTTTTGCGACAAGACTGCGTGAACAAGTCGAACGGGCGTGGCATAACGCATCCCAGGATAGTATTTACCATCTATACGATCAGTCAGCCCCTGCACTGCGGTTCGTGGAGGCTACACCACTTACTAATATGGGTGTTTGAACATGGACTGGTACCTGGTATCTCAGAACCGCTTATGCTATTGATCTGCAAATGTAATAATTACATGTACTCCATATGCACTGTTGCAACAATAAATCTTGGAAACATCTAGAAGGTTATACTAATTTTTTTCGCGCAGTGCATCATAAGTGCCACTAAACTCGAACGAAACAAAAGAACAAACATAAATGCTTAGAGAAACCGCAGAAAGAGTAGAGCACCAAATATCAATTGGAAAAAAACACTAAAAATATCTAGTAACAATCTGGTACCTAAAGCTCAAAAACTAAATGCGGGAAAATCGAAGGAGTTCTCTAGTTCAAATATTTTGGCAAAATGATTTAGGAAACTAGGCTGCAAAGGATTGGTTACGATATTTGCTGTCATAAAATAAAAACAGTTTTCAGCCTTATAAAATACATCTGTAACAAAAAATGCCACTCAAAATACACCAAACTAGGTCACTACAACACGCTCATCCAAGCAGAGTTCCTTTATTGGGCTGACACACTAAGTTTAAGCATAACGAGAGACGCTGAAGAACTCCAAAAGAGGGAACGAAAAGTTTTTAGATAAACTGTGCGTCCAAATCGTAATGAAGAAGGGATGTTCAGGCTAAAAGCAAATGAAAAAATTGAGACGTATACCAACATTTATTCGGATATCAGAAAACGGAGGCTGAAATTTTATGGGCATAGTAACAGAATGGAACTAACCAAATTAAATAGACAGGTTATGCAGTTCTAGAAAACTTGCAGTGAAACGAGAATTGAGGCGATAAAATGGATTGATACAATGCAACAAGACATGAACGCAGTAGGACGAACACAACATGATATACCAGACAGGATAAGATTCAGGCAGAATATTCACGAGTGGACAGTTGGTCTGGGAGAAAAACTCATGAAGAACGCCACACCTTTGCCTGACGAACGGTAAAGAGGGCAATTTCAGAGAACTAAATTAACATGGGCACAAATGAGGGATTCAACAAAACTCTGGAAATGCCCCTTGTCGTATAAGGGCAGTCAATGAAAAAGAGACAGATGGAAACAAACTAATTACATCTAAGGTAATCGCCATAACTGTTAATATATTCTTCCAGCTGTGAGATAATACGGTCAATTAATTTATTTATTAACATTACAGAGCGACCCGCCACCTTGGTAATTATAGTGAGTCATTTGCTACTACAAACTATACAATTTTCAGAATTTTAGTACTTTCCTTGTTTTTGATATAATGAAAGTCTTAATTAAAAAAGAAAAAGAAAAACGAAAAAAAAACCACTGGATACCTAAAGTACAATTTGTGAAAGGAAGGAAAAGAAAAACAAATTCGGCTAAACTGTTAAGAAGAAAATAATACACGATAGGACAGCAAGAGTGGTCCCATTACCTAGCTATTTCAAGTGGGAGGGCTTCGGTAAACATTTAGAACCTGTCTCACCTGAATTAACGTATTCTATTCTACTATTGCTACTACTATACGTATGTATGTTGTGATATTAATTCTACGTGGGTTGTGTATAAGGCATGAAAGTTCTGTTTGTTACTACAGTTGCCTCCCCCGCTTAACCGCGCCGTAAGCGAGAGACGAGCCTCGGGAGGTGACCTCGAGCCTCATATCCCCGGGGGACGCTTCTCTCATCTACGTTGTGCGCTTGTGATTGTGTATTTACGTCTTATTATACTGCATATGTACGTTTATGCACAATTTTATGAAGTTCACATGTTTTACGGTTTGCATATTATATATTTCACAATTACATGTTTGAGGTTAATGATCCAAAGAACTAAATAATTACTTGTTTTACTTATGCAAACAGGAAAATTCGTTGTTTTATTTCTATTAGTAACTTACCTCTAAATTCTAGTCTTGTATTACTTGTAATATTATTGCAGTCGTGTGATCTGCTACTATGCCGTATGTGTATCTGGTGGTATTGGAGTGTTCATGTCAACACCTGTGTCTATATGTTCACCTGTTTCCATACCAATGTTTGAATCTCTTTTGTCTCATGTTTGATGTTGCAGTGTAGGGTATGTTTCGTGTCGTGATCTTGTATATGGTCGTTGCTACTTATAAGTCTTGTGTAGCGTTCTTGATATTTCATCAGTGATACGGTTAAGCATGCTCCAGTTATCTGGGCCTCTTAAAGCTTGCTCTATGTCTTCGATTTCTGCCGCCGGCCTTACGTATGTGACTGTGCCACATTTTAGTTTTACGTGCTCGAGGTATCCACGCTGCCCACATTCAGACCTATCACTTTGACCAAGGCCAAAGGCGGTGCAGGTGTGTAATGTAAGAGCCATGTCCCGCGACTTGGGTCAACTTGTCTGAGCCTTAACCGATACCAGATGTTCGGGAAGAAGGGGAAGACCCGACGATCTTTGACGGATGTTTTCCATTCATTTTGCCATATCTCAACATTCCAGAGATTTAATTGGCGTTTCTCTGTAATATGCTCCCCTGTTAGTTCATATACCTTATCCAGTCTTCCCCTTTCGAAGAAATATGCTGCTGCCCTGTGTCTAATGGTTATGTCGTTAGGATATGTTGCAAGTACAACGCATATGGCTTCCACGGAAGTGGTGCTAAATTCCCCCCACATTCTGAGCAAATACACCTCTTTGTCCACGCCTCACAATGGTTTTTTGGATCATGAGTGGCAGGCGATGTGCCCAGATACTTGCTCGAAACACATTATCGATACATTTGGAGTGTCTAAAATATTAGTCTGTAGCGAGTCTGGCTTAGTGTGGCGAGTTTGTGCATTAGTTTGTCGTTTTTTTCGGTTGTAAGTCTTATGTGCTCGTTGAATGTCAATGATTCGTCTAGGTGTATCCTAGGTATCTTGTTGTTATTTTACCCTATATGTTAGTGTCGTTCAGCCTAATGGTGGCGCTCAGTCCGGAGCCGCGCGACTGCTACGTTCGCAGGTTCGAATCCTGCCACGGGCATGGATGTGTGTATTGTCCTTCGGTTAGTTAGGTTTAAGTAGTTCTAAGTTCTAGGGGACTGATGACCACAGATGTTAAGTCCCATAGTGCTCAGAGCCATTTGAACCATTTGAACCTAATGGTGGGGTTTCTCTGCAAGGCCCCTTTGATCAGTAAATATACTGTCTTGTTTGCCGCAATTGTGAGCTTGTTATGGCTGCACCAGTCACTTATTTTTGTGAGGAGCTGTGTAGTCTTTTTTTCGAGTTGCATACTCGAGTTTTCAGTTATTATTACTATCAAGTCATCAGCATAGACTACTGTACCCATCACCCTCTCCTCTTTTCCAGTTTGTTTAGGAGCGGTTCCATGGCAGTGTCCCAGAAAATTGGCCCACAATTTGAGCCTTGTGGGCATCCTTCTGTTACAAAGGGCGTTCAAAAAGTTTTGCACACTCGTCTCTAACTTTTTTTTAATTTTTTGCAGGAGGGGAATGAATTTTTTTGTGAAGTTACTTGGAACATTTAGCTATTCATTGAGCTTACTCAATGTAGCCTCCTCCAGCTGTGACGCATCTGGCCCAACGTTCTTTCCATGATGTAAATGCACTTTGGTAAAATTCCGGGGATTGACTTTTATATCATCGCTTGACACAGGATATACGATCTTTCTCATTATCAAATGTTTTACCGCACTGGTGGGCCTTCAGACGACCAAAGAGGTAAAAATCAGACGGAGCCAAGTCCGGACTGTAGGGAGGATGAGGAACAGTATTCCAACCAATTTTCCTGACTTTTTTCCTGCGTCATAATGGCTCCATGGGGTTTGGCATTGTAATGGTGTAATCTGATGAGCTGACCCTGAAGCTGTAGTCTGTAGGTCTTGATGGAACATTGCAGCTTGTCCAGTGACAAATAGTAACGGTCCCAGTTAATTGTGGAGCCAGGTTCCAAATGTCAATGAAAATGACACCACTGATCCCGGAAGAAGGCCATCGCCTTTCGGCCTGCTGTTTTTGAGTCTTGGTTTCTTCTTCCGAGGGGAACCCGGATGACGCCACTCCATGGGTTGGGTTTTGCTCTCAGGTTCGGACAAAAACAACCATTTTTCACCCTGGGTAATGACGCCGTCAAAATACTGTTTCCACTCTTCAGTAAAGGTCTTCATGAGACCCTTTCACACATTCTTCTTCATCGTTTTCATTTCTCTTGTCAATAATCTAGGCACCCAAAGTGCACGGATTTTTCTGTACCCTAGCGACTGTACCAGTGATACCACACTACCCAACGACAAGCGAGTCATTTCAGAAGGCTGTCGCGTCGTCACACATCTGTCATCTTGGATCACTGTGGCCTCCACATAAACAGGGAGCAACTTCCTGTGAGTCGATGTGGCAGAGTCATCGCCGGTCTTGAAGAGGAGCTCCATCACCGACCGTTGTCTCAACGTGACATCTACTTCACGGTCCATTATGGCTCACATGTAAATCAAAGAAAATAGTATAACATCCCAATTTATAGCTAAATGTTCCAAGTATGTTCACAAAAAATGTCATTCTCCTCCTGAAAAAAAATAAAAAAATTAGAGACGACTGTGCAAAACTTTTTGAACGCCCTTTTTATTTTCTTGATAATCTTTTGTGTTCCTGCTTGCCATTGCACCACCTATCTTTGCAGAAGTCGAGTAAACTATTATAGAAGACTGTTGGTGTCTGCTTCTCTCGTAACCTTGTTTGGCAGACCACCAGAGAATTTCGAAGAGGCCTGCTACATCTATTGCTCCTGCTACTGCATATTTTTCTTGTGTGTCCTGTATTATTTCCAACGCGTGGTTAACTGCGTCGTCTATTGATCTTTTTGGGCAAAAACTATACTGATATGGGCAAAGGCCGAAGAGCGTCCAGTGTGACTGTAGCCTCTCCTGCACCTGAGCCAAAGTGTTCAAGAGGCAGATGGGCCTGTAAGTTTTTGCGTCTGTTGGGTACCGATCTTCTAATTTTTTGATAATTACCACGTTCCTTGTTTTCCACGTGACAGATACCCTATCTTGCAACAGTGCTTCATTCAGTAACTCTGTTAGAAAGGGTGTGATTTAAGCAACAATATTTTTTATTGTTTCTGAGTGTATGCCATCCGGACCGGGGGTTTTCTTATTCTTTAATTGTTTTGTTAGTCACGTTACCTCTCCTTGGGCAAGTGGGACAGTAACCGGACTATTTGTGTAGATGTCATCCGTACCAGCAGGTACTCTGCTGAACGTCAGCTCCTTGTCGTAGTGCCGGCTGTGCACCTAAGAGTTGACAGTAATATCGGCGTCTTTACCTTATTCGTTAGAAGTTTAAATAGTTCATTATACGCGCTCTGACGAAGACCTTATAAACCTTATCTATGTTTAAATCTTCACCTCTTCGTACGCATACTTGTCCTAAGAGTCTGCAGAGATGACGATGGTCAGTTGGCAGGTTTTATGTCCTAAGTATTTCTTGTCGTTCTACTCTTGTAGGAAAACATATTTTTCTCCTTCTGGGTGACTGAGGCGTATTACCAAACACAGAGCAGTCTGGAAAATTTCCCTACTTTCTAACCTACTTTCGCGTTACTCCCTAAATTATCATAATCAATTACGTTATTACTGTGCTGTTTGGGGTTTCTGTGTGTGTCCTGTGAAACATCCTGACATTTGTCTTCCCCTATTGTTTGTGAACACTGGGAATGTGTGTGGATGAATTACTTTTAACTATATTATTAGGCAGACTGTATGTATTTAGCATCGGACGTTCAGTATGTCTGTTTTTGGAATATTGTTTGCCTATCTCGAGGTTATTTGGCAACTGAGTGTTTCCTTTATGGCTATCTCTCTGTGTGCGTATGCTGTGTGTGGTACCACCACATGTAAAACTTACGGGCTTTGTGTACGGTCTGCATTTGCTAGCGTCATATTCTGAATGTAGCTTTAATGATACGCTTTGATCTAGCGAATTGTTAACAGGTGTTGTATGTTTTTCTTATTTGTGTACTGGTGTGTCAGTATGTCTATCTGTTTGTTGTTTTTAGATATTGTGAGATGAATGTGTTGGTACCACTGAGGCGGCCTAAGGCATCCTTTTGGTTTGTTTTCTGATTGTTTTGTTACATTCCCAGCTACATTGGTAGAAAACATCCTCTTCCAGCTCCTGCACTCGTGGCAGAAGTCCTATCTGGAAGACTGACCATTGGAACATTTCGTGTTTTATCTGCCTTTCAAGGTGGTTGTCAGTGGCTCCCGGAATACATGTCGTCTAGATAATCAGTGATGTTAAAATATCTTTATAGTATTATGTCACACATTTGGAACGATGTGAGATCGTTCCATTCTATAACTGTTAATTGTGCGATACCCGCATGTTGTCGTCAGGCAACTGCACGCCGCCAATCTCTCGTTTTAGTTGATGGAGATATATGTTTGCGCTAGCTTGTATTGTTTCACTGCATATCTATACCTGTATTTAAGGAGAGTTTTAGTGTCTGATCGTTGTAGTACGATCAATGCCTTCATTGAAAAATGTTTGCGGCTGCCTGTGGAACCATGACTGCAGCCAGGCGTACATCTCTTCGACCGCAGTAAATCAACGGCCACAAAAGTATTTCGTCGGATGAAACTGCCGCAGTATTGTCGAAACAACCTTGGCAACATGTAGGTCGGCATTATACTGCAACACAGCTCCCTTGGGCGTTTGGGCTCGATGGCACGCTACAGTATTCGCAAAGTGTCCATGAACGACTGTGCGTTGATTATAGCGCCGTGTTCCAAAAAGTCAATCAGCAACAGAGCAACAGGCCCTTGCAGTCAAAGAAAAAATAATAGTGACTTTTCTGGAGCTGACACTGCAGAAGTCCGCTGCGAGGCCCTTACCAGTACTTCAGACAGTCTCGATCTTTCCACATGAGATTTCCACATTTCTGGAGCCTTGAAGAAAGGCAATCGTGGCATTCGATTTACTTCGGATGGAGAACTGTACGCCTGGGTGCACAGTTCCGTAGGCAGCAGCAAACATTTTGTCCTTTGCAGCACTGTCTGTGTTGTCTACAGTCGGATAAATGTATTAACAGTCATGGGGATTGCGTTTGAAATAATAAACACTATACTTCCTAGAAGGTAGCGTGTTGGCCACTTGCTCAATCGCACTGAGGAAGGCTGCGACAGGCACGTTTCTAGTGGTCACTGTGAAATTGAGGCCCTTGCTAAGTACTTTTAAGGTGGTCTCATCGAGCTGCTTGTCACTTAGATTGACCACCGTGCGTGTGTCCCCAGTCTGTTGCACCTTGTTGTTGAGGCGCTCAAACTTGGCTAGTTGGCATGCCATTGACTTCTTGCTGGTGGATTCTGCTAAAGACAACATAACTATAGCAGCTTGCTTCACCGCTCAAGACTGGGACCAGGTTGACGGTGCCTCCTGGTCTCCAGATAGAAGGTACCCCTGTCTACAGACTTCCTCCAGCAGTTTCAAAAACTCTGAATCAGTAACTCAAAAGACTGATTCTAGCCAAACAAATAACACAATACTACATGTCAAAAAGAAAAAGAAACCACTGGAAAAAGTAGCATGGGACATTTCATAGACTTAACAATTCTTGATCAAAACACGCATTCAACAAAAATAAGGCACAACAATTTTAAGTTGAGCTTCACTTTTTGAACTGCAGAGTAGTTTGTGTCACTGAGCATTGATGGAGAGACACAGAAGTCCAAAATGTAGTATGAGTATTATCACCATATGAAAGGACAGACTCTTATTGTAGGACTGCAACAAACGGTCGGGGATCAACCATTTGTGTCAGAAAAGGATCACAGTTCAAAATAAGACATGAACTTAGTAGTGTAAGTGAGGACAAACACTTTGTAATAACAGCTGTTGAATCAAGAGAGCTTGATAACACCATTTTGTGTATGTGTCGATCTCCTAGTGGTGATGTGGACACTTTTCTCCATAAATTTACGGAAGTTCTAGATAAATTGTTAAGTACAAAAGTACATACTTTTGTATCGAGATGTAAACATCAACACAAATACTATAAATGGAACTGGTAACACTATACTTATCCTTCATAGGTTTAACGTGTCTCCACCGGTCAACAGTGCAACAAGGGTTACTATAATTACTCTGTCAACAACTTACTATGTGACCACAAATAGGTGCAGGGAAAGGTGTAGTGTAGCTGTTAAATATTTTGCACAATCAGACCAAGCTTACAAAAGATGTTTATCAGAACTCAAAATACAAGAGTTTTCAAAAGAACTAGTAAACCAAAGGTGGTATTAAGTGCATAGAGAAACCAACGTAAAAATTAAATTCTCTAAATACACAACATTATTTAAATTGAACTTTGAAAAGAAGTTTCCAAAAATACACCCATCAGTTTTAATGTCTCACAAAAACAAATGGATAACAGCAGGTATTAGGAAGCCCTCCCAAACCCTTAAGTACCTCAGTTGCATGAAAAATAATAATGAGCCAGATTTCTTAAATTTCTATCATAATCACAAAAATATTTATAGCAAGACGCTGATTACTGTAAAAAATATTAATGACAAAATCACAAACAATGAAGAGAATGAAAGCAAATCAGTGTGAATCAGTGTGACATGTCAGGAACAGGCTGAGACAAACAAAGGAATAATAACGGTCTGATAAGGAAGAAGCATAAAAGAATAAATGATTCCACACCACATAGAAAACTATGTGAATGAGCATTATTGAAGTATTGCAGAGAAATTACAGAAAAAATTCTCAAAAACAAATATAGTACTAGTACATAATTATGCACTAAGTACAATGATGTTGCTGCCAACTACAGAGCATGAAGTCAGTAAAACTGCACAAAAACTAAAAAAATAAAAGGCCAGCAGGCTTAGTTGAAGTACCAATGTGTGTACTGAAACAATGCATGGAGATTAGACAAGCTTCCTTAACAAACATAGTAAGCGAATCATTCACATCAGAGAACTTCCAGAGTATTTAAAACAGGCTAGAATTGTACCCATTGTATGGTTTCGGCCATATGCCCTACCTAACAGATAGGATACAAAGAAAAAGACAACACATACTTCAAATAAGTCTAGAGTTGTAGTAAAACAATTATCAGATACAAAATCCACAAATATAGCAGTCCCTTGGGGTAGCATTTTAAGACAGTTACTGTTCCTAATATACATTAGTGATTTTCCCAATAGTGTCAGTCATGAGAAAAAAATTCTCTTTGAAGGTGACAACAGTATTATAGTCCTCAAAAAACAAGAGAACTCTTTACTGAGAAAGCAAATGAAATCCTCAAGGAAGTTTACAATTAGTCAATAAGCAATTAACTGACATTGAACATAAAGAAAACAGATACCATGTATTTCAATTTGAAGAGGGAAAATTTCACTGCTAAATTAAATATAGATGGCACCTCTATAGACTGTGTAACAAATATAAAAATTCTACAAACGATTATGGGTTTCTCATTTGAAGTGTTGTGAATACACAAAAATACTTGCAAAGAGAATGTCATCAGCATATTACACCCTTAGAGTCCTATCGTCAGTATGTAACAGCCAGTGTCTTTTAGTGTACTGTTCATATGTACTTGTACATTCAGTTGTTAGTTATGGTATTCTCTTCTACGAACAAATGGAGAAAATATGAACACAGTTTTCAAAGTATAAAAAGGGCCAAGGATGCAATCACCACAAACAGTAATGAAACTCATTATCAAGACCTATTCAAAATATTGGGGATTTTAATTACGTGATGTGAGCATCTTTATCAATCAGTTATACACATCAAAAATAATACGTAATTAGTGCACAAACAGCTCTGTCTATGATGGTGAAACAGGATTTGCATTTACCAAGAAAAAATAAACATAAAATTCAAAACAGCATTTTCCACAAATGAATATAACTTTACAATAAATAACCAAAGAAGATTAAAGAATATTCAATAGCAAATGTATTTAGAAGATACTTAAAAAGTACCTATGAAACCAAACAGTTTATACATTGAAGGGTTACTTAGATAGCATGGAGTAAGTCTTCGGTAAAAAATGTGGCACAAATAATATTAACGATAATAAAACGTCTCATGTTCTGCATAGCACATTTATCCTATGTTTTTCCTTCTTTTTTCCTTTTCTCGAAAAACATACTCTAAAAGCTATGCAATGTGTAATACGAACACCTTTTTCTCTGCCTGAGCTCAACATCTCACTCTATATAGAAAGATATTGACTCAGTTTATCAGGATAGCAAGTGAGAAGTTGTGATACACAAAATGGTCCTGACATTCAGCTGATTGTGTAGTGTTACGAACTAATGTGTGTATAATGTGTGTAGTGTGGACAGGGACTGGGAGTGTGAAATGAATAAACAGTGTAGCAGTAGACTTTTACATTCTTAAATAACTTATCTGTAAAGCAGTATTGTACAGTAGGGATAAATCTAATGAGGTAACAATGTTTTAAAAAGAGTGGCCTTGTATTACGGATGGTGGAGGCTCCAATGTTTATTCATCCATCACGATTTAGATTTTCTGTGGTTTTCCTAAATTATTTCATTCAAATACCAGGCCATTCTTACCATAAGACTATGGCTGACTACCTGCCCCATCCTTGTCATTCTAGACTTGTGAGACTCTAAATGTCTGTATAAGTTAATTACTTCATTTTTGTCGTTCTTAAATTGTAACACGGTGTAAACAGGTGGTTACAGAACAGTTTAACAGATTACAAGAAGGCTCACCTAAACTATATTTATAATGTTTATCCAAATATGGTACTGCTGACGGAGAGGCTCCAATTTTTGTCCATAATTACATTCCTGTCCCATGGCCAATCAAATGTTTGTAATAAGTGAGATCACCCGAAGTATTAAAGGCACTCAAAGTACTGAACTGGGTACAGGTGAGGCCCTCTGTGAATACTAATATAGTTTTCAATTTTAGAACACTCTGCTGTCAGCAAATGCAGTAGTATACCAACAGCCACTTCTCTATGGCACTATCAAAGATTTTCGAAAATAGCTCGAGCAAAAGGATGTGACATCATCTGCTTAGTACCACTCACACAGAGTATAAAAAGTGTTATAAAATCTGCTGCGAGCACTACTAGGTATCGTAGCAAATAGATCACCGGCCAGCATGGCAGTGAAATTAAACAGAACTGCCTTGAGGCCACTAAATTAAGTTAAATGCCCAATTAGAGGAACTAACAGTTAAAACAGTGGTTGTTCACAGCCAGCAATACAGACACTAACTATATCAGCCTAAGTCCATTGTAGCAGAAGAGGGAAACAGCAAACACCCAGTGTGACAATAGCACAAGAGGTGAGCACACTTAAATGGGATATAACAGTAACTAACTTATAGTAAAGTGCATACATGAAACATGAAATTAGCCAGCCAACTATTTTACAAAAACACAATACACGTCTGCCCAATGGCATAAAGGATTAAAACAAAACCATGAGGTGCCTCTTGTTCCTTTTTTTATTTTCAGTTAACTGTGAACTTTTCCACTCGGAGGCACAATGACAATACAGCAAGGCCTGCTTTTGGGTTCCCTCTAGAATTCAGTACAATAATAACTATCTAATCACCATTAGCCCCCCTGCAACATAGAAACTGTATCAATCCTATTACTAATAAAACAAAAAAAACACATGTACTAGCGACTAGGGTATGGTTGGTGAGCACAAGAAATACAAATTCCAAATAGTTTTAGAATAAATATTCGAGCACATAGCACCCTGTACAATGCAGAAAGGTGGAACTTGTACTGACACTAAAAAGCCATGTCACTCGGCAGTATGACAATAGAATGCCAAAATTTCCAATAGCAGATTTAATGAGATTTAATGACTAGCCCTTTAACACCACAAGTCTCAAAATATGCTCAAAACAGCTAGATATAGCCTAGTATAAAAACAAATGAGCGTTTATACATTGTATACTTCAAAGATAATGAGGATGCTCTGGGCCACAACGTTTGTTTATCAAATACGAAATTGCTATCCTTAGTTTGAAGTGGGCACTCACCATGAAACCACAGTCCTGGGATGAGATGGATTCCCAAGCCAAGTTGGTTCCAGTTGGTTGAGTGGCTGACAGTTTGAATTCCAGCTAGTGTCTGAGCACCACCAACACACACATCGAGCCAGGCTGCAGAGTTCACGTAATGTTCAGCCCACAAGGATGTGAACACGTATGCGGCAACAGCGAACCCTGAACTGTCACACTTCCGCCAACAAGCCTCCTGAGTATGCTACGCACATCCACATATTGCTGCTCAGCGCCATCTCCTTGTTCCCTGGTATGGAGGTGTCCTTCGGTTACCCAGCAACTGATCAGAGACATTCGATGTGAATGGTTGTTATTGATATAAGCGAGTAGCCCCAATATGGAACGTTCGCGGCTCAGAATCAGTACAGTACATAAGATTACTGGTCAGAGGAAAAGCAAGAGATACTATGGCAAAATTAGTAGGCGGGGTGAAAGAAAGAAAACAAAAACAGTGCAAGACAAAGACAGTAGGAACAATTTACAATATAACATAGAGACTGGTTCCCTTTTCGACAGGAGGAAAATAACTAAGATATCCTGAGAGGACACTGGTTCCGTTTTGGACACAAGGAAAAGGATATGCCAAGATGGAAGTTATACTGATGAAGCTTTAAGCTCCTCCACGTGGCAGTGTGCTTCTGTATAACGCCCGCATTACAGGACGGTTTGTTCCAGACTCTTGTAGCTGAAATGAAGAAGGAGATTTGGTATTATGCAAAGATGCATGCAAGAATCTCGACAAATCTCATCTGGCAGTAAGCTTATGGAATGATGATTGGTGTTTGACATGTGAGGAGAGATACTGAGGACATTTTTGACGTAGAACCAATGAACATAGAGCGTGCGAAAATCACGCCACTTAGCAGGTCGCACCAACGTGTTTACTATACGCCTTCCATGTTTGAAGCAAAGAAAATTCCCATCCACCATTTTTTCTGTAGCCAAAACCGTCCTGTAATTTTTCACGCAACCTTGAAATTGGCTTAACTACTTGAAATAACACATACTAGCTTAATTTTTTGTAAAAACAAAACAGTAAACAGAGGTAATTGGAAATGCCGTGTAGTTAGGGCCTCTCGTCGGTTAGACCGTTCGCCTGGTGCAAGTCTTTCGAGTTGACAACACGTCCGCGACTTTCGTGTCGATGGGGATAAAATGCCGATGATATGGACAACACAACACCCAGTCCCTGAGCGGAGAAAATCTCCGACTCAGCCGGGAATCGAACCCGGGCCATAAGGTATGATATGCCGTCGCGCTGACCACTCAGCTACTAGGGGCAGACTAGAAAAGAAGAGGTGATTTCTGTGTACATTGGGGACAATAAGTAAAATTTTATTCGAAATGTGGATAAACTTTTCGATGGACATAAAATCGTAAGACGGATCAGACCTGTTCGTCTAACCAAGATAACTTACTGTTCCTGGCAAACTGGGCTTGAAACAACGCAATTTGAGCAGGTAGCACCTGAAGATTACAAACGTCGGCCGCGTCGTAATCAGAAGCTGTGACTGGCGCAGGAATTATGTATTTTGTTTGTATTTTAGGCATACGGTCACAGCTTCCAAAACAAGTGCATAAAGTATGAGAAAAATGTGTGTTACAATTAATTAACACAAGTAATTCAATAATAATAGTAATGACTTACAAGAAAATAAAATAATTTATTGTCATTTAATTTTTACAGTGTTTTATTGACATTTCATTTCTACATTGTTTTGATTTGCATTCTATTTTTACAGTGTTTTTATTGACATTGTGGCTCTGCAGTGCTTCCACTAACCATTAAATAAAGTAATCCCTGTATATACACTGAAGCACCAAAGAAACTGGTATAGGCAAGCGCATTCAAATACAGAGATATGTAAACAGGCAGAATACGGCGCTACGGTCGGCAACACCTACATAAGACAAGTGTTTAGCGCAGTTATTAGATCGGTTACTCCTGCTACAATGGCAGATTATCAAGACTTAAGGAAGTTTGAACGTGGTGTTGCAGTCGGCGCACGAGCGATGGGACACAGCATCTCCGAGATAGCGATGAAGTGGGGATTTCCCGTACGACCATTCATGAGTGTACCGTGAATATCAGGAATCTGACAAAACATCAAATCTCAGACACTGCTGCGACTGGAAATAGATCCTGCAAGAACGGGACCAACGACGACTGAAGAGAATCGTTCAACGTGACAGAATTGCAACCTTTCCGCAAATTGCTGCAGATTTCCATGCTGGAACAGCGACAAGTGCCAGCGTGCGAACCATTCAAAGAAACATCATCAATATGGGCTTTCGGAGCCGAAGGCCCTCGTGTACCCTTGAATTCTGCACGACACAAAGCCTTACGCCTCGCCTGTCTCCGTCAACACCGAGATTCGACTGTTGGTGACTGGAAACATGTTGCATGGTCGGATGAGTCTCGTTTCAAATTGTATCGAGCGGATGGACGTGTACGGGTATGGAGACAAACTCATGAATCGATGGACCCTGCATGTCAGCAGGGGACTGTTCAAGCTGGTGGAGGCTCTGTAATGGTGTGGCGCGCGTGCAGTTGGAGTGATATGGAACCCCCGATACGGACAGATGACACGTTCGTAAGCTTCCTGCGTGATCACCTGTCCATTGTGCATTCCAACAGACTTGGTCAATTCAAGAATGGCAGTGTGACACCCCCACACGTCCAGAATTGCTACAGAGCGGCTCCAGGAACGCTCTTGTGAGTTCAAACACTTCCGCTGGCAACCAAACACACCAGACATGAACATTATTGAGCGTATCTGGGATGCCTTGCAACGTGCTGTTCAGAAGAGATCTCCATCTTCTCGGATTTATGGACAGCCCTGCAGTATTCATGATGACAATTCCCTCCAGCACTACTTAAGTGCCACTTCGTGCTGCGGCACTTCTGCGTGCTCGCGATGACCGTACACGATATTAGGCAGGTGTACCAGTTTCTTTGGCTCTTCAGTGTAGTTGTCTATAGCAGTAATTGCAGTGAAATGATCTTGGGTGAGATAAATTCACAAACTTTGTTAAAGAACCATATATCCTAGCAGAATAAAAATATATGGTGAGAACCAATTTTCTTATTTGCTGAGAATAATATAATACTATACTAGAAGCTTGAAGTTTCAACCGTTCTTTCAACAGATCAGTTACGTTTTCAATACTCAACGTATCAGAAACTTAATGACATTCAATTTCTTTTTTTTAAACCAGCAACTTGAATTTTTAAATGCACTATCCTTCTCATGTGTCGCACATTAAATCGCTCTGCATGCTTCTACAGTAGTAAATTTCTGTTTGCACTCCGTCATATTGTGCGTTCAGCTTTATTGGACTTGGAAGACAGTAACTCTGGTCACTATTTACAAGCGTTCTGGGCACTAAAAGAAAGAAGTTCAACTATAAGCTTATAATAAGAGTCTAAAAGCAAAAGAAATAGAAATTATCACGACGGATCGCTGTCTCAGGACTTAATCTATGCCGTGAATTTACGAGCCTGATTTTACCTGGGTGGGCTCCTCTCAATTTTCCGACCATCGTGTAAACAGCGCTCAGGTTAACATCGGTTGCAGCAAGAAGCACTAAACTCATGTTAGCCTGTCTGTGAAATTGTAACTCGTTGGATCAGACTCACCCTAACTAGGCTTAGGAGAAACTAAAGTGATCAAACAGTTGAATGTTGCACGTGTATCTCACGCAAACATTCATAGCTATCTTGAGTCACCTAGACTTATCACTATAGCTACCTTGTTGAACTACGTCACTATAGAAAAGATTAGATAAGACAAAAGATAGAAGTAATTTTTGTTTAATATGAGATCAACTAATTTTTTTATTATTTCTTGGAGAGAAACAGATATCCTGCACGCTGCTATAGTTTGTTCTTCGCTATTTAGATAATCATTCAAGATTTACGTTTTATTGTTATTTGAGAGGGTAATTGGAAACCGTCAAGTGGTATCATAGGAAGAGGAGTTTCACGAATATGTTCGCTGCGGGGATGACCTGTAACTTTTGGAAACTGTCAAATATAAATGGTAGTTATAAGAACAGAGCATGTAGTTAGTTATATGGAATAGCAATGGACCAAGGGCTGAAACTTGGGGGTCTGTGTTTTCAAGATGACTTTTACAACCCATAGTTAACTCGATGACGTATGCTTTTGAAGTAGGTTTCGAACTATAGATTTTCACTGTTTGAGAAATTTAATTGTTTAATTGCAGTACGCAATATAGCGAAATCAACAGAAACAAGAGTATTTCTGAAATCAACAAGTGTTTTAATGGTCGCTACACGTATGTTCATGTCATGTTTGATGGCGCCTGTCCGACCATGATCGGGAACGAAGTAAACTCATTCTACTGCTCGATGACAGCGATGTCGTAGTGACGGTAATGCCTATGTAGAAATCATAGGCGGGAAGCGAGAGAAGTCGTCGGTAGTAACGATTTATCCGTAAAATGCTAAGCCGCCTTTAAAGCAGGGATGGCGGATTGGTTCTGAGAAGTCTGTTCCGCTATAGACACGAAACTGATCTAATTAACGCAGCGGACACAGATTGATTTTATAAGGAAAAAAATCTGCGAACCGTGTCGCCTGTGGGAACAGAAAGCGGAGTAGAGAATCAGACGGCGATGAATTCACGAAGACAGCGACGGAGGCCGTGGGAGGACGAGCTGTCGCCGACTTTCACGTGTCGCAGCGCGCGCGTCGCCGGCTGTCACACCTGCTCCACTTCCCAGCAAAGCAGCGTGTTCACGGTCAAACTGTCGCGTCCTCACGTACACTAACGACCAGCCGAATTAAGTGTGCCGTGGAACACGCCGTCTAGGAACCACGCTTGTCTGTAACAGATGCACACAGCTAACGAGGGCTTCCAGATGCATTCAATACGTTTGCATTAGGTCTGAGGTCCGCCACTCTCTGATAGGCATTCTTATTTACTAATATAGTTTGCTGAGCCGTCACCGTTACTGTTTGCGATGTATGTAAATGATCTAGTAGAAGCGTCGGACGCTCTTAAAGGGGAGGTTTACTATCTTTTGGTTCAAAAAATAGATTATTATTGCATTTTTGGATCCATGAAAGTGTTTAAAATCCACCCCTGGAACGGTTTTCCGAATACGGAACGGAAACGTTTGTTATTCGCGGTTGAAAAAAAAACCGGTGCTTGGGAGGAAACACACAAACTTCAAACGAAAGTTAGAACGCGTGTGTTTGGAAGTTAGCCCCCCAGCATTTGCATTCTGGTGCGAAGACTGTGGAGATTGCGACTTACCTGGCAGTGAGCAGCTTCAACGAAGGGTAATCACCAATTCTGAAGACCATGACAACGATGGACGTCACCCTGGGACTCTATTCGACGCAGTTCGCCAAGCATTCGGACGAGCAACGGATTCAAGCAGCCGAAAAGCACTTGTCATCGGCCGTAGGAGCGTCTCTGGAGCACCGCAGGATGGCCCAGATCGAGCAGAGCGCATCTATGAGGAAGAGGAAGGACTAGTTTATGGACCCGGAATAGCAGATTGAACGTAAGTTGCATAATGTTGCATTTATATGTAGTCAAAACTCCAAACGCGTTTTTCTCGCAATGACGTTTCTTTTATCACGCGGTATGGAACTTCCAATCCACTGAACCGATTGAAATGATTCTTTGTTTCCGATGAAGATAACTAAATTGTCTAGGAATTGTATCACTTTTATTCCGATCCATCAACTATAAATACTTTTACTTGGACGACGAATTCGAAAAATCGATGAAAAAAATCCTATTTTTTTTTCAAATGGCTGCCATTTTGTTTCCTATGGTCCAAATAACTTAAGCGAGGTACAACTCCTAAAGTATCTTATATACTTAGCTAACATCAACTCAATTTTGATTTCAGAAGAGCCAGCTGACCTGTGACATACCGCGTGTGCAGGTCTACATCGAAATTTTGTTCCGTTCCGACGGCAGTTTCGCCTTTGCTCTTCGACATTTCCGGTCGAAAAAAATCAAGTTTGTAGAGAAATATCAGTAACATTTTGACCAAATTTGACATTAATATCTATAACACATCTCGAGAAAAAATTTCTCAAAGACATGCTTTTTTCGAGCCAAAGATAGTAAACCTCCCCTTAAGATTGTTCGCAGATGATGCGGTTGACTGTAAGAAGGTGGCAACGCTAAAGGACAGTATCGATTTGCGAAATGACCTTCAGAAGATTAATGCATGATGCAGTCTGTAGAAGTTGACACTAAACGTAAATAAATGTAACATGTAACATAACGCGCGTACATAGAAAAAGAAATCCATCATCGTACATCTACACTATTGATGACAAATTTCTGAAAACTGTGTATACGGTAAAATATCTAGGAGCAACTATTCAGAGCGACCTAGGTAATATGACCACATAAAACAAATAGTAGGAAACGCAGACCCCAGACTGCGATTCCTAGGAAGAATCGTAAAGAAATGCAACTCATCACCTACAGAAATGGCTTAGAGGGTACTTGTTCGACCAATTCTTGGGTATTGTTCATTAATCTGGGACCTTACGAGGTAGAACTGATAGAAGAGGCAGAGATAATCCGAAGAAGAGCAGCACGCTTCGTCACGGAATAGTTTAGTCCGTAATGGAGCATTTCAGAGATGGTCAACAACTCCAGTGACAGACGCTACAGGAGAGGCGTTGTGCGTCACGGAGGGGTTTCCTATTGAAAATTCA
The DNA here is from genome assembly GCF_021461385.2 of Schistocerca piceifrons. Taxonomy (NCBI): domain Eukaryota; kingdom Metazoa; phylum Arthropoda; class Insecta; order Orthoptera; family Acrididae; genus Schistocerca; species Schistocerca piceifrons. The sequence goes on along the minus strand of NC_060139.1, from coordinate 304,223,609 downwards.
TTAGACTACTTTCCGGGAAGAGACGGCCAACATATTACTTCGTCCCACATACATCTCGTGATATGATCATGATGAAAAAATTCGAGAAATTAGATCTAACACAGAGGCTTACCGACAATAATTCTTCCCACGCGCACTTTGCGAGTGGAAAAGGGAAGGGGGATCAGTTAGTGGCACCAGAAGTATCCTCTGCCACGTATCGTCAGGTGGCTAGCGAAGTATCGATGAAGATGTAGAAGACATATTAACAGACTTTAGCAGCAGGAACCAGTGTCGACAAAATTCTTCTGGGTTGTACGACCTGCTTTACCATAAAACAATCAACATTGCAAACCCATCAGGATATGAAATACAAAGAGTAGTCATAAAGCTACAACTGTTATGTCAAAGAAGTAAAATAGCGAAAATAAGACTTGGTGTAAGTACTTTCCTACATATTCACTCTTCAACACGACAAGTGTTTCCCACCAATGGGTGACTTGGCGACCTTGGTTGCAGATGTCTGCATTTAACTCTCGAGGAAACGTCCTAACTCGAAACTCACCTTGTCGTCATTCGGAAAATGTAAAATGTCTGCCACGCAATGGGTTCTTCACCCGAGGAAAGAATACAAAATATTTGACTAGACACTCCCATATCGTGCTGTCCAGGTGGGCACTGAGCATGCTGGTCCTACGCTCCCTTGAGCTCCTTTGACGTGTGTGTGGCCCCACGTGACTGACTGGACCGACCACACACGTGTATGTTCCCACAATAATTTGGTGGCACCTGAAGATGAAGCCTTAATCTTCGAAACCGATCGTAGAGTAAATTACTGCGAACTGCAGCGGGTTTTTATTCTGTAAAAATTGAGGAAAGTACGGGAGTACTGAGGAGAGTACGGGAGATGAGAGAAAATTTGAAAGCCCACAGAAGTAGTAGGTGTGTGTACTGCGCAGAAATAACTAGAAGGTTGTCTTGGAGAACAACCACACTCTTGGATAGCTTTCAGCGACGCATGTTCTTGAAAGGTTCTCGTATCCTCGTCAGGAGGTTCTGGTAGTAGGACGCACCTGTGACGGCTTGCCGCTTACGACCATTACCTCTTAGCACCACACTATGGCAAACCCACGGAACAGTCAATTTTACCTCTGACAATGGTTTGATCTTCGCCTTTTTCGGCGGTGCTACTTTGTCTCGGAGTCAGAGTGAACCTAGCACTCTTCCGTGGTGAGCAAGCGGCTAAGGAAGTCGTCCTGATTGGTCTCATACACCTGCAACATTTTCGCTGCTGCCGCAGTTCGCTGGACTTTTTGACAGAGTGTGAACAGTTGTGCAACCTAGTGTGTGGCGACCTTTGTCATCTTCAAAATACTCGTATATTGGAAACTACTATTTTTTCACTACTGCCTCGATTATGTACCGATGGTTGGTACAACTGCAGTGGAGCGCTTCTATGGCAAAGATACCACGGTGTCATGTAACAAACTGGGCTCATGACGTGTGCAGACAGCTGGCTTGGAGTTACGAACAGGCAGCTGAAAAGGGCAGTACAGTTCTGACGGTGGTGGCGCAGTTGTGCATTACTGGTTGCTTATGACTGAAGTAGAGTCTAGAATGATAGCTCTTGTACAAAGGAATGTTACGCGTCAAGCAGAAGGGGAATGGGAGAGAAAAATTTTTCTAAGTCCTTTCAGCCTGGCATCGCTCAAGCACACGGAAGTATCAGCAAAAGACAGCCACTAGGTGTAAGCATTTCGGCCACCAAGGCTGTGGCACCAACACTTCTTTGTGTGAGTGCAAGCGAATTGTCAAAGAGTCGAAGACATGTGCAAACCAACCTGCCTCCGTTACTTTGGTCGTTACAAATAACATCATACAGCAAATCCGCTTCTCAGTGCCACAAGTACTCCACACCGTTAGCCTAGACTTAGTCGACCAGTAGGACCGATGGCGCTCATGTCGTTTTCACTCAACTCTCTGATTATTATATTGTAACATCTTGTGTGAGATTGTTCCAGTGTTGGTCATACTGTTGCTGCCTTATGTAATGAGCACCGATCTGTACCCACAGATGACTACATACCAGCATCCAGTACAGAAGCTGCCACTGATGTGTAGTCCATGAATCCGCCAACACCATTCCAATACTCTCAGGACAGCGTCTGAGCCATACACACATGTACCATGGCCACAGCCCAGCTTCATCCACAGCACACTAGCTGGTTGGAAGTGCCTTTCAAACCAACAGGCAAGCAACCCTGTACAATAGCCTGCGCTATGGCGATCTTCGCCAGCCCTGAATCTACCTCTGGATTCAGCAGAGTTCTCTCTGGCTTTCGAAGCCACCAGCCACTGCAGAGACATGGCAACAAGATGTATTTTGAGGAATAAAAGAAAAAATATTTAATCTTGTTTGAGGACACCTCAAAGGTTGTCGGCCTCCATACTGATGAAACAGTAGGGATATGTGCGACTCGTAAAGGAATATTACTTCGGAACAGTCGGACCTTACGACGGTTACCCTGCACTGTAGCTGTGGACACCTTGTTTATGCTAGCCTGTGTCTCAGCAAATAACTGGCGGAATGAAGCGCGTATGTCTCCTGGATGGGAGCAGTTTTACATACACACATTACAGAGAGCTTTTAAGCGTGGCTGTGTTTGCCTGGAAGTGAAGACCAGCGGCTTTCGCCAAGCAGCTTGATTGGATTCTGCTTTTCCACAGTACGCTCTTGTTAAACGTTACTGACTTTTAATGCATGCCGCGAGGCACAACGCAAGTTAATAGTTTATGGTGGATGCCGCCTCGCAGATTAAAAATAGCTAGCAATTACGTCTGCTTGTTCGAAGACCAAATTTCTGACTGTTCTTTCTTCTGACGGGCGCTGTGGTTTAGTAAGAACTAAAGAGTCACAAAGATGCTCAACTAACTCCAGTGGCAGTTAATTTTAAAGTTCGGAGGTGTACATTCATAGAAGAGTCAACAAATACATTACTTCCTCTTACGTATATCTCGCGAAAAGGCCATGAATATAAAATTAGAGAGATTGGAACCCACGTGGAGGCTTAGGGTAAATCCAGAAGATTAGGCACACATTTTCAAAACATCATTGTAAAGTGTCATAGTGCACTTTTAGTAAAGCTTTTTTTGTGCAGTTAAACACACCAGTTGTCTATGACATACATTGTTTTCTTTTGGCTCTTTCAATGTAACATTTCAACATAATATTTGACCATGAAAATATCTTTACATTGCGGCCTCTATTCCTTATGCTGTTGGTGACATGCTACATGCTGCATGCTAAACATCGCAAACTACCCTGGTCCCTGTTTTTACAGTCTATATACATACACACACACACACACACACACACACACACACACACACACACACACACATATATATATATATATATATATATATATATATATATATCACCAGGATATATTGAGCGTATTAACTAAATATAGATGGAGTATATACCTAGTTTCAATATTTTCAACTACCAGTAAATAAACTAGTTATCTAAACCAGCACACTACTTAGGTCTATAAATAAGATATTAAAAAAAGTTTGTTAATGCTTCATAGTTTTTTATTCACCCCACAATATATTTATAGCGAAAAGTATATTTATAAGAGCATATATAAAACATCGCAAAATTACCCTTTTTTGAGTCAAAATCTGTATATAAACACACACACACACACACACACACACACACACATATATATATATATATATATATATATATATATATGCTTAGGCTCAAATAAACCAATACTCGTCAGAATTAAGCATCTTCTTTCTTCTAGTTGAGACGCTAAACGGCTTGTCTGGAACCAGGATGCCACAGGGAATCTTTGCCAGTAGTCCTGTACTCTCCGCTATTCTCCAAGTCTTCCAATCCAAAGTGTTTGCATCAGGAAAAACTTCAAGGTCACTGTAGTCTGCATGACTGCCCATACAACAGTCAAGGTCAACCATGTACTGCCTCCAAGCACTGCTGATACATCACACACACACGCTGGGTGTTATCTAGTTAATATACACTCCTGGAAATTGAAATAAGATCACCGTGAATTCATTGTCCCAGGAAGGGGAAACTTTATTGACACATTCCTGGGGTCAGATACATCACATGATCACACTGACAGAACCACAGGCACATAGACACAGGCAACAGAGCATGCACAATGTCGGCACTATTACAGTGTATATCCACCTTTCGCAGCAATGCAGGCTGCTATTCTCCCATGGAGACGATCGTAGAGATGCTGGATGTAGTCCTGTGGAACGGCTTGCCATGCCATTTCCACCTGGCGCCTCAGTTGGACCAGCGTTCGTGCTGGACGTGCAGACCGCGTGAGACGACGCTTCATCCAGTCCCAAACATGCTCAATGCGGGACAGATCCGGAGATCTTGCTGGCCAGGGTAGTTGACTTACACCTTCTAGAGCACGTTGGGTGGCACGGGATACATGCGGACGTGCATTGTCCTGTTGGAACAGCAAGTTCCCTTTCCGGTCTAGGAATGGTAGAAGATGGGTTCGATGACGGTTTGGATGTACCGTGCACTATTCAGTGTCCCCTCGACGATCACCAGTGGTGTACGGCCAGTGTAGGATATCGCTCCCCACACCATGATGCCGGGTGTTGGCCCTGTGTGCCTCGGTCGTATGCAGTCCTGATTGTGGCGCTCACCTGCACGGCGCCAAACACGCATACGACCATCATTGGCACCAAGGCAGAAGCGACTCTCATCGCTGAAGACGACACGTCTCCATTCGTCCCTCCATTCACGCCTGTCGCGACACCACTGGAGGCGGGCTGCACGATGTTGAGGCGTGAGCGGAAGACGGCCTAACGATGTGCGGGACCGTAGCCCAGCTTCATGGAGACGTTTGCGAATGGTCCTCGCCGATACCCCAGGAGCAACAGTGTCCCTAATTTGCTGGGAAGTGGCGGTGCGGTCCCCTACGGCACTGCGTAGGATCCTACGGTCTTGGCGTGCATCCGTGCGTCGCTGCGGTCCGGTCCCAGGTCGACGGGCACGTGCACCTTCCGCCGACCACTGGCGACAACATCGATGTACTGTGGAGACCTCACGCCCCACGTGTTGAGCAATTCGGCGGTAAGTCCACCCGGCCTCCCGCATGCCCACTATACGCCCTCGCTCAAAGTCCGTCAACTGCACAAACGGTTCACGTCCACGCTGTCGCGGCATGCTACCAGTGTTAAAGACTGCGATGGAGCTCCGTATGCCACGGCAAACTGGCTGACACTGACGGCGTTGGTGCACAAATGCTGCGCAGCTAGCGCCATTCGACGGCCAACACCGCGGTTCCTGGTGTGTCCGCTGTGCCGTGCGTGTGATCATTGCTTGTACAGCCCTCTCGCAGTGTCCGGAGCAAGTATGGTGGGTCTGACACACCGGTGTCAATGTGTTCTTTTTTCCATTTCCAGGAGTGTACGTATTTGTATGGGATATGGCGATTTCGCAAGACGGTCATGCAGGACTGGTTATAGCTCTCATTACAGCATGTACTGTTGTAACTGTCGATTACCTGTTCAAATAAAGAGAAAGATCACGATATATTCATCACATACTAATAATCTTTGAAACATTATGACTGAAACCACTGAAGAGAATAATGCTTCAGTTGAGTTATTACAAGAACATCGGTGCGAGCGTTTAGAAAACACAGGTACTAGGAAGAAGGATCGTATTTTGCATAGCGATAAAAGATTAAGTCATTCTATTTATAACATGTGAATTTGTACACAACAGTGAAAAGCCAGGATACGTTTTAGACACCGTTACAGGAAGTGTTGCAATGTGACAGGGTATAATCCTTCTGCAGTAGGAAGGGCAGAAATAAAAGACGTTCACAGATAGGTTGAAAGTGGCATTCACAGTGATAAAACAGCAATCCAGACAGCAAAGTTTAATATGCACAATTCGTGCAAACAGCCTGTAATTGAAACCGGAGATGTTTAGAAATTGACAGAAAAATTAGGTTCATACATATGAAATTCAGCCAGTGCACAAAATCAGTTACCCTTATTGCATCCCAGTATCCCAGGACTAAAGGGTGAGCTTAATGTATTGCTTATTTGTGTTGAAGAATCAAGAGTTGAGCAAACCAGTTGATATAATCCGTTTCTCTGAACATCATGTGACCTCTGGTATAGATATGTTAAATGTTAGAAAATTTAAGTTAGCATCTTACTTTTGCAGAGAAAATATGGAGAAAGGTAGATTTACTACGTTTTCCAGAATCTGTTTTAATTTCAAAAATATTGATATTAACCAATTTTGTTCAGAGCAGTACTTAGAAGCTTGTTCAACAGAAGCAGTATTTCATAACAAGTCCTTTGTAATAGTAAGTATATACGGAACACCTTCAGGAAACTTTAACCTCTTCATAAAAAATCTGGAAGATCTGTTGTCCCATCTCACAGTAAAAAACATTTAATTTCTACTGTGAACTTTGCAACTTGGTCATGTAAAGGCTTTGAGACTGCTGCTGATAATATGTTTGTAGACAAATCTAGCGAAAAGAGTTCACATCAGAAGACCAATAGTAAATGGGCTATCTTACGTAACATGCAGCATCTTATGCCAAATCTCGAAATTTGTCAAGATACAAAAGCTATTAAATCTGAGCAAAGAAGGACAATAAATCAGTCAAAAAGGAAAATTTTAGGAGATTACTCAAAGACATTAGCTGGATAGATATTTACTATACTTCTGAGTAAAATTTAAAACACCAAGCATGAATTAATAAAGTTACTTCCTCATTAGAAAATTGCTTCCCCTTGAATGTAACTCAAATCAAACAGAAGTGCAAAAATAAACCATGGTTTACATAAGGAAACTGTATCTACTATCTAGCATCTGTAATGCATTGCAAAGAAGATTGCAAAATATTGATTCAAGTAATCCAGAAATCTAAGCAGCTTTATTATGAGGAAAGGATAATTACGTTAGGCAACAAAGTAAAAAAAAAAAAAAAATATGTGGGATATATTGAAGACAGAGACAGTTGGGGCCAGGAAGGAAGAGGAACAGATAGCTCTAAAAATAGACGAGACATTGTTAGCAAGTGCATGTATTGTTGCGGACCTCTTAAACTTTGTTTCTGTTACTGATAGCTTGGGGTTATCAACTTCAGTGATCATTGCAATGGAATATGTGAGACCAGTCTCTACAAATAACTTCAGTGAAGTGGAAATGACACTCACTTCTTCCAGAGAAGTGGCATCCATCACATAATATTTAAAATCAAAGTATCCAAGTAATTTCGATCAAATGACAGTGAGGTTCGTCAAAGAGTGTCCATGCGAGGTGAGTTGAGTTTTATATTCAGTTATTTGTGTAATCAATCTCTTATCAGTGGAACATTTCCATACTGGCTAAATACAATATGCTGAAGTCAAGCCTCTTTACTAGAAGAGGGATAAAGAGATACGATCAAACCATCAATCAGTTTCACTTTTGCCGACTTTTTCAAAAATATTTGAAAAGGTTGTGTTCAAGCATCTTCTTAAGTACCTGACTGGAAACAATATATTGACCAAGTCACAGTTTGGATTCCTTAAGGTTTCTGATACAGAGAGGGTTACTTCCACGTATGCTGAGAATGTACTTAATTCACTAGATGGCAAATTAGAGTGTCCCATTTTCTGTTACCTGTCGAAAGCCGTTGACTGTGTGAATCACTTCACTCTCTAAAGTAAATTAGAATGTTGTGGTGCCACTGGCGGTGCTGTGATATGGTTCGTGTCTTACCTACCTAACAGGAAACAGAGGGCGTCATTGCGAAATACCTGTGGAATAAACAATTACTCTTCATCTGTCTGGGAATTAATTATATGTGATGTTTCTCAAGGTTCCATCTTGGGTCCGTTGCTTTTCTTGTGTACTTTTATAACCTCTCGTCTGCAACATTTCCAGTTTGTATGTGTGTTTTATTTGGAGGTGATACAAACATTGGAATAAATAACAAGTCAAGTAAAGATTTAGGAACGGCTACTCATCAAATTTTCACTGACATCAATAAATGGTTTAAACTTTGCAAAGACCCACTATATGCAGTTCAGAACCTGTAAGAGGTTTCCTTCCTGCATGTGTATAACATGTGAAGATATGCAGATCGAGGAGGTTGATAATTTTAAATTTCTAGGATTACAACTCGATAATAAATGCAGTTGGGAAGGGCTTACCATGGAATTGCTGAAGCGCCTAAGCAACTCTGTATTTGCAATGTGAATGATGTTTGATATAGGAGATACAGGGAGATTATAATTAAATAATAATAATAATAATAATAATTAAACTTTCAAACCGCTGTAGAAATAACACACTGGTGAGAATGACGTCAAATTGCAACTGAATATTATAGGATAAGTGGGAAAACGTATGGCAGAAGAATAATAAATAGTTACAAAATGTAGCAATAGATGGCTGTGTAAGTATCATAATTTAATAGTGGTCGACTACAAATGACAAATGAATTATACAACAATGCCTAAGATGTACGTTTGAAGCTAAACAAACTATATTACTCAGTGTGCATGGATGTACAAGTGTTATACTGTTAGTTACGTAAGCCCATCCACCAGGGCAAGGTCATATCACATCGAATGGGAAAAGTCAGTTTTGAATTGTCCTGAGGCCAAAAGCTGCATAAAAAGCATCAGTCAAAATCAAATCGGATTGTTAATTTCCGTGTGACTGGCGCAAAACATGTTCAATATGCTGTCCACCGTTTTCTGTAACAAGTTGAAATCGAGAAACAGCATGTTCCACAACTGACCGAAATGTTTCCGCAGTCAGGTTCAGAACGTGTTGCGTAATGCGTACCTTCAATGCAGCTAAGTATGCAATCGGAACACTGAACACAACATCTGTCAGATAGCCTCACAGCCAGAAGTCACACGGATTAAGATCATGTGATCGGGACGGCCAGGCTGCAGGGAAATGGCGGCTGATAATTCTAGCATTTACAAAATGGTGCTTCAGCAGCTGCTTAACTGGATTTGGAATGTGCGTAGATGCACAAACGTACTTGAAAATAATCCCATCCACGCTGTTGGAGAGCTGGAATGACGTGGCTGAGCAAAAGACACTCATAACTCTTACTAGTGACGGTACAGCTAACAGGGCCGGAAGCACCTGCCTTTTCGAAAAAAATATGGCCCTATGATAAATGATTCCGTAAACCAGCACCACACAGTGACCTTTTTAGGATGAAGTAAAACTGGTTGATTTGCGTGTGGATTTTCCGTTATCGATATTCGACAAGTCTGTGTATTGACTGACATATCCATCTGACATATCCTGTCAGATGCAAGTGCGCTTCGTCTGTCCGTAAAATCTTCCACTGCCAATCATTGTCCACTTTAATGACAGCTAGAAATTCTAAAACAAAGGTCTCTCTTCCTGCAGGTCAATAGGAAGCAACTCGCGCATATGGGTAAGTTTAAATGGATAGCAAAGAAGGATGTTTCGTAGGATTTTACGCAGCCTGCTCACGGGTACGTCGAATGTTCGGGCATTTCTCCGTGCTCTACACCTTTGCACACCACCAGTCGTCTCCTCCTGCATTGCTGTGGCCACTGTTTCCACTGACGTCGAATCAATTCGTTTCCTCCCTCTACCAGGCTGCACACCAAAAGAAACTGTCTTTTCGAATTTCCAAATCATTTTCTCCAGACCCATGACAATCATCGGACCAATACCTTTTTTCAAATCCTTCAGTGTCCGGAACTTCTGCAGAGCGGTTTGTGGACAGTCAGTATTCTTGTAATGGAAATGGAAATGAGCGTTTGGTGTCAATGGCCTGGAGGCCCCTCACGGGGCAGGTCCGGCCGCCTTGGTGCAGGTCTTATTACATTCGACGCCACGTTGGACGACCTGCACGCCGGATGGGGATGAAATAATGATGAAACCAACACAATACTCAGTACCTGAGCGCAAAAAAATCGCCGACCTAGCCGGGAATCGAACCCGGGCGCCTTAGGACGGCAGTCCGTCACGCTGACCATTTTTTTTTTAATGTCATTTTGTTCGCTTTCGTTCGTTGTATCTGCTCGAGGCGGACGTCGTAAGTGTTGTGCCTAGACCACTCAGCCTAGACACACTGAGAGGAAGCCGAAAGGCACGCGCTTAAACTCACGCAGGCTGGCGTGAGGTCTGAAACAGGATACGTGATGAATGCTATAAAGAAAAGTACGTAGCTTCTGGAATACTTAACTTTAATCCACATTTGTAGAACATCGCTCTTGATGATACATGCTTCACAATATTATCAAAGCTATGGCGCCTTGCTAGGTCGTAGCAAATGTAGCTGAAGGCTATGCTAACTATCGTCTCGGCAAATGAGAGCGTATTTGTCAGTCGGCTGTACAACTGGGCGAGTGCCAGTACGTCTCTCTAGACCTGCCGTGTGGTGGCGCTCGGTCTGCTATCACTGACAGTGGCGACACGCGGGTCCGGCGTATACTAATGGACCGCGGCCGATTTAAAGGCTACCACCTAGCAAGTGTGGTGTCTGGCGCTGACACCACAGTAAGAAACCCGTTTCAGTTCGTTGTTGATCGGTGAACTCAGTTTTTTTATTACAGAGGGCAGGTAACCCTCTGACCGAACACGCTGAGCTACCGTGTCGTCGTCCATTCAGCTATCGGAGCGGACATTCTTGTAATACAACTTTACAAGCTGAGTGCGATCCTGCATTGAGACCGTCATGGCAAACATCGCAGACGCGAAAGGAGGAAAAGCCGTGTACCCGCCGTGTTTATACCAACTTCAATGGGTTGTGCGCATGACAGGTGTTTTTATTTACGTATTCTGACAGATGCAGCGCCATCTGTTGATCAATTTTCAAACTATTTTTTTTCTTCTGTCATACGTTTTACCCCTTCTCCGATAATATTCTGTTGCAATTTGACATCATTCTGAGCAGTGGCGTTATTGCTACAGCGATTTGAAAGTTTAACTTTCATTATAATCACCCTGCATATGAGTATAAAAATGTAGGAAAACTTGCAAACTTTGCTTACTTTCATTCTATTATGTCATATGGGATTATATTCTAGGGTAACTCGTCAAACCGATCAAAAGTTTTTAGAGTGCAAAAGCGTGTAATAAGATTCATTTACAGTGTAAAGTCAAGAATATCAGGTAACTGGGTATTCTAACCACCGCTTCTAAGTGTATTTATTCCTTAATGAAATTTTTTGCAAGTAAAATGTGTATTTCCAGCCAATATCTGAATACATAGGATGAATACTAGGAATAAGAATAATCTACACAAAGACCTAAAATCGCTTAACTTCGTCCAAAAAGGGATCCAACATTCAGGAACCCACATTTTCAATAAATTGCCTGCAACCATTAAAAACTTAGTTTATGGTAAATCATAGTTTAGACAGAGATTGTAAGACATTTTGGTAGGCAACTTCTTCTGCTCTATAGATGAATATCTCAACAGGGACCCGAGAATTGTCTCACTTTTGGGTCTATGGACGAGAACCGAATCTTAATCTAATCTAATTCGATAGCCCGCACTTTCAAATACTCGCGCGACCAAATACGCCGCTGCGTTTCCTACAGCCGCCACCATGGCACGTGGGCGCTGCCACGACCGACTACACTGCTGCCAATGAGATTCAAGCATAGTCTTTCCGGAGCTCAAGCGGCGGGTATACTTAATTTAGAGCATCCGTTCACTGCCCCCATTTTGCGTGTTTGCCAGTTGCATAATATTTAGAGAGTTTCATAGTGGCCAGGGCTCGACATCTTCTGAATAGCCACCCTATTTAAGAGTGACAGATTTATAAATCTTTTGTATCTGTGTATATTTCTACATTCAGACCTACTGTTAACAACTGACGTTGCGTCTTCTGCAAGAAAGTTATGTATTATGTTTACTATTTGATATTTAATGTAGAATAAATGAATATCTAAATTCTTTCTTCATGAACGTCATCTGTGTCTCACTCCTGTATCCATTAAAGAACCACACAGCGTGCAAGGAAGACACAACACCTTCGTGTAGCACTACAAGGTGATGCTTAACACTTCCATATTCAGTTGTTTGCACTCCATAGGCTGCTCGGTTATGGTAACTTATTTCAGTTACTAAATTAGTACAAACAATGAAACTACAAACTTTGAAGCATCGTTATTGTGAATGCGACTCGAAAGTCTTACAAATGTGCCACTCAGCTTGATAACTTTTTACAGAATAAGTTTGTTTCTCGTTGGCCAAACACTGATATTTATGAAATAATTTATACTGCTTCAGCTACTTTTTACTAATATTTAATAGTGCGATGCATTTCGGGATCATGATGTCTTCATCAGGTACATTACGGCTACATGTACGTCGATCTGAAGTTTGAAGTTTATCTGCTGAGTGTGCCAGTGAGGTTATGTACTCATATTTAATGTTGTACAGACAGATTCATTTATGTAAGAGTATACTTTAAGTCAGTTGTATATTTAAATCATTTCATTGTTGTCTTATTTTTTGCTGGATTTTTATTTGTTTGACGCACAATGAATAGTAATAAACACAACACCACTTAACACTTACGCATTCAGCTATTCGCACTCCCAAGACTGTAAGGTAACATATTTCAGTTCATAAGGTAGTACAAACAGTGAAACTACAATCTTTTTTTTATTTAAGCATATTTAATCACGACGCAAGTAATGTGCTCCTAAAATACCGAAAAACTTTTCTAATTTTTTATGACATTTACATGCACTCGTGAGAGTTATATCACTAAAGAATTATATCACTAAAGAATCGCCCATGAAATACCTGATAGTGACCTAGCGCCGAAATTGTAGAATTGTACATGAAATGAAGAGAACAGCAGCAGAAGGCATCACGAAATTATTCAAAAAACATTTAATGCTATTATTAACTGCTTAACTGCATATCGTTCTCTAAAAGAGTTTAAACCTTTTAACTCCGCACAACATTAACGGCGTTTTCACAACACACTAAAAATTTGCAGTGTACACTGAGACACAATATAAACGTGCAGATAAATAAACACGCGTGATCAGGCATTTAGAAAATAGTGTGTAGTATACATGAAGCCCTGTATATAGGCCAGACTGGGAGACATTTACAAAAGAATATAGAACGATCACATACATGCCTCCCACACGAACAATTAATAGAAACCAGCAATTACTACTCAATAAGGACACTCGGTATACATTCCAGGATATTGCACATTATCTTCATATATTGTTCAGTGATCCTGAGCGCATTACGTCCTCCCACCTCTGGCCATATGAGGCTACGTCCAGCGTTGTCGAACATGACGGTATTGTTGCTCTGGGTGACTCTATGTAGGAAGGCGTAATGTTGCATATGCATACTGCTCTCCAGATTTTTGAAAACGCTGCACTTACCGGTGATCGTTTTTGTGACACTGTACCCCTTTGCAACGTGCCACTTTTATCTTTCTAGGAGGCAATGCTCGAGAGCATCGAACAGTTCAGATGTAGGAGCTCTTGGAACGAGACGATGTGCGATGAATGAACTGGCATGCCTGTTTCCCCGACTTAAAGCCCATCGAAGACCTGTGGCATGCGTCGTGGAGACGTATTGTGGTGCATTCACACGCACCATCTTCCATACAGAAGCTGTCAACCGTACTGGTGGGGGAATGAAACACCCTCACACTCCTTATCAACTCTGTGGTCAGCGCAGGAACACGTTGCTGTCCGTGGTTATCACACACACTATTAACAGCCATAGCCGGCCGCTTTTAAAGTCGTGGAAACCACCATGAATCGCGGTGACTTCAGAGTAATTATTGTCTTTGAATAAAAAGTGTCACTTTTGTTCGGCTCACTGCGTATTTCTTTCAGGTACCTTCTGTACTGAGCTGTACTGTACGGTACTAAACTGTAGCGCAGTTTTTTCTATGTGTGGTCAGCGATTCATCGAGCTGAGTTAGTTGGCAGTGACATATAATGCGAAAGTTACTTTCGTCGTTAAGCTTTACACAAAAATGTATACATGTTTGTGTGTATGTATCACTCTCTAGTTACCCGACTGCAAACGTGTATTGAAGCAAACGGAGGGCACTTCGAACATATATTGACGTGATACAGTTTCATTGGTCAAGATGTGGTTGTATTTTCTATGTCGGATGTAATGCCCAGCAATGTGGGCGACAGGGCACTAGTAAATGTCTTTAGCAAAGTGAATTCAAGTGTGTTATCTCTAACTGTAGCTCTACCCGCCAGGGTAGCCGAGAGCGCTAACGCGCTGCTTCCTGGACTCGGGTAGGCGCGCCGGCCCCGGATCGAATCCGCCAGGCGGATTAACGACGAGAGCCGATGCGCCGGCCAGCCTGGATGTGGTTTTTAGGCGGTTTTCTACATCCCGCTAGGTGAATACCGGGCTGGTCCCCATGTTCCGCCTAAGTTACACGGCTCGCAGTCATCTGAACACTTTCGCACTATTCCATGGATTACACTAGACGCAGACAGCTGGGGTGCACTGATTCCATCCCAGGGGGTACGGGGTGG